>NC_046154.1:233376307-233693807 GCF_011064425.1 Rattus rattus | reverse complement strand
GTGGGAGAAGAGTTTGAAGGAAGAGGAGGAGACGGGAACAGAAGAAGGGACCGGGAGTAGCCGATAGACAACATGGAAGGTGACGTTAAGATTCCACTCTTTGTATTTATGGGTTGTAATTAATGTTCTTAAGGGATGGCTGGTACTGGGCTTTGCATGTTTAAGTGGGCAATTATATCTTATCAATTTGGTCAAAGGTTATTGTGTTGTGTTTTCTTTCATGTGTAGATTTAAGTGTAATGGAGTGTGGGGCAGCTGGTCTGGGCCACCACGGATTGGGATTGTGTTTCTGGCATGGAAACCTGCCTTGGGAACTAGATAGGTAGAGAGACTGCGGCCAGGCTCAGAGAGAGGCCTTCGGCAGTGTGATATGGGATGGAGCAGAGCAGGTGAGAGGCTTTGCTGACTGAGAATTAAGATATCCAGCAGATGTCTTGGGGCACTGCGGTGCTGGACCTAGTGGGGTAAAAGACAGCCTTTTTTATTTTTTATATTTCTACAACAACAGGTTTTGCTTTGGTTTCCACACTATTTCACAGTCTTACATTGATGTGAGAAGCCAGCAAGCACATTAGCATAATAAAAAAATTGGAACACCAAATACATTGATAAAAATTTTAAGTTTCTCTTTGGAATCTCCTTAGCTATTCAATGCTTCTCTGTCAACAAACTCCTATCCACTGTTAACAAAGAGACTCCCTCTGGAGTTTTGTCCATGTGCAATTAGGAATAATTTATAATATATGATTAAGATATTAAATATTAAGTATTGTGATATCCAAGGTAAATAGGTTCTCCTATTCATAAACTCCATTTGTGTGTTTCTTCACTTGCAAATAATGATTGACTTTCATGGCCTTGAATTTTTTCCTGCTCATTCAACTTTGTATCTTGGTCCTTCCTCCGTGCTGACCCATCAGGAACCTTGGTTCTCTGTCAGTGGCTGCACACTCTTTCACTGTATGAGTGGCCGCTGATGGGTATTTAGACTCCTGACCATCTTTGAGACTTCAGATTATTCCTCTTATTCTCCTAGTGAAGTCACAGCTTCAGGGAAGTTACCTGTGTATTAAACTACAGGGTATGAGCCAGTGTTTCTGTAGAAGGCAGAGAGTGGGGCCGCTCGTCCAGGGAATGTTTCACTTCAGGTCCTAACAGTTTACCTTCATTTACCTTCATTTCATTTTGTAAGAACAAAATGTTCCTCATTTTTTTTCAAATATTTATTATTATATGTAAGCACACTGTAGCTGTTCAGACACACCAGAAGAGGGCATCAGATCCTATTACAGATGGTTGTGAGCCACCATGTGGTTGCTGGGATTTGAACTCAGGGCCTCTGACATCCTCTCCTGGCTTCTGGGCGTACACGTGGCGCATAGACGTACCTGCAGACAAACACTACACACATAAAAGAACAATAACTCTTCCTTCGTTTCTTTGCTTTGTAGACCAGGCTGGCCTTGAACCCAAAAATCCACCTGCCTCCGCCTCCCAAGTGCCGAGGTTAAAGCTGTATGCCACCAGTGCCCAGGTTATAAAAATGAGCCTTCAATAAAAATCAAGAACTACATAAACAGTACTCTATGCTGAAAATAATAAGTGGACACATCTTTTTGTTACTGATTTGCCTTCCACACATATGAGTACAAACCACAGATATAATATTATTTTTGAAAACAAAACTAAAAATACGTACAATGTGCATCACATGAGTGTTACATAACATTACATTAACTGTTGAGTGAAGTCTGGGGTCACTAACTACACCAAGTAGCATCTCATCTTTCCTAATCTTTACAGAAAGTTTTGCAAAGCCTGTCAGTGATAGCAAGCTGTCCGTTTGAAAGGTAAAGCGGTGGAACACGGTGAGGCTGAATCTTGTTTATGTAAAGCATCGTCGTTCGTGTTCTTAGTAAACATTTATTCAGTAGGTACCAATAGGGGAGCCAGGCTTAGATAAAGAGCTGTTTGTATCTGTGCCTGGTTGTTTCTGCCTTTAAACACATATCCTCCCTTCTGAGATTCGTCAAAAAGCCCTCGTAGCCAGGTTACAAATGTGAGATCCTGCATTGCCTAAGAGCAGAGGCTCTGGAGTCTGGCCCAGCCCCCTAACAGTTTCCACCCTTGGCTTTAACACTTGTAAGGTAGCAGTGGTAAAAATAACCTCTTCAAGGAATTGTCACAGGCCCTCTGAAGCCACACATGGGAATCATTGTTTGCTGTCAGTGCGTGTTCTGCTATCCCTACTAGCCAAGGGTTTTTAATCCAATCTGCTCGCCGTAATTTGCATGACAATGCCAATGGGCTTCTTCTTTTCATTTCCAAATATAAAGATGTATTGGGTAAGCTTTTTCAAGCCCAAGATTGTGAGGAGCCCTCTCACCACGGTACCTCTCAGCAAGCGGAGGGCCCAGTGTGACCCCCAAGTCAAGAGGGGCTCTGCTCCTGCCTTTTTCCCTTAGCATCTGTCCTCAACAAGCAAGAACGGATGTCCAGCTGCAAGGCTGAAATGGAACCTAGCAGAGGCGCAAGCAAAGGGCTCCGGTTCCAATAGCTGCAGCTGTCTAGCGCCCTGAGCTATTTTTAAACCCCTTTTCAGAAACCCCGGGCCCTCGCAATGGATCTATTTTCTCAACTGCCGAGAGATAATGCTTAAAAATGGATAGCTTGGAAATATTCCACGGCGCTCATAAAAATGACTGAAATAGATAGCGAATATAAGACGGCCTTTGTGTGGAGCAGCAGAGGACCCCTTGGTGAAGTCTCTCAGACCCTGGGGCGCGCAGCCGCTGGATCTGTCGCTGACAACCACCGCTTTGTGTCTTGAATATGTGCTGTGCCCAGAAAAGGCAAGAAAACCAGTCATTGTGGAGAACATCAGAGACCTGCCATTTAAAGTGGCCATCCATCCCAGGCAAGCAGGACACCCCCAAAATAACTCCCAAAGAACAGCCCTTGACTTGGGGCACTGCCTTATCTAGAAAGCCTGTCCAAACTAACTTGAACATGTCTCTGTCCCTTCCCTGAACTCTCCGACTTTTTTTCTGTCCCATTGTGTAGAACCACTGCTCAAGCAGTCATGTGCTACAAATGTAGAAATCATCCTCACCTTACCACTACCAATAAAGTTCTAATATTATCCTTTAAATCTAAATGTTTAGTCCTAAGCTCTTTGTAGCACCCCCAGCCTCCGCCCTGACTCCGTGCTTCATCACCTGCCTCTGAGACTTTGCAAGAGCATCCAATCCAGTCTATTCAGGTGTTCGGGTAGGATGGAGGGCAGGGTGGGGTGGAGGGCAGGGTGGGGTGGAGGGCAGGGTAGGGTGGAGGGCAGAGCCCTAAGTCTTTGATTATATGTGGTGCATGCGTACATGGGATCCTGTAACGATCTGCATGTGGAGGTCAGGGGCAGCCTCAGATGTCATCCTTCAAGTGCCGTCCACCTCATTTATTTGTTTGTTTATTTGTTTATCTGGACAGAGTCCATCACTGCCCTGGGACTCACAATGTAAGCGAGATTGTCCAATGTCCAGCTCTGTCGCTGCCCTCTCAGAGCTGGGATAGCAAGTGCAAGCCACCGAGGTTTTGTTTTTTGTATTTGTTTATGTTTTTTGATTGGTTGGTTGGTTTGGGGTTATTTTGGGTTTGGTTTTTTGGGGTTTTTTTTGGTTTTTTTTTTTTTTTTTTTTTTTTGGTTTTGGTTTTTGGTTCTTTGTGAGTTCTGGGGTTTGAACTTAGGTCCTGTGTTTTTCAGGCCAGCTAGTGTTAAACTGACACCTATCTTCGGCTCCTAACTCTCTGGTCTCATCTTCCCTTACCTGGCTTTGTGTTTTGTTTACCCCTTCACCATTTGCTGTAGGGATTCTTTAAAAATTAAATGTTATTATGTTACCTCCTGTTTGGACTTTGTTGCTGTTACTCAGCTGCCCTCTGAAGAAGGGGAAGGAAGCCCTTGCATGTGGTCCACAGCCCATCCTCTCACCCGACTCCGTCTCTTCTCCAACCTCAGCTCTCCATAACCCACCCAAATCCCATGCGCCAGCAGCATCAGGCTACTCATAATCGTCCAGGCTTGCTTTATCCCTGCTAGGAGCCCAGTTAGGCGGGCCCACTGCCACCATCTTTGTTCCTATTTTTCATTGCATTACTCGTTTATCTGGGGGACACAGCATACTCATGTCCTCATGGCGATTCGAAGACAGTTTGCCAGATTTGGTGTTCTCTCTCTCTCTCTCTCTCTCTCTCTCTCTCTCTCTCTCTCTCTCTCTCTCTGTCTCTCTCTCTCTCTCTCTCTCTCTCTCTCTCTCTCTCTCTCTCTCTCTCTCTCTCTCTCTCTCTCTCTCTCTCTCTCTCTCTCTCTCTCTCTCTCTCTCTCTCTCTCTCTCTCTCTCTCTCTCTCTCTCTCTCTCTCTCTCTCTCTCTCTCTCTCTCTCTCTCTCTCTCTCTCTCTCTGTCTCTCTCTCTCTGTCTCTCTCTCTCTCTCTCTCTCTCTCTCTCTCTCTCTCTCTGTCTCTCTCTCTCTCTCTCTCTGTCTCTCTGTCTCTCTGTCTCTCTCCCCCCCTTCCACCATGTGGGTCCTGGGGATTGAACTCAGGGCATAAGGTTTGGGGACAAGTGCCTTTCTTTACTGGATGAGCCATCTCACCAGTCTCGTAACCTCTGTTTTCAAAAGGAAATATTTTAATGGTGTATGGAACAGAACAGGAAAATGAATGGGTCCTTCATGGATGGCTTGATCCATTTTTACCCAACTGATAGGCTCAAGTAGCCTCCATATAAACCAAGAGTTAGAATATTGCTGATGCCCTTTCCCAGAAACAGCCAGTGCTTCAGTACTGTTACAGTTTGGTAAGTCTGCCAAATTTTGAAGTTGAGACAAACAGTACACACCTTATTAACTGACTTCTTTCATTTAATGTTATTTTTGTGGGACTCATGCATATCGATGCTTATGGAGCCAATTCCTTTGATTTTCTTAAAACACAGCTCACTGTACAGATACATCACAGTTCGTTTAACCGAACAAACTAGTGTTAATTCGTAGGTTCACTCTTTTTTTTTTTTTTAATGTAGCTCATTTTAAACAATTTATCATTCTAAACATGCAGTTTTACTATTCTCCCACTTGCATTAGTTCTATGAGAAGACATCATTTCTTTAAATTTGGGGATTTTAGAGTTTAAAATTCCTGTGCAAAGAGCTTGAGTTTGGCCTTACGCTGAAAATCCTCAGATACACACGTCCTGAGTCTGCAGTCACAGCCCCAGAAGCGTCCCACTGAGTCCATGTTCTGAGTGTCCCTGTATTTCTTTCTGGCCTTTGTCTAAATTTTTTCTCTAAGTCTGGATATCTCTTCCAAGCGCCTTCAAGCTTATCCGTCTTTGGAAGTCATAACTGCGGGATAAATTCTCAAACCAACTACCAGATATTCAGTTAGAGATTTTCTGTTTGGGTTTTTTGTTGTTGTTTTCTGAAGAGTCAGTTCTCTGGTAAAATTCCTCACTGCGTGCTCGCTTCGGCAGCACATATACTGGAAAATTCTTCACTGGGCCAACACTCTTGCGACTTACTCCATTATCTGGAAGGTGGTTTTTGTCAACCTCAGAGACCAGATTCCTGGCAGATCTATTCCTAGAGTCGGACTCTTGTGAACTTTGCTCCTCTTTCTTTGGAAGCCCTGCTGATGTTTTATTCAAGCCTGTTGTTTCCTTTAAAAAGTTATTGGGAATCTCCATGATACTGTCTCTAGAGAGCATTTCCTTTTCTTTGTTAATCTGCTCGGCACTGACTCAGTCCACCTCAGGCTCGTCAAAGGTGGAGTAGACGGTTTGTTTCTGCGAGGTCTGCTCTCTGGCCAGCTACCACTTCTCCTGCATCAGTGTTCACTGACCTCATTGAAAATCTGGTGTCCCTTCCAGGGCTTTCCTCTTGTGCAGAACTTGAATTCCCCCAGTGTGTGGGGACTGTCAGATTTTGGATTAGATTCTTAGATTCTCCATGACCACCTTCTTGAGGACTTTTCTGACGGTTCCTGATAGGTGACACATGCCTTAGGGGAAATGCGATATAAAATTCCAGATTCGCTTCTCTGTTTTTCTCTTTTGTTTACTGCTGGCTTCATAAGCCCTGGTTACTTTAGTTTCTCTCGAATGCCTTCAAAGAGCTAGCTTCGCTTTTAGCTAGGTAGCTAGGCTAATCATTTAATTTGTGGTCTAGCATTTCCGGCTATTCTTGATAGGAAAGTCAGTATGTAATAGATATATGTCCAGTCCTTCCACCCATTTTTGACTAGCAAGTTTCTACTTAGCCATTTAGATGCAGATGCCTTTTCTGCAGAGAACCTCCTGTTAATGTGGTTGGACGCCTTCCTCCTCTCTTGGTTGCTGTACCATCCTTTAACATCCTTGTGTACTTCCTGCACAGCAGGTAAGCCACTGTTCATAATCACACACACACACACACACACACACACACACACACACACGTGCACAAACACACACACATGTGTACAAACACGCAAACGAAACCGTGAAGATCTTGAAGCCTGAGGCTAGGGTTGTTCACTTCAGGAATTTCCAGGCCAGCACAACGCTCTGGCTAAATAAACACATGTGGTAGTGAGAACTCAATTTGCTCTCCATGGCTGCTCTGCAAAGGACAAAATAGCTGGCAAATCCTTAAGATTTTTCTTTTATTCTGACCCTAGAAAATGACCATCAAGATATCCAGCCCCACTCTTAAGCCTCAACTCCAGTCTCTAAGGAGTTCTCCCAAAGAATACGACCACTAAAGCTCAGATGCTGTGGCCTGTGTGTCCTGAGCAGCCAGCATGTCCTCTTTCACCTTCTGTCTCTCACATGGAGCACTTCTTCCTGGATTGGTCTGGGTCTACCCTCATGGTAGAACATAAGCTTTGATGACAGGTACCACAGGCTAGAGCGTTTGCTCTGTGACTCTGGGTTACTTTAGTCACCAAATCTCCTTGTGTTGGTAAGTAATCGGCTTTGTAAAGTCGTAAGGCAGGCCAGGGGAGCTAGTCAGTCAGGGACGTGCTGCTACATAGCACTGATCCTCAGGACCCACAAGAGAAAAGCAGACGGTGGCAGGGTGTAAGGCTCCGTCCTGCCAATGAGCAGGAAGCAGAAGCAGACAGCTTCCCTGTGACTCACTGGCCATCCAGCCCACACAGCTAAGTCCAGACAGCAAGAGACCCTGCCTCAAAGAAGCACAAAGGGTGACTTCTGAGGAATAAGACATAGTTCCCACACACATGTACACACACATGTACCTGCATAAACCCATACATGTACACAAACATGAACCCAATTGTACACGTGCACACACACACACACGCACACACACACACATCTCACATACATGTTAAGTATGCAAAGCCATAAGGTGGCAGTTAGTAGCCCTTACTGTTCTAAGAGGATCAAGCGAGACACAATATGTACAACCTGTAAGAGCTGTGTTGGGACCCTGGTGATTCGCTATCACTGTGCTTTAACTCTTACCCTCTAGGGAAGAGCGGCTGCATCCTGAAGCTTCTTAGGAGCTACCAAATGGCATGCCGAGCGCTACAAGATGAGCATCCAACCTTTTGCTGTCAGTTTCTTTAGCATGAAGAGGCACTTCCAGCTGGAACATGCAGTGAGAATGACTCACTGAAATGTTCAGTGAGAACCAAGCCTTTTCCTTGGTTCCTGAAACCTCCAAGCCAGAAACCCAGCCCAAACCATGCTTCCCCCACCGCAGACATGAGCCAGACACAGCTGAGGAAGAAAGAAAGGCCCAGGCTGTGCTGATGATCTCTGCCCTGGGTCAGGAGGCTCCATCCTGGAGACTAGCAGGCTCTGAGTGGATCGTAGAAGACGGATGCTGTGAGACTGTACACTCCTGTAATCTGGTGTTTAGTGGGACCGGAGGCGATGTGGGAATGAAGTTCTAAAGGGTTCTCACATCTACAAACTAAACAGACAATAACGAGGATGGGGTGGCAAATGGGTGTCACCCCAGAACAAGGGGCTCTCGCCTGGGTATGGGCTACAGAGAAACAGAGGTGCCGGCTGAATGCACAGTTGAGGGAGACTGGATGCTGGCAAGGTCCAGCACCCAGCAAGTCTGAAAGGAACACGACATGTCGAGGTTCTATCCAGAAGCCAAGAGCTGGTTTGACACCCAGTGACAGGGAGACCCAGCAGGGAACACTGAAACAGCTTGCCGAGAGGTCAGTGGACAGGATATCCCCAAACACTTGTCAAGATGCAAATGACCAGGCCTCCCCTCGCTACCCCCACAGAAAGTCTGAGTATGGCAATCTAGATGACTGTAAAATTCTGTGTTGTTAGTCACAGCTCAACAAGTCTTTGTAGGAGTGTCCTGGGCCCCAGCGCTTGATGAGCACCAGTGGAAAGAAAAACAAAAAGGACAAAACCAAACACTCTCTACGCATTCTTAGAGCTCTTTGTTTGTTGGGTGCCTTTGGGCAAGTTTGTAAAAGGAACCCCCTAGGGAGCAGATAAATTTGATGAAAATACCCACTCCTTAGAACAGGGTGGGTTTCAGTTACTCCCGTACCCTTGGTTTGAAGGCCTTGAAACTGAAGCACAGGGGTTGATTGCCCCTTAGTTCCTGAGAGTGGGAATGTGCAGCTGGAAAGAGGAGCCCAGAGGTGAGAGTTCGTGTTCTGGAACCTATGAGTACAGACCTATAACTGTGTCTCTTCCAGTCACTGGTCACATGACCAGTTACAAACTTCTGAAGTCCTCCCCCTGCCCAGCAGCTCCACCCAGGAAACAGAATTGTGCTATTAAATGCCAGTGAGTCACAATCAGGGCCAGGGAAGCACCTCACCACTTGTCCAGGACTTTGGTAATCAGTAGTGGCCTCCAGTGACCACAGGAAGATGGCCACTCTGGGCCCACCCCACTCCCACAGCCTTAGTACTGGGAGGAATATTCTAACAAAAGCAAACACAGGATGACATTCTTCCATGCACAAACATAATTAGCAGATAGGCACAAGGCACAGCCGCTCCCCCAGACTTAGAGATGTCCCTGCTGTCTATCTTTTGGCATTTCCCTTTGAGTCTTGCCAGAAAGATCTGTCCAGACACATAGGGCTTGAATAAGACATGCCAGAAATGGTAAAAGGACAGCCAGAGTCCAGGACGCTTAGATAGGTTACTTCTTACACACACGGTGAAAGCAGGGCCTAGCTACCGATGCGGCCGTAGCGCTTTATTTCTCTAATATTGGAATTAAGTTGCTCTGGGATACGTAACTCAATCCATTTGTGCTCTGCTGTCAGGAGTACCAAGGCTAGGCACTTATAAACGGCAGATGTGTACTGTACCTGGTTCTGGAGACTAGAAATCTAAGCTGAGATATTAAGTCTTGGTGGTCGAGGACCTTCAGTCCCACAGATCCTTGTCATGCTCTATCCTCACATGGCAAAGCTGGCCTCTCCGGAGGGTCTTTTGTTTGTTTGATAACGGCACTGTGATAGTTATTTTACTTATCATCACGGAAGAGGCAACCTAAGGGGCTAGAGAGATGACTCCATGGTTAAGGGCACTTCCTGAACTTTAAGAGAACTGGAGGGGTTGGGGATTTAGCTCAGTGGTAGAGCGCTTGCTAGGCCCTGGGTTCAGTCCTCAGCTCCTTGAAGGGGTGGGGGGGAGAACTGGAGTTTGGTTCCCTGAATCCATGTTCACAACCACTTGTAACTCCAGCTCCAGGGGTCCTGATACCCTCTTCTGGCCTCTATGGGAACATACACACAGACATGAATGCACGCACGCATGCGTGCGCACACAGATACATGCACATACACATGCACAAATACATAAATAATGAAGTAATTTTCAATCAAAACAACTTTAAAAAGGATTTGTTTTAGCTAAGAGATGGAAGGGACAGAGTTCACCACGGCAGGAGGTGTGGTGGGCAACACTCTGGTGGCTGGACTGGGTGGCTTATTCACATCTTGGCTGACCACGAGGCAAAGAGAACTTGATCAGGAATCATATCTGGGCTGTAATCCATGGGGCGAACCCTCAGTAACCCACTTCCTCCAAGAGGGTCCCACCTCCCTAAGGCTCTGCAACCTCCCAAAACAGCATCACCTGTCAGTGGCTAACTGTTCAAACACATGAGCTGACTGACATTTTATAGTCACCCTGGAGCAGAGGCTGACTCCTTCATGAACCTAATCCCTTCTGGCCACCCAAAGGTATTATTTCCTAGCACCCGACGGTGGGAGCTGGCATTTTGTCCTGTGGATTTGGGAAAAACACAAATACCCAGAGGTCTCTAGCAATACTTTAGATGTGTCTGGTCTTGAAGCATTGCCAAGAAAGTGTGGTGATTCCCTGCTGCAGAAGGCCCCTGGTAGGAAGGCCTTCTGGTAGGAAGGTTTAAATATAGACCAGTTGGGGCTGGTAAGATGGCTCAGCGGGTAAAAGAACTTCCCACACCAAGCCAACAATCTGGTCCCCAGAACGCATGAAGAAAAGCCAAATGCACTTATCTGTAATCCTGGCACTCCTATGGGGAAATGAGGGGTGACGGGAGGATCACTCCAAAGCTGTGGGCCAGTGTATTACTTTTCTTCTGCTGTGATGGAACGTTACCAAAGAGAATGAAGAGTTTGTTTTGGCTTAAAGGTTCTAGAGAGATAAGAGTTCATCACGATAGGGTTGGCATGCCTGCAGGCGGCAAGAACAGGAAGTTGGGAGATCACCTCTCCAACCAGACATAGAAAGCAGAGAGAGAACTAGAAGTGAGATAAAGCTAGAAGCCCTCAAAGCCCTCGCCCACCCAGAGACATACTTCCTTCAGAAAGACTGTACCTCGTAAAGGTCCCATAACCTCCCAAAAGCACTGCCAACTGGGGACCAAATATTCAAATGTATAAGGCTCTGGGGACATTCCTCACTCAAACCATCAGAACCAGCTGGCCTGGAGTTACAGTGCAGCAGAAACAAGAAAGCCCCTGCCTCAAGCAAGCAAGGTGGAAGATCACTGACTCCCAAAAGTTGACCTCTGACCTTCACATAAAATGCTATGGCACACACATATATTCATTCTCTCTCTCTCTCTCTCTCTCTCTCTCTCTCTCTCTCTCTCCTCTCTCTGCCATCCTCCCTGCCACAGTCATGGACTCACCCTCTGAAACTGTAAGCCCCCAGTAAACTCTTCTATAACATGCCTCTGTCATGGTGTCTCATCATAGCAACGTAATAGTAACTAATGTAACCCCACTTACTATCCTACAAAAGACTATTGGATTGTAGTTCCCACCTCTTTTCATCTTTACCTATCATATGTCAGTGGTATATCCCTTCTATCTATTTATAACAACCTTAAGTCTCTCTAGGCATCCTCAAATATCCTCTGAGAGTAGGGGCGAAGGCGAAGTTGCCCCCAGTTAAGAACCATTATTGTAAAATCAGTTGCTTTCTGTGGAGGTCTTTGTTTCTAGTTTGTGAGCAAAAGCATTCCAGATTCTACCTATCCTACTTCTGTAGACATTGCTGCTAACCAGATATACCTCTCTTTTTAATTCACAGCAATATGAGGAACAGGGTATAGTCCCTTTAATACATCTAGCCTACTAAATGGTCTAGCTTAGGCTAGCTTACCTCCAACACACCCCAAACACTCACAATCACCTGCAGTCAGGCAACACTCTCCAACACAGAGCCCATTTTATCAGAAAGTGTTGAGTATCTCACCCAATTCACTACACACCATAGGGATGAAGAGTAGAAAGGAGAGGGGCTACAAGGCGCATTTTCATATGAGCTTAAAATTTAAAACCTGAAGACAAGCCGTCATGAGCTTAGGGACCATCTGCACCCAGAGTTTCCACAGGGGCAACGTAAGTCGGGGCTTTGGATGACATCACCTCGCCTGCCATCTTCTCTTCCTGTCTTGTTCCCTCAGCTTCCTGATTCACCTCTTCCTAAATGAATCTCACCAAAAGCCTGAGCTCACAGTTCACTTGGAGGAAACACAGACTGGAAGACATTTCTTTTTACTCATTAAGTCCGTGAGGGAAATGTGACCAGAGTGTGATCATACTCATGGGACTGGACCACAAAACCAGCCCAAGAAGACGTGGTTTAATGTTAGTCAGTGGGGACGAGCACATGACATAAGGGTTTTAAACCATCTCCCTGTTTGTTTTGTCAGGCCAGAGGAAGATTCTGGGGTCAGACTAAAGAACTTAATTATTTGAAGTGTAAACTGAAGCCCATGCTGAGAGAAGAAACCTACTCTTGGGACCAGGGGCCTGAGGGGCACGAGCAATGGGCGCTGAGGACACCTCAACACTGACCCAGACTAAGAAGCCTGAAGAGCACCCAGCAGGCCTGCGAGCCCCCGCTCCTCACCCCAAGGTGGACGCTCTTTCTGATAGGCACTTGTTTCTTCTCCTGTGTGACTTAGTGTAGCAGTATTAGCACTCGTCTGTCTGACTTCCCTCAGTACATTAAGTTAAAGGCCCTGGGAGCTGAGGCCAAGGCGTCTTTACAGGGCCGGGCTCAGGTTCCCAAGGTAACGGATGATGGGCTGAGCATGGCTCTTCCTGTCTCCACATTTCTGAGGTAAGTCTGCGGCTCCAGCAGAGCCTCACAGATGCTGCTTAGGCATCTGGGAAGTGGGCAGTCCGTGTCCGAGCAGCATCATGAGCGGATTCTGTGTCTTGCATGGAAGCCTTGGGCATGGGGATTTCTCTTATATGGAACCTGGACCTTGTCCTTGGTAACCAGATCCACTTAATCCTTCGGGAAATTCTGGAACAGAGAATGGCGACTTGGGAACTAAACAGCTTTAAGGCAAAGAATAAGCACCCATGCTCCTGTCGTGGGATGCCTCCAACCCAGTGGCTCCTTCAGAAAGCTCACGTGGGGGTTGGGGATTTAGCTCAATGGTTGAGCGCTTGCCTAGGAAGCGCAAGGCCCTGGGTTGGTCCCCAGCTCAAAAAAAAAAAAAAAGAACCAAAAAAAAAAAAAAAAAAAAGCTCACGTGATCAAGTGAGTCTATCCACAGGACACGTGGCAGGGTGTGGCGCTGTGAGGAAAAGGAGCAGGCTTTAGATTTTATGTTCTGGGCCTCACAGCTCCTTCCCACCGTCTGCTGAGCAGCCTGCTAACCACACAAGTGGTCCACTTCATCCTCCTAAAACACATAAGAGCGTTCCGGGTAGGAAAGAAGGTTTAGTGGGGAAGCACTATATAATAGACAGTTATTTGAAGGGCAATGATAACGTTGTGCTCTCTGGAAACACTGGTTTGGAAGTCAGAGCCGGGGCTTGAGAGATGGCTCAGTGGTTAAGAGCACTGGCTCCTCTTCCACAGGTCCTGAGTTCAATTCTCAGCAACCACATGGTGGCTCACAACCGTCTGTAATGAGATCTGATGCCCTCTTCTGGTGTGTCTGAAGAGAGTGACAGGGTACTCACTTATATAAAATAAATAATATCTAAAAAAAAAGAAAAGAAAGAAAGAAAGAAAGTCAGAGCCATGTTTTCAATCTCGACTACACTCACGGCAAAACAGGTAAGACGTTTACATCATCAATATTCAGCCACGTACGGCAATGAAGATAGTTGAGCACCTTATTATGGTTAGAGAAGATGAGCGTATGCCCAGCGAGGGACGGGCACGCAAGTGCTTATGGTGGGTAATTCTGGTTGTAAACTTGACCAGATCTGGAATTGAATAAGAGGCGAGCTGCTGGACACACTTGTGATTTTCTTGATCCGGTGAGCTGAAGCGGAAAGGCTCACCCTTACTGGGGGCAGCGCCTTCCGTTGGCAGCCAGACTCAAGGTGGTCAGAGAAAAAAGCGTTCTAATCTCCTGTCTGCTTGCCTGTGCATCTTGCTGGCAGGTTCGTCTGCCCTGTTTGTGAGTTCCTCTGCATCGTTGCCGCTGCCACTGTATTCCTTCACTGAAGACTGGAGACCAGTGATCCTCCAGGGACGATCTAGGCCTTCGGTACTCCCGAGACATCCAGACTTGAGGACTGAGCAGCCATCTGAGTTCTCAGCCTCTCTGCACTAGAGAAGCCAGCCACTGTTGGACTATCCAGTTAGTACTGTGGAATCCAATCTAATAAGTTACTCTTTTTTTTTCTTTTTTCTTTTTTTCGGAGCTGGGGACCGAACCAGGGCCTTGCGCTTCCTAGGCAAGCGCCCTACCACTGAGCTAAATCCCCAACCCCATAAGTTACTTTTAATATACCTTTATTCTATCAGTTCTGCTCTTCTAGGGCAGCAGTTCTCAACCTGTGGGTCCATGACCCCCTTGGGGTGGGGTGCACATCAGCTATCCTGCCTCTCAGATATTCACATTACGATTTATAACAGTAGCCAAGATGAGTTATGACGTAGCCACAAAATAATTTTGTGATTGGGGACCAGCATCAGGAAGGTGAGAGCCACCGTTCTAGAGAACCCTAATACTGAGTGCATGACGCTGAGGGAATGGAAGCAAACGGAAGCCTGGCCTGGTAAGTAAAGGTCAGGAGGCTATGGGCTCTACATCTAGGTCCAATAAGTGATTGACAGCTATGTCTCGTTCAACCCAGCTGGGGACTGATAAATGCTTTTTATTATCCATCTCACTACTTTCTCCATATGCAATGTGTGACCCTGGAGACAGTGGGGAAGGAAGCACGCTTGATTCATCATCACAGGACAACAGGGAAGTTTGCCTCTCAGGTCCCTGCTGATGCTAACTCCTGCAAACACGGGCTCTTCCCAGCCTGAAAAGTACACAGAGCTTTCATCTAAGTGATTGTCATGTCAAAACAGCCATCAACAAGACAAGACATTCAGTAAATGTCTACGTTTGAAGTGTGTGGCGTCAGTATGACAATCCTAGGCAAACCCAGCTGGCAGGGTTGATGATTAGTGGATCTAGAAGAAGGGCTTACAGGCTGGAACCTTTGGGTTCAGGGCGAAGATAACAGCTCAGGACTTGCCCCAAGTGGCCAACAAGAACATCTAAGAACCCTGTGCAAAAAAAAATAAATAAATAAATAAAAAAAAATAAAAAATCAAAAAAAGGAAATGTAAGCTGGCAGAAATGGTCTCACGCGGAAGAGGGATTTGGCTAAATTTTCAGGACTTTAGTCAAAGTAGCTATTAAATTAATAATACATTTTAAGGGACTATTGGGTACCAAGTACTGAGCTGGGTGCTGTACCAATCTGACCTAGTTTTAGAAAGCCCAGAAGACAACTGTAAGCCAAGGCAGAAAGGATCCAGAGAGACTAGCTTGTGTTCTAGCCTGTGTACACATAGGAAGTAGAGACAGCATTGGACTTCAACTTCACTCCAAAGACTGACTGGGCCACACTCAAGGCTGCACCTTTGCTGAATGCACAAAGACTTCTTAACTCTTTCTGCAGAAGGAAGCATGATGAATTCTATATACAAAAGTCTTTCCTTTAAGTCATGCAGTAGGGTTACATGTACCCCAAAGGGACACCTTATCTATTTCTTCTTTTCAGTGCTGGTCTTTGAACCTGTGACCTCCCAGATGACAGTTAAGTGTTCCGTCACTAAACTATATTCTCAGGCCCCTTTGACAAATCTTCTGTATAAATTAACCATGACTTTGCTATATTGCTTTTGTGTTTCTGATAGAACTTCAGCAGCAGTGGAAGATGAAAATCCTTCTACACCAGAAGGAAGCCCTGGAGGTGGAGAATGTCCACTTTATTGTAATCAGACCTGTTCTCTAGCATTCCTCAATGGCTCCCTGACTTTTCAAGGTCCTGCACAATGTGACCATTACCTTCCTCCATTTGTCTAAGTGACCTAGGCCTACTCCGTCTGTTTCTGCTCCAGAGGCTACATTTCCTTTCTACTTCATTTCTTCCACATGCCCTCATCCAATGAACCTTACTGATCCTTTAAGCCAGAGACCTAAATGTGTGTTTTTAGAGTTACCAGTGCTAATCCACTGGTATGGTTGAATGTTCTAC
This sequence comes from Rattus rattus, assembly GCF_011064425.1. Lineage (NCBI taxonomy): Eukaryota > Metazoa > Chordata > Mammalia > Rodentia > Muridae > Rattus > Rattus rattus. The sequence continues at coordinate 233,677,802 of NC_046154.1, read as the reverse complement.
ATCTGCTTTAGGTCCAGGAGGAACTATAGAAACACAAGAGGTATTCTATGCTGGGGGACTTTAATACAGGGGATTGGTTATAGGTGTCGTTGGATCCGTACACAAAGAGAGATTGAAGAAACTCGGAGATAAGCAGATAGAGTTGCCAATCCTAGAACTAGGAAACCAAAGGAATGGGGATGTTTCCAGGACAGAGGGGTCATAGCTCCTGCTGGTAGATCTGAAGGAGTGCAGGACTGGGCATGGGGATGGGAACCGTATGCTGCTTTACGCAGAGTGGGTACTCGGTCATCTAAGAAAGGACATACATGGGTACAGTGAGGTTGGCAAGAACAGGAGAAAATAAAAAGTGGTTCCTGTTCCCCTCTGCCTTCCTCATGTCTCCTGTTAACAGAACTTAACAAAAAGACCGCTGCTGTCTAGAAATGGAGTTTCCAGACTCCCACCCGGGTGTTCCAGAGTCAAGTGTAGGACGGATGCAGAGCTCTGTTCATCACAATCAACTGAGTTTTGGTGACTGTTTCGTATTTCTCTCCTCTGCTGCTATGCATGTCCAAGCTGCAGGCCCCATATATCCCAGGATAGCTACGAATGTGGCCCAGCACATTTGAAGATGCCAATGTCATATGGGAACATCAAGTCTGGGTGCCACTGAGCCTGGGCTGTAGGTTGCTTTTACTGCTGTCTTCACCCGCAGCAAACGCATCCGGGATACAGGGACTTCTCCGTAGTTCTTCGCTGTAATGGATTCATGAGAGAAGTAGTACTTATGAGATAGTAGAACGAGTACTGAAATTCTTCTTTCTCTATAAGATTTATTTTTTTATGTATGTATAGATGGGCAGATGTCTGTGGATGCCTGAAGAGGGTGCCGGATCCTGGGGAACTCGAGTTCCAGGCAGTTGTGAGCCCCCAGATGTGCCCAGTGGTATGTGAACTCAGGTATTCTAGATCAGGAAGCATTCTTGACCTCTGAGCCACTTCTCCAGCCCCACGTACTGGGATTCTCATGTAAGAGGATTTGCTGATAGAGAATTTTCAGGATGAAGGGAGCAAGAGAGGCAATACCAGGTTCTGGCGTAAGATTTGGGAAGATGACTCTGTGGTAAAGGGTTTGCCATGCAGACATGAGGAGCTAAAATCAGGTAGAAGCTGGGCATGGCACATCTGTGACCCTAGCACTAGGCAGGGTAGAGACAAGAGGATTCCTCAGGATATGATGGCTAGCCAGCCTAGGCAAAATAGCAAGTTCTGGGTTTCTTGAGAGAACCTGTCTCAAAAAATAAAATGATGAATGATAGAAAAAAAATGCTGACATTAGTCTCTAGCTTCTATGTGCACATTCACAGGAACACACACACTCATGCACACACTCATGCACACACACACACTCATGCACACACACACACACACACACACACACACACACTCATGCACACACACTGCACTCACACACACTCACAGAGGAGGCGGGGGAGGGAGAGCAAGAGAGCTAAAGTCAGTGATGTTGGTCAAAGTATTGACTCAGACTGGTCCTACAGGGCTCTGGACCATGAACTATTCCCTAGGCCTACTGTCCCCTTGGAGGACTCTGTCAGGCACTAGTTGCAGTGGAGGCTCCTCAGGAAAGAATTCATGTAACCTCCCTGGAGAGATGGTTCCCCCAGAGAAGAGGCAATTGTGAGAACCAGCAGTCAACGCCCACAGCATGGCATGTGGTAGACCACCTGAGCTCAGGGTGAGACAAAGCACCTCTTCAGCCAAGGGCGGAACCCACTCTTCAGGGGGTTATGACAGAGGCTTTCAGGTCTTTCTGTGGTCTTAGGTTTCTTCTGCCGCACTTTGCGAGATAGAGTGGATTCCTTTCATCCTGTGGGGATTTTTATCAGACATGACAGAAGCTAAAATGTTAATTGCCCGCATCCCTGGGTAGCCTGGGCCTTGGCATGTCTCCTGGAGCCAGGAGCAACCACAGACATAGCCTCAGCACTACAGGGGCCCTCAAACAGCAGATTCCATCCCCACATGCCCTTCTCTGTAGAAGAAAGACAGGCCCCTCACTCCTTCCCTAGCTGCCCCGCAGGTGCCCACTCAGTGGTGGCCTGGCAGTCTGCACCAAAGAATGTCACTCTGGCCTGAGGCCCAGCCTCAGACAAAAGCCCTTTTGGAGCTAAGCCTACATCCTCTGGCTGACAGGACCCTCCCCCATCACCAACCGGGGAGGGCAGCTAAATTCATCTCCCTCCAACTGATGCTCCCCACAGGGCAAAGCCACCTCCCTACTCAGGAAGCAAACGGCTCTGAACTCTTGCTTGGCTGCCTTTGGCTCTCTGACTGTCCTCACACCGAACAGGAAAGGATGATCAGACCACATTGCTCCAGACCGGGCCAGGGAGGCCTCCAGACACACATGTGCACTGGGAGCTGGGAGGAGGGGGCCCGAGCACCAAGAACAAAGGACAAAGCATGGGCCGCAAGCAAACCTTCGCACCCAACCCTGCCTCTGGCTGGGAGCTTGGAGTCACACTGACTTTAGTTTAAATTTCTGCTCTGCTGGAGTATCAGCTACTGGGCAGGTCCTGCTCTGAATTCTTCGCCACTTTTCCATGAAGAGAATAATTCCATGTGATTACCTGTTTGGGAGATTAAGAGTGATATTATAAGATCCTCGTGTAACGCCTGGTACCATCGCCACACACCAGTCTTCTGCTGCTCTCCCTCTTTGATCCCACAACCGAAGTCCTCAGCCCCTTAGACCTCCAATTTGCAAATGAATGGGTTTGGTAAACTTAAACTCCTTCAGTTCTGTTTCCCTGGAAAACATTACTAGGATTCTACTTGCTAGGCCTTAAAACTGGTGCATAAGAGACCTCCTCTAAGGTTGATCCTCAAACCAGCATCTCCGTAGACGTGGCCTTTGTTGTTTGAGATGCTGACAATTACTGCAGCTCTTTGTTCAATGCCTCTTGGCTGACTGTCAGCTCCCGAGGAAGTGGCTGTACCGAGGCCAATTTGAATGGATTTTTTTGCAAGTGAAATTTCAAGGAACAATGTGCCAGGTGTCTCCGCGAGCTGGAGTCTGGTGGACTCTCTGTCATCTGCTCGTCAGAGCCCTGACTCATGTTTGGGTGGCGAGAGACTTATTCTCACATTCGGTATTTCATCCCATCTTCACAATGACGGTTACTATTGATCTGCCCACTGTGCAATTATCCCATTCACAAACAAGAAAACCGGTAAGACCTTAAGTGGGCCGGAGGGCGGTATATGTGGCACCTGCTGCTTTGGTGGTGGGATCTAGGCTTCTGTTTTGGAAGCATTGTTTCAGCATGTTGCTGAGTATCTCTTTTACTTCTGACATACTGTGAATTTTACATACATACATACATATATATATATATAATTACAGAATAGTGAACACCTCATAGTTGGAGAGGCAGGTATAGAAACCAGTGTGCTATGCTTTACAGTATATATACCTCCATCAGCCTCACTACCCTCTCCTTGCTCCAAGTTTCTTCTCAATGTTCATGGAGCTAAGTGCTTACAGATTGGGGCTGTGATAGTGACTTTCCTGCTGTGTTACACTTCAGAACTCTTAAGATATTCACAGTTCAAATACACAAGGAAAATCCCTGAGTATGAATTTCCCCTATTATTCAAAGATTACTGTTCCAAGTTGGCTCATGACTCCCAAAAAGGTTGTTGAAGTCCCAACCCCCAAACTCATAACTCTGACCTTATTTGGAAATATGGTCATTGTGGATGTAATCAAGTTAAATAAAATCATAGTGAATCAATATGGAACCTAAATCCAATAACTAGAAGGCTTGGAGACACTGACCTTTGAGAAAGGCGGCCATGTGACACAGAAGAGAAACCAAAAACACAACTGCAAGCCAAGGATGCCCTGAATCACCCATAGAGACAGGGAAAGGAGAGTTCAGGTTAGGGGTTAGGGAGGAGGGTATGCCCCCCTTTGGACCAGAAGGAACTAGTCCTGCTGATACCTTGATTCTGACTTGGACCCTCAACTATGAGATAATCAAGTTTTCCTTCCAGTCGCCCAGGCTGTGATTCTAAGAGAATGCTCCTAAGTGTGATTCTAACATAATTGTTTGGCAGCCTTCTTACTTTCAGTCTATCCAGGTCACCTTTCCGCCTTTCTGGGCCTACTTGGTGTCACCTGAACAGAGAAGTCATGAGTAGAATCTGGGGACAGATAAAAGGGAAGAAATATGTGTGTGTGGTGACGAGGAGGGGGAATTCAAATATGGCTAAGTGCCTATTAACATATCAAAGAGGACGCTGGCCTGCTAGGCTCTCCCAGCATCCCTCAGTCTCTACCTGCTACAGGGCACTCCAGCTGGTATACCCTCATCCCTAACCCCTAACCTGAACGCTCCAGCCCAAGCATTGGGCTGGGCTTCCCTCCCCCCAGCTCCTTTGATCCTTGTATAACCCAACCATTTTGGCCCTGACAGTCTTTTGGCCCAGCCCCCCTCTGTAGGTTATCAGTTTCTCTCCTGTTCCCCATCTCCTCATGTGGCCCAGTTCAGTCTGGTCACGTTCACTCTGGACTCTCCCAGGTGTCCCTGCCTCTGACTATGCTCTCCCTTTTATCCACAGTAATTGTTCTCCTCCACCATACCTAGAAACAGTCACGTCCTTCTTTATTTCTTTTTTTCATTCAAATATTACCTGTATTCATTCTCCTATGCTATTGTTTTTTAAGCATTACTAACGTTTTTTGCTAAAATCTCAATTGTCACTATATAAATAATATATATAATATAGAATATATGTATGTGTGTGGATTAGGAAATACACGAAAGCAAATGAAATAAACAAAAACAACCTCTCTTCCTCATCCAGGCAGCCGTCATTTTTGTTTTGGTGTGTTCTTTAAGTGTGTATACACAAAAGCCCAGAGCTCCGCCATACTTGCCTAAGTTTTCCTTTCTCTTCTTTGATAAGCACACTTTCAGGAACACACTTGAGACCATTCTGGTGTCCCCCCCTTACTCCATGTTTCCACTCCGTGTTCCTTAACCCAAGCCTGTGCTCAGCCAAGTCTCCAACCAAGAGTCCATTTTCTCTCTAGCGGGGCTCATCTGGAAGGCCTGGTTATAGCACACAGGGCATAACCTTCTTGCAGAAGCTTCTTGAGCGCGGTTGATGCTTCCCCAGCAAACGTCGGACTTCCTGGTGCTAAGATTTCAGGTGTTACAGAGTTGAGTGCATTACACCTTTCCCTTCTTGAGTCACAATTACTAGCATTAATGCAAAGACCTTGTTTCCATACATTCTTTTCTATAGGACCCACACTCCCTTTGGTCTCCCAGAGTCACATCCCTCCCAGTCTATCCAATTTCTGTCCTGGAGTCTGTGTTGGGTGCTTCCTGTTACCCTCCAGCTTTCTCTGTTTCTCTTTACCCAGTTCTGGCTCCCAGGGGTGGGGTGGGGATGGGGGGAAGGGTTAGCTCTGTAGGGCGTGTGTACACCAAAGTGCAGGCTGGCCCTCTGTCTTCTGATTGGAGGTAGCATTATCAGGAGAGTCAGAAGAGGTGGAAAGAGAAGCAAGAGCATTGTCTCCTGGATGCCCTCACAGGTGGGAAGTAAGCCCTCTGAAGGGCAAGTGACTGCTTCGCTGCCTGTCTTCCTCAGGAAGCTGTCTCTAGGTGGCTCTCCATCGAATCTGGCTCCACCAATCAGGGCACAGGTGGTCACATGACTGCTGTAGCTCTTGGCACCTCCTCCCCATCGTCAAGCTCGCTGCTTGGCCCTATTGGCAACTTTGAAATTAGTCTTTTTATTCATTCCTCAGGTACTCAATTCTGTGCTCATTTTCCCCCTCAGGGACTGTGAGAGATAATAGGTATTGCACGCAGGAATCCTTATACTGAACATTTCTGTGTGCATCTACTTAACAAATGGGTTTTCACTGTCCTCCAAGTAAGGTCCTATGCCTGCGAATGTCCTGACACCGTGTTTCTGTGGTCTGCGTTGCTACGTAGACTCCAGGTTATGGCTTCCAAATGCAGCACACTGCTGCTCGACCTCATCCCTCTTTTCAACCCCACAGCCCTAGTGAGACCCTAGTCAGATCCCGTTTTCTGACATCACACTCGGTACCAGGGAGATCAGATGCTTTTTAATCCCACTTTTAATTTCCTTTTGAGCCTGAGTTCTAAATGTATTATGCCCAGCATGTTAATATCACTAGCGAACCATGTTTCGTGCACCACTCATACCTCCTAGTCCATAGTATGACCCTAACTTCATAAGAGATGCTTTTAAGTTGTATGGTTTAAGTCTGCAATGTCCCCCAAAGGGTCTTATTGTGAATGCCCAGTCCCCAGCCAGAGGTGCTATTTGTACGGAGGTGGTAGGACCTTGAGATGACATGTCCTGGCATCAAGAAGCAGGCCACTCAGTAGAGATAGATACTGAAGGCTACAGCTACTCTGCCTCCAGTCCCATGCCGGCTCCTTGATCAGCAAGGTGGGCGGAGCCTCTGCCGCACGTCCGTCTCTATCAGGGCTACAATACCACCGTGCACTAACATCTGAAACTGTAAGCCCAAAGACATCTCTTACCCAAACTTGCTTCCATTGGGTCCTTTGACACGGGAGGCTATGTTTTTTCATGGCTTTCTTTACCACCAGAACCATAGATTGCATACTAAAGTCCATAACGAGAATTAGATACTCCCTCAGCAACAGAGTACTGCATACATGCTGGGCTCTCCTCTAGGCCTCACTGAGCTTTAGCATACTCAACAGTATGTTGAGCCAGCTTGGACCAGCCTGCAAGAGCTGATTATTAAATTTTCAGGGACTTGGCAAGCTGCTTATGAGCAGCAGTTATTAAAAACTATATTATGTAAGCTCACAATTAAATCACATTAAAAAACAAATGCAGTAAAAGCTCATCAGTTGCTAATTACTTCACTGCCCTTAACTGTTGTCTAGGCTCCGATAACCTCCTGCGTCTGTGCTGTGGGGATGCTGGATAAACGGTGCCCATTTCTTCCCAACTCGGCATTCAGAGACACTGCGACCGACACTACCTTGAAATCGGCTGCTCTAGCAGCATCTGTACTGTGGAAAGGAGCACACTCTGCATGTTGAGTTCTGTCCTAAGAGGCGAGAGTGATCATGGCATCCTCACACCACCCCTACGGACTGACATGGTTATAGATGAAAAAGACAAGGCTTGGAGGAGATAGATAGTCCAATCTAACCCAACAGCAAAAGGTAGAGAGAAGACTGCCACTCTTAACTCATTAAACTCCCCAAAAGATACAGGCTACAGCCACTAGTCCTGGCGATCCCTCGAGCGGGACTAATGGCTGCTTTCCAGAGTGACACTGTTTGGAGATAATAGAACCTCCTAGAAGTAAGACATTTTTGGAGGTTCCTAGATCACTGGTGGGGAGAGACACATGTGGTAGTCCTCATGTGACTCTTTGGTTACTACCATGTGACCCCTCCGGAGAAGGCTGTTACTAAATAATTAACCTGGCCTAACAGACGCCATTTCTCTCTCTTCTGGCTGCAGATATGCTGGTTGCTACTACCTGAGTTCCAGCCATGATTGCACCACCTGAGTCCCACCACTTGCCACCCCCATGCTGCGGACACTTGGGTTTTGACCTTCTAAAACTGTAAACTAAGGAAACATTTTCCCGTCACAAAGTTGTCTACCTTGTGATAGTGAGGGAACACCCACAAATCTACCTGCAGGAACGCACCATAGAGCAGTCAGTGCAGGGACAGTAATCAGACAGTGGTTGTGGGTGTTCTGACCTTCGTGAAGACAAGGAAACTAAGCGCAGAGGGGTCGGTGTTATTGGTGCAAAATTACATAGTTAATCAGGAGAAAGTCAGTTCATTAACGCCAACACTTCTGTCCCCACAGCCAGCACACTGACCACATTCAGATCCTTTGAGGAAGTGGACTGGCCAGGACAGAGCCAACCATCGTCTCCACGGTCTCCATTTCCACCTCTCCATCCCCTCTCCCCTCTCTCTTGCCACAGGATAGTTTAGGCCCCATTCTCCCAAGGCTTACTCTGTTTCTCTCCTTCTGCTTTGGTTTGCTCATTCCCAAATTTACATGTCCTCCATTTAAGGACCTGCCCAGGCTTACAATGACTGTGTACCAGAAAACGCCAGCTTCCCAGGAGATAGCATCTTACTGGGACAGCTTGGGTTACTCAGCTGCCCTGGCTCAATCAATGAGCCCAGCGAGGTTGCTAGGCACGTACCCATGGGGACAAGATGAGACACTGAGGGTGTGTGGACTGCAATACCCTGAATGTACTACAGCCTTCCAGTGGAACCCTACAATATGAGCACAAGTACAGAATTAATGACTCCCTCGGTCTCAGGATGAACAGCACATTCACACTTAGTCATTTAACACAGTGACACTCCAAAGGGCATCTCATCATCCTCACACTCCCTTACTGAGAGAGATCCAAGGCACAGAGAGGTTTAGACACTTGCCCATTGATCAGCAGTCATCCCTCAGCATCCACAGAGAATGAGTTCCAGTCCATCCTGCAGATACACAAATCCCCGGGCTCCGAGTTCTTGCATGAAATTGCACATTGCTTGCATATGACCTACACGCATCCTTCCATACGTCTAACCATCTCCAGAGTAGCTATCCTATTGGTTTGAATGTTGTTTAAATGGCCATCATGTTGTTTCGGGAATAACGACAAGGGAAGAAGGGTGTATAAGTTTAGCCTGCATATATTTCTCTCCAAATACATTTGACCCACTGTTAATTGATTCTTAGGATTCTGAGGCTGCAGATAATAGATAACAGGGTGGATTTAGCAAGTGGCATGGCCTGAAGTCCAGCCTCAGCTGGCCAGCCTCTAATCTACTCTGTTCTCTGCCTATACCTGACTGTCCAGATGATGAGCTGCTATGAAGACCAAATCAGAGTTCTGTAAACTCCACTTAAAATGAATGCGTTCCTGTGTGTCTGTGTCATCTTTTATGATGAAATTAGCGCGGGAGCTGCATATAAAAGCAGACTAGACATGTGCTAGGTCAGCTGTCTTTCTAGCCTTCTCCAACATTCCTCCCAGAAAAGTCACCTTACACCGTCTCCCCGGGAGAACTGTATTGAACCTAAACATGACATTTAGAAGAGGCGATAATCTTCTGTTGGTGGTTCTTGTTTATGCACATATTCACACACACATAATTAAAATAAAATAAAACTTCTTGTTGCTGAACTTGGTGGGGAGGCTGAGGCAGGAGGATTGTAAATTTGAGGCCAACCTGGGCTACACAGTAAGACTTCTCACAAAAACAACAAACAAAACCCCATCACATTCAAAGTCAAGTCCTAGCGGTTTTGGCGGTACTCATCAGGCTCCTAATAGACCTGACCTGTTCTTTCAACCTTAGACTAGCAACTCCCTGCAGTCAGTTCTCTGCTCAGCCATGCTTAGATTCCCTCACTCCAGACCCCTACCTTCCCCGGCAGGGCAAGCCCTGTTCATCCCTTAGGAATCAGCTGTCCTCCTGGAGGTCTTCTCAGAGATCCGCTCCCCTCCCTCCCTGCTTCCGGATTTCCCCCATCCTTTCTTTGCCCCTGCATTTTTGCCGGGCTCTAACAAACATCTGGGACAAAGCCCAGCACCAAGATCCTCACCGGAAGTTCACCGAACATGTGTGCGCATGCGTGCGTGCGTGCGTGCATGCGTGCGTGCGTGTATATGTAATTAAGATGTATTTTATATGTGTCTTGGGGGGTGGAGATGTGTAGTGCCTGTATGCTGCAGTGAGCATGTGGCAATCAGAGGGCAACTTTCAGGAAAGCCAACTCTCCTTCTGCCGTGTGAGTCCCCAGGATCAAACGCAGTTCATCAGCCATGGTAGCACGTACCTTTCCTCATGAGCCATGGTAGGCTGGTGTGTTTTATCTTTAATCCCTAATTATTTTTATTAAAACATCTTGGAGTAATTTTTAAAAACAAATAAATATACCAGAAAAAAAATCGCTTGTAATTCTTCAACACATATAAATACAAGTTTCTTCCCATTTTTCAATGTACAAAAAAAAAAAAAAATTAGGGCAATGGGGATAAGGGTAAGGGGTGTGTGTGTGTGTGTGTGTGTGTGTCCCACTTCTCCACAACTCTGCTGGCTAAGTGACCATCACGATGACCTGCTGGCTTGAGCTCCCTTTTTTAAAGCCAAGAGTGGAGCTGAACAGAGAAGCCCTGGTGTGTTCTCAAAGTTAGTTGTCCTTCCCCACCCCCATGTTCTGGCTCACGTGGACACCAGCACAGAGCCTTACACATGCATCAGAGATCCTGCCTTAAAGAACAAGAGGAGCTGACACTCTTCAATAAGAAGCCTCCAGCGAAGGGTGTGTAGCTCCCTTCTGGGAAAAGGAAGTTTACTTTTACTTTTTCTGGGGCAGGGTTTAAGGAAATGCCCCAGCATCACTTGTCCTGATGACTGGGCTCTGAGTTCTGCACTTTTGAGAGTACGGGTGGAGTTGAGCTTAAGCAAGAGGGGTGTGTGTGTGTGTGTGTGTGTGTGATGTGTACATGTATTGTGTGTGTGTGTGTGTGTGTATGTGTGTGGGTGTGTGTGTGTGTGTGTGTGTGTGTTGGTGTGGTTGTGTGTGTGTTGTGTGGGTACAGAGTACCCTCCCAGCCAAACAACTGCCATCTTGGCAGTTCAGCTGAACCCACTTACAACAGATCATCCCACTGGGCTTGTGAACATCTCCTCATAGAGAGGTAGGGAGAATCACAAGGCCCTCATCTGTGTATCTAGCCATTCCCTGCCCCCCATTGCAGGCAATTCTGCTCTACCTGCCTGTGGTAGGGATAAACATCCACACTCCAGTCAGTAACCCCTCACATATGCTCTGGAGGATGCCCAATGTGGATGAAATCGTTCCTCAACTGTTGAAACCGTAGGAAGAAGGAGAGACAGAGGCCATCTACTTCTGGCAAGGAATTCTAGCAACAGGCACAGTTGACACCCCACATAGAAGGAGTTTGGTTCAACCTGACTTAACATCTCCCATTATTAACCTCAGAGGCTGACCACATTCCAATTAGAGCAGCTTTCTAAATGACGCTGCCTTTATACATGCTCCCCCATCCCCTGATGTTCTGAACAATTTGAAATAAGAGGGCTGTGCTGGTGGAGATCAAACGACAGAGCCAGATTAAATAGTCCAACCTGGGCTTGTGACAAGAGTGGGCTTCCTCCCTACTGGCCAAAGCGGCCTGACTCAACCCCTGGTTCTCAGCCCTGGTCTCCCCAGAAGACTTTATGACGTAGAGGAGCAGGGCAGAATTGATCAGGACAGAATGAGGCAGTAACTGAATTCTAAATGAGAGACAGAGGTCTGGAAATGATAGATAGATAGATAGATAGATAGATAGATAGATAGATAGATAGATAGATGATTGATAGATAGGTGATTGATAGATGCTTAATAGAAGATAGACCTTATGAGTGTGAATAATAAAGATATCTTTCTACCATTGTATCCTGTTCTCCCCCCCCCCTCTCTCTGTATGTGCGTGTGTGTTTTTATTACTCTAAAACTTCCTAACCAGGTAATTCACTCCTCCTCCCTAGAGAATCTTGAGCACAGAACAAGAAGGAAGCCAGAAGTGTTACATGCATTGATGTCCCCTCTTGTGTTATATGCATTGATGTCCCCTCTTGTGTTACATGCATTGATGTCCCCTCTTGTGGAAACACAAAGCAAGGGAAAAGGAGGTTCCATATTTGAGCTATTGTGCTAGGAATTTTAAGGGTTTTAATAATCACTAAACCTGTAAGTGTATTGGCCTGAACTGAGAAGAATAAAGTGTACAATGACATTCATACAGCTAGTGGTACAGCCAGGGTTTTAAAAATGCAGACTTGTATCTGAACCTATATCCCTTTCTCTTTACATCACAACACTGTGCCCTCCTACCTGCCTCTATGAACCCAAGCATTTATAAGCACAGCCTGCCTTGTCTTAGATCCCTGCTAACAAAAGCATACAGCCAATTCAGGAGAACTGGACACAGGCATCATAACACACACACACACACACACACACACACACACACACACACACACAGTTAAAATAATAGTTTTAAGATATCTCTCTTGGTGATCAAGCAGGTCCCAGGCTTTCTTTAAGCTGGGCAGCTTTGGAGCCTCAGTTTCCTCTTTGGCCTCATCCCGTGCAGCTTCCCACATCCTATGGACCACTGTCTTTTTCCCAAACACACCTCTTGGGTCCTGTGTCTACTTCACTATCCTCAGTAGTCCCTTATCCCGGAATGTCCTTTCCTCCACGATGTCCCCAAATACCCAAAGAAGCCCAGAACCTGTGGCCTGTGGTAGTTTGAATATGCTTGGCCCGGTGAGGGGAACTTATCAGAGGAAGAATGTCACTGTGGGCATGGGCTTTAAGACCCTTATCATAGCTTCCTGGAAGCCAGTCTTCTCCTAGCAGCTTTCAGATGAAGATGTAGAACTCTCAGCTCCTCCAGCACCATGCCTGTTTGGATGCTGCCATGCTTCTGCCTTGGTAATAATGGACTGAACCTCTGAACCTGCAAGTCAGCCCCAATTAAATGTCCTTTATAAGACCTGCCTTGGTCATGGTGTCTGTTCACAGCAGTAAAACCCTAAGACACAGCCTCAACTCATATTAGAAGATAAGTAAAAGTTGGCCAAGTCTAAGTTTTATTTGATTTTTAAGATCAAGATCTCACCCACCTCTCCCCTTCTTGCCACTCTCTTAGCTTGACCTCATAGCCCAGGCGGAAGAGAGGTTTGTCTCTCCCATTAAATTGCAAACATTTTGTGGGACGGTGTACAGATGACGCAGAGCTGAGCGGTTAGTAAACAGAAGTAAAAGTGAAGATCAGGTTGGGTCAGGTAGGTATTACTATCTCTGTTTTAATAATTCATCTTAGGCTCTAATTCCCGGAGGCCTTTGTGAATCAGACAGGAAGGTTGAGCAATCTGGGGTTCAGCTACCCTGGGCCCAAGGCAACCCCAGGTCCTGCACTGTAGCTGAGCTGCCAAGCCAGAGCTCTCCTTCGCTTTTCAGAAAGCATTTGTTTCACAGATTCTAAGTGCACATTTAAATATGTCAGAAAGCGAAGTGTATTTTCTTTAGTCTTTCTTGTTGTTGTTTGTGTGTTTTTGTTTTGTTCTGTTTTCAAGACAGGGTTTCTATATGCAGCCCTGGCTATCCTGAAACTCTTTTTTTGTAGACCACGATGGCCTCAAACTCACAGAGATCCAACTGCCTCTGCCTCTCAAGTGCTGGGATTAAAGACATGCGCCACCATGTGCTGGTAATGTATTTTATAACCAATACATCCTTAGATTTGTGTGAACACATCATTAGCCATAACTAGAAAAGAAGAAAACACACATGGTCAGTTCACTCTCTCTCACTAATAATCAAGAAATGCAAATTAGAGTGTTAGTGAGGGAGTAGGGCCATCCTATTATATGTGACAAAGATCCCATTCCAGAAATGTCCTGTGATTAGAGGCAAAAGAAATGTGATTCCTTACAAGATCAGTGAATTGCTGCACTGGTGAAAACTTAGGGGAATGGGTATTTGAAAACTTTTGACGCATCGAAAGGACCAAAACTATTCTCCTCATCTGACCTATTATTCTACTTGTATGAAGTTATCCAGGAACAGATGCCTGGTTGTACTTCAGAATTCTCTGCAAGCATTTTCTCAGAAGCCTCATCGATAGGAAGAGGACTGTGAGCCAACAGCATTCGGCAAGCTTTTGATTAAATAAGCGAAGGGTGATTTCATGATGTTGAACAATAAACGAGACAGTTGACAATCACAAGTAATTATAAACGTGCGTCTCGGTGTGTGTACAAGAATGGACATTTGCAAGACTTTGCTTTAATAAGGAACCTCAAATTCATTCCGATTCCATTTTCCCTTCAGAACAATTCCAGACTGAAAGGCACCGTGGTGCAAATGAGGAAGACTGAAGTTAAGAAAATTGCAGGTGCTCTGTTTTCCCAACCGAGCTAACATCTACAAACAGGTGAGCCCACTGTTACTGTTCCGCTCTCCAAGCCAGACTGTTCTGAAATTCTAACTATCACAATTTCTAAGTTTCAAAAATCAATACAAAACAACTCTGTGCATCACCCAGATCTTCCAATTTTATTACATTTATTTATTTACTTACTTGTGGGGATCGTGTACGTCACAGCACGGCGTGGAGGTCAGAGGTCAGATTTGGTTCTCTGATTGCACTCACATGGGTCCAAGAGATCAAACTGGGGTCATTCAGCTTGGCAGACAGCACCTTCATCCACTGAGCCATCCCGCTGGCCCTCAGTTTCCTCAGCTTTCTTTGCTATTGCTCTCACATACACAGCCCCACTCTCCCTCTTTGTGCTTGCAGGCCTTAGCTTCTTTTCCTATTGCTGTGATAAAAATACTCTGGCAAAACCAATTTAAAGGATAAAGGACTTATCTGGACACACAGGTCAGAGTACAGTCCATCAGCATGAGGAACCAGGAGCTAGAAGCAGCTGGTCTTACATGACATCTACCATCAGGAAGAGAAGGAGGCATGTTTGTTGGTGCTCAGTTCACTCCCTCCATGTTAGGCCACCCAGGATCCCTGGCTGGGGAATCAGTTCCTATAATCAGGAAGCCCAGAGGCTCACCTGCTGGACAATTCTGCATTCAGACAAGTTGGCAGTGAACACTGCCGATCACATAGTTACCTCTATGATCCGTTGGAGTTAAGTGATTGGAAGCATGGCCTTTTAGCCTTTACGGTTTCATAAGCATTTCTTTCTTTAAAATTACACTTATATGTGTATGGGGGGGGGGTCAAAGGACAGAGTATATGGTAAAGTAAAAATTAAATTATATGGTAAAATGGATTTAAGTGAGAGTAGAGCTGTTTCTCTCCCACCATGTGTGACCCAGAAATCTAACTCATGTTAGCAGTCTTAGCAGCAAGCTCCCTTCTCTTCTGAACCATTGTAAGAACCCAGTATGGATGTCTTCTCTCTTTCCTTTTCTTTTTTTCTTCCTTCCTTTTTTCCCTCCTTCCTTTCTTTCTCCTTCTCTCTCTTTCTTTCTTTATTCCTTTTGTTTTTGTTTTTTTTGGTTTGGTTGTTTTTGGTTTTCTTTTCTTTTTTTTTTTTTCTATTTTTCGGAGCTGGGGACCGAACCCAGGGCCTTGTGCTTGCTAGGCAAGCGCTCTACCACTGAGCTAAATCCCCAACCCCTGTTTTTGGTTTTCTGAGACAAGAGTTTCTCTGTATAACAGCCCTAACTGTCGCTTTGTAGACCAGGCTAGCCTCACACTCACAGCAATCCACCTGCCTCTGCCTCCTGAGTGCTGGGATTAAAGGCTTGTGCCACTGTGCCTGGCACAAGAGTCCAGTATAGATTTCTTAAGAACTGGCCAGTTGCCTCAAAGTAGGGACCGTGGCTTAAGTGAAAGCATTTCTTTAATTTGCTAGTGTTTCTTAATCTGCAAGGACCCATCAGCCTTTCTGGATGCGAATGACTTCCAAGGGCAAGGCCCATTATCTCACAGGCCGCTGCTCAGGTGATTTTCCCCATACTCTGCTTCTGTTCAAACATTTGGAGCTGACGTCACCTAGGTAACACGGAACCCTTCTCAGGGCATCCCATCCGGAGATGCACTGTGCTGTCTGCCCTTAGTAAACCCTCGTGCTGTGCCTACGTGTCTATGTGGGGAGGGGAAAGAGTAATTTAAGACTCCATAAGTTTCCTGTCCCTTACTAGACCTTTTCCCTCCTACTAGCATTCAATGATGAACCTTGCTTCCATCAGTTGCACTATGCAATGGCGTATCTGTTTCCCACGTAGTCTAATTTCCAGCGGAATCATCTCTCCCTGCCTTCTGTTTGTCAGTTATAAGAAAAATCTCCATGCATCTGGGTTTCTTCCTGAAACAGACGCTGGAATCTTCCTTTCACACCACAGGCCCTAGCTTATTATCATCCACATTTATCCCAGTGCTCAGAGTTGTCCTAGGTTGGCCACGGGGTTCCCTCCAGCTGGCTTCTGTGCCTTTCTGAAATCCTCCCTAAGCCCTTCTTCCCCTTGTCATGTTGCTTTGGCACAAGCAGACATTCCAGACTTATCAGCCATTTCTCCACGGGGACTGTGGTGGCCTGTGCTGGCTCATGACATTCGGGAGCTGAGCTCTGGGCTGCAGAGGCGTCTCATTTTTCTTCTCGGTTATCTGTGTCTTCTTTTTCAAAATAATCAAACTCACATGCCTTCACAGTACACCAGAGCTCAAGAGTAGAAAAACAACTCGGGGAGGGTGGGCTGTCACAGATCCCCCAAGGAGCCAAAATTCCTTGGCCTAGGAAGAAAAAAAAAATTCATTTGCCAACTTTTCAAAAGCCGGAGGAAGTGGCTCTCAAATACAGGGTGGCCCGGGAACTTCCTGGGGTGGGATGGGGGGTCAGTGGGAGCTGTCCTTCATCCTCAAAGGGCAAGGAGGCCTGGATAGGGTTCGTATGCCGGGTAGGAACAGCAGGCCCAGTGTAAAGACCTAGAGGGATGCCTCACAGAGACCACAAGGCCCTAACCCACTGCCAACAGGGGAAGATAGGGCCCCAAACCCAACCACTGACCCAACTGATACCTGACAAGCAGGCCAGCATCCTCTCCCGTCCCTCCTTCCAAAATGCCCACCTACCCTTGCCCTGGGAACCAAACTGACCTATAAGAGAGAAGGACCTGCCTAGGGGCTGCAGATACTCATGTCTCCTTAACTATTGTGATAAATCTGCTCAACCATATGGCCTACTTCTCTCTTTTGCCCAGAGCAACTGCTAGGACCTTTGCCTCCGCTCCTAAAGGAGCCTTGCCTGCCCTCAGAAGCCTCATGGAGGACCTGAGTGACGCTGCCTCAGAGCGGTCTGAGAAGAATTTTGGGCAGCAGCAGCTTTGGAGGAAACGATCTCAGTTCCGGGAGGGGTTGCTAAGGAAGCCTGCCCTCACTGTACCTTTCGAGAACTGCCTTGTGGTGAGTGAATTCTGCACATCCTCATTTTTTTTTTCATCTAAAACTTTTTCTTAAGGGTTGGGGATAGAGCTGGGCGGTAGAGCACTTGCTTACCAAGACCCTGGGTTCGGTTCTCAACTCAGGAAAAAAAAAACAAAACAGCCAAACAACAACAGCAGCATGCTTTTCTTATTATAGAAACTTTATCTGATGTGGAAATCATATCGCTTTTTATGAAACTTGCACTGCATAAGGGTACCTGAACTCCCAGTGGGATCTGATCTCGTAGCCGTGACTCCTTGCTTCTGTGTGAGCTCTGGAGGAGAGTGTTGTGGTGGTTCATTCCTGTTGCCTTTCTTCTAAAACAACCTGTGTGACAAAGTTCACTATGTACCAGAAAGGCAGGGAGAAGGGGACAGGCAGGGGAAAGAAGGTGATGAGCTAGGCAGATAGCTCAGTTAGTAAGTGTACATTGCACAAACACGAGGACTTGAGTCTAATCCTCCCTAAATAAAACCACTCTAATTGGACAGTTCCAGATGGTGAGAGACTCTGTCAGGGGGCTGGTGAGAGATAGACAGTCCCTAAGGAATGACACTTGAGGCTGACCTCTGGCCTCTACATGCATACACACACACACACACACACACGCGCGCGCGCGCGCGCACACACACATGCACACACATACGTACCTGTCAGAGGTATAACTGAGGCTGACTAAGGCCACTGCTGGTAAAAGGATGTTGGGACACAGCGACTTGCTTTGAGACAGAACTTAGTGATTAAGATGTAGTTCAGCGATGCACTGCTGCTTTAGCCTGGTGTAAGGCTCTAGGCTGTCTAGACCCTTGGTAATTTCCACAGAGCACAAGTGAGCACTTTCCCAGCTGCCCCAGGCACTAACACCCACTTTCCTCTTCACTGTCTACGATAGCATATATTTGTATACTAGCTTTCATTTTGTATCTTCAGTCTTGACTTTGCCTCAACCATTCCAGAACAGCACAGAGGAGCGTGTATCCCTGATTACTCTACACAGACCTGGCAGCATGAGACACACAGTAGGCACTTGTTGGGTCAGAGGAAGAGATGGAAGGGGAGGGGAAAGGAGTTTTCCCCTTTTGAAAGCTCATATTCATCTCTAAGGCTTTGCTTTCGACCCTTACAGCCGGCATATTAGATTAAGGGTACTGCCCTCCTTCCCTCGATGCCTCTTCAGGGCATTCTCTCTTCCTCTTTTCTCAGTTGCTCGTGTTGTCTTCTTTTTCCTGCCCCATATAAAATGCCGAGTGCCCAGTAGATGCCTCACATCATCCTGGGCCCTAGGAATACAAGCAGGACTTGGGTACAGGGTCTTGATGACCCCCCCCCAAAAGAGAGTCATGACCCAGCAAAGTGCTTCCTCTCCATCTAAGCCTGTTCTGTCTTGACCTGGCACTGTGCAACATGCTCACAAAAGCACTTAGAAGATGGCTCCAGGTTGAGCACGATGTGTGTGATGTAAAAGTAACTTTCATTCGCCTGATGTGATTGATGTCTAGGATGTTTACTGCTGAATAAACTCACCCTTTCTAGTTCCGTTTTAACTCTGGCTGGCCAGTTCAACTAAGCTGTTCTGGCCCAAACTCCTCTGCAAGCTGACTGATTCAATCTGACTTCTCCCAGCTTCTCACTGAATTGCTCTGCTTGGCCTCAAACTAACTGGCAATCTGATCTAATCCTCTGGCTCCTTATTCTCTGGCTTGTTCTCTCAGCAACCTGTCTCTACAAACTGTCACTGTGGACACTGCCTCTGAACTCCACAAACTCCACTCCACTGTGCTGCCCACTAACTTACTGACTCAACAGAACTGACTGACAAGGACTCAGCAATCTGCATGCCTCTGCCTGCTGGGTGCTGGGACTAAAGGGCTGTGCCACCACCCCTGGACTTAAGCTCATCTTTACTTGAAATTTGTTCTATGCCAGGCTGTCCTTGAACTCAGATCTGCTTCCATTTATCTCCTAGGATTAAAGGCAAATCTGCATTCCATCTGGATCACACAGACCTAGACGGTCTTTGGATGTGATCTCTTGCTGTAGCAGTCATTTTGCTGGATTAAAATTCCTCTACAGTGTGGTGGGATTGTGTGATAGTTCCTAACCTAGAATGGGCTACTTAATATAGAAGACAGCCATTTGAAATCATTGTGGCAAAGTCACTAACGCTGCTCTGGGTAAAAGGATGACATAGATGAAAATGGAAGGAGGGAGGATCCCTGCCCTTCTGCAAGATGAAATGTGAAAATACTTCTCTAGGAGTGCAGGAGAGGGGAGGGTGGAGACCAGCAGAGACTGGTATTTCTCAGTTGGTGCTCCACATGTCATTTCCTCATAACTAAAAATGTTTCATAAGCGATGAATTAATATTTCAGAATTATACATAATGTCTGGCTCAAGGAAAAAAACAACCCCAAAGCAATAATGTGAGCTTTCTATGCACACATGGGAAACATCTTTGTGAGACTCTGCATAGACACATTACAAACAGAATAGCAGGGAATTGTGATTGGGATATTACTGGGTATTAGAGTTCTTGCCCAGCATGGTCAGGGGCCTGGGTTTCATTACCAGATTTGCACATAAAAAATAATGGGGTATCTCTGGGAAAATGGAATGAACACTCCCGATGTAGGAAAACAATAAAAATATTAGCTTTAGCTGCAATGTTCAGAGAGACTTGGGTTCTCAAATATGACGTCAATGGTTGAACTTGTTCTTTTAAGATTTAAACTTTACTAAATTATAATTATACATTGCTTAATATTACACCATATGACCAAGTACCATTTCCCTTAATCTTTCCCCTAGAGGCAACATCATTTTTCCCCAAACATGTAACAATTCTAAATAATTCTATAGGAACCTCCTTTTTACAAATCTCTGTGCTGGTCTTTAGTGATTTCCTCTAGTGAATTCCCATAGTTCCTGGACATCAGTCATCAACTAACACACTTTTCTGAGCTCTACCTGCTGGTGTCTGGGCCGCCCGACCCACATAGCAACCAGAAACCAGAGTCATTGGTCATTGGCTTGGTAAATCATCACTTGGTACATTTGGTACAGAACCATTTAGTTTCAATGAGTATTTCTCTGTTATTAGCAGAGTTCATTTTAATTATTTTCGTGTGCGTGTGCGTGTGTGTGTGTGCACGTGCACGTGCTCGTATATGCATTGGTGAGTATGTAGAGGTCAAAGGACAACTTCCTGGAATTGGCTCTCTCATTCCACTGTGTGGGGCTCAGGGATTGAACTTAGACCATCAGGCTTGGTGACAATTGCCTTTGTCCACTGAGTCACCTCTTTGAAACTGAGGAAGGCTGTCATTGAAAGGAAGACTCACTTATGGGAGGAAAATAATAGAAAGACATGTTAAATGTAGATCTCCCCCACCCCCCACTGGAGGTTTTCTTTTTTCCACTGTTCAGGGCAGAAGGAAGCTTAGAAAAAGCATTCCGGGCCCAGCAGGAAGCAGGATATCAGATGTGACACTGGCCATGAGTCAGCCCAAAGCTCATAAAGTTAATCTTCCTCCCAAGCAGCCCTTGCTCCAGCACATGCCGGCCCCCACCCCACATCCGCACTGACTCCCGTCAGCCCGGGAAGCCCACCCCATCTTCTCAAGCCTGTCCCATCTTCTGTACTCCGCTCCTCTTCTACTCAACAGATTCATTGTCACTCTGAAAATACAACCGAGTCCTGGCTTAATCCCACCACTAACCCCCTCCCCCGCCTTAAGCTGTTATTTTCATTTAGAAATACATACATAAGCTGCTGGGTGTAGGTACTGAGCAACTGGACTCTTGTCCTCTGGAAGAGGAGCAAGTGCTCTTAACCACTGAGCCATCTCTCTAGCCCTAAACATGTTTTGTTTTGTTTTGTTTTTTCTTGCACTAGTGACTAAAACTTGGGCATGCATGGGCAAGTGCACATCTCAGCTGTGTCTCAGCCCCTGAAATACCCTCTCCACTTCATCGCCACATTCTTCTTCCACTTTCGACTACTCCAGAGGCCAACTCTCCATGAGCCGTGTTTTTTTTTCTCAACCCCTAAAATTTAAGTGTGTCCCCGTTCTTTTAAGGTGCTTGTGGACTGAGTTCAGTTCCCTCTGACCTCTATCGGGTAGATCACAGCTACCCATGACCCCCAGCTCCAGAGGACTCAAATGCCTCTGGCTTCCTTGAGGACCTACCGCACACCCACACCCACATACAGTTACACACCCAGTTACAGAATTCAAAACAATACAAATACATCTTTAAACTTCTATTTGTTCCCAAAGCACACATTGAGGGCTAAGGATCAAACCATGGTTTATTGATGTGATGGCTAATTTTAGGCACCAGCTTGACTGGACTGACAGATGCCCAGGTAGATGCCAAAACACTATTTGTAGATGTGTCTGTGAGATTGTTTCTAGACAAGGTTTCCTTATTTGTTGAAACAGGGTCTCCTATAGCCAATACTAGCTTTGAACTCAGAGAGTAGCTGAGTTTGGTCTTGCGCTTCTGAACCCCTTGTCTCCATTTTCTAAAGGGTGGGATTATGGGAGTATACAACACACCCTGCTAAGATGCCCATTTGAATCCATATACTGGTAAAGATCTCCCTTCAGCAAAGTGGGTAGGCACTGTCCATTCTACTGAGAGTTTAGAGCAAAGAAGTGGCAGAGATTTTCTCGCTCTATGTGTTGAGTAATCTGTCTTCCGCTGCCTGCCAACATCAGTGGTCTTGGTTCTGTGGCCAGTGAGCTCAGCCTGGAACTTTTTTCTCTTTGTTTTTGTCACTCTATGGAGTCCTGACTGTCCTAGATTTCTATGTGCTGACCAGGCTGGCCTCAAACTCACAGAGAACCTCCTGCCTCTGCCTCCTATGTGCTAGACTGGAACTTAACTATGTGTTCTCTGTTTCTCAGCTTCCAGGCTTAGATTAAAGCTACATTTATAGCTTTCAAGTGCTTCTAGCTGAGGATGACAGATCATGGGGCTTCTCACACTTCACAGTCATGTGAGCCTCTCTCATAAATCTCTGTTTCTCTGGGAACCCTCAATAATACAGCAGCCTCCTCCCTTTCTCACATGTGCACTGTGGACATGAAATTAAGGCAACAGACTGTCTATACCAGTGAGTCTCAACCTTCCCAATGCTGACCTTTTTTTTTTTAAATTTTTTAATTGATTTTTATTTATATGAGTACATTGTTGCTGTCTTCATACACACCAGAAGAGGGCACCAGATCTCATTCCAGATGGTTGTGAGCCACCATGTGGTTGCTGGGAATTGAACTCAGGACCTCTGGAAGAACAAGTCAGTGCTCTTAACCACTGAGCTATTTCTCCAGCCCCAATGCTGACCTTTTAATACAGTCCTTCATGTTCTAGTGACCCCCCAAGCATAAAATTATTTTGTTGCTACTTCACAACTGTAATTTTGCTACTGTTAAAAATCATAACATAATTATCTGATATGCAATCCCCAAAGGGGTCATAACCTATAGGTTGAGAACTGCTTCTATCTTACAATATCTCCTAACACACACACACACACACACACACACACACACACACACCACACACACACCACACACACACACACACACCACACACACACACACCACACACACAACCACACACACACACATGCACACACACACACACACACACACACCCGCACACACACACACACATGTACACACACAAGCACACACACATGCATAAACACACATATGCACACACAAATACACACACACATATGCACAAAAACACACACACACAAAAACACACACACACACCACACACCACCACACAACACCACACACACACACACACACACACACACACACACACACCACACACACACACACACACACACACACACACACACACACACACACACACACACACACGGGACATTAAACTAAACAAATCACATAATGTGTCCACATATCTTGATGCAGTAGAATGTCAAAAATGTTTCTTCCTCATCTAATCCTGTCTTACAGTATACTGTAAATCCAGTGCTCTATTTCTATAAAAATTACTATATTCAATACTATTTCTAAGCGCAAAGTACTGATTAGAAACTGGGAAGATAGTTTAGTTAGCAAAGCATTTGCCTTAGAAGCATGAGACTTGAGCTAAAGTTTCAGAACATAAAAATGCCAGACATAGTGGAACATGCTGTGATCTCAGCACTGGAGAGCCTGAGACAGGTAAATCCCTAAGGCTCACTGGTCTCAGTCAGTCTAGCCTAACTGGTGAGTTCTAGACCAGTGAGAACTGACTTTATCTTAAAAAAAGCTGGATCTCTGGCTCTGCTACCATGCACTCCCCTATACACCTGCACCCCTACACACACACACACACACACACACACAAACACACACTTACACACATGCACACATGCACATACATAACACTCACAAGAACACACACTCACATACACATACTCACACACACACTCACATATACACATATACACATGGACACAGACACCCACACATGCACACACACAAACACACACTCACAAACATGCACACACACATACACATACACTCAGAAGAACACACACTCACATACACATACTCACACACACACTCACATATACACATATACACATGGACACAGACACACACCCACATACACACACAAACACACACAAAGAAAGTCCAAACAGGAAGGATTCTAGTCTCTGCATACTTATATCTTATACACTGTTACATCTTATATAGTCAATATTTAATAAGTATGCATTGGGTTTGGATGAGGTCAATATTTAATAAATATGCATTGGGTCTAAATGGGCTCAATACATAATAAATATGCATGGAGTTTGGATGAGATCAAAGGCAAATCATTGAGGATCCACGCTTGACCTAAATTCAGTAGGTGAATGTGTGTAAGCTGGACAGATAGTTCAATGGTTACGAGCACTTGTTGCTCTTGCTAAGGACCCACAGTCAATACCCATCACTAACACAGTGGCTCACAACCCCCTGTAACTATGTTCTTGGAGATCAATACCCTCTTCTGACCTTATAGGTACCAGGCACACATGTGTTGCACATACAAACATGGCAGGTAAAACACTTATAGACACGAGTAAATCTAAGAAGAAAAGTGCACAGTTCCTGTAATAAACTAATCAAGGAGGCACAGAGAAACGAGGGAGTGAGCGATGGGGCTTTGAGACTAGATTTTCCATTCTCCGGCTGCAGGGTTCTGGAAAGGCCATTTGTTGCCTGTCAAAACCTTGGATCCTGTGTCGTTGAAGGAAGCTATTTATAGAACTTACCTCAGAGTCTCTGGGGAAGAAGAAATGAGCGTGTACAAGGCGTGGACAGCCCTTCATCATAACTATTTATGATTTTTGTGGTTGTAAGAGAAGACAATGATGATAGGATTAAAGTCACCGAGGAAAGACCTGGTGTGCATCTAACTCTATCATAGGCTTTAAATCCCTTAAGAGTGCTCTTTGATCACAGCACTTGTTGAAAATGTGACTGTTTAATTCAAAGAGAGAGATTTTAATATAATAAATAAGGAGAGAGATGCTGGGCTTGCTTTGAACACCAATATGCATCATCTTAAGTTTTATAGATAGCAATATCCTGCAGTTTGGATGCCAAGACTGGCCAGATCCTGTGTCACCCTGCAATTACCGAGTGTCTCATTTTTCCCACTGCATGTGGAACCTGCAAAATACAAGAGCCATTTCTGAGGACTTCATGGCTATGATTTTGTGTCCTCAAAGTACAAATATAATAGATAAAAGAGATTTTAAATGATTTCTCTTTGTATTAAAACTATAAAGTCAGGAAAAGAGATACACGAGCAGGTTTTCCTATTAGTCCAGTGGTAGGAAACAAAGCATCAGTTCTAGTGTACCCTTGCTGACAGCTGCAGAAGGAAAATCTGGGTAGAGACAGTTCAAAAGCATTAGAGAAATGCAAAACCGTATTTTGACTTAATCTGCCTAGCAGAGAATGGAGTTTGCATAAACGAGGTCCCAGGCAGTGAGAATTTAATGGGTCTGGACTCAGGAATCAAAGGCATGCAGAGAAGGTCTGAGGCGTTGAGCTTGACCCACCCATGACTTGGACAAAAGGCCAGGAGCAATAATAAGGCAGTGTGGGGAACGAGAGGCCACCATGGACCTGTGCCTAATACTCTTATGTGTGTCTAGCCTTGCTGGCAGCACTCGGTTAGTCTGAGGAGGGAGGATTCTGAACTGCAGATCACCCTGGGGCAGTGTGGTTCATTGCAAGGAGCTCTGGAAGCGGAGGAAGCCATCCTCAGCTGGACTGAACCGTCGCCCGGCCTGCCTAAGCAGTGCCTGTGTCTCCTTCACTGATCTGCGGGGAGTCCCAGTAGTCACCGCCCAGTCCACATTCGTATTTGCCCAGAGCTGTCCCATGGATGAGAATCCGTCTCTGCCTAGCAGCTGAGCATGAAGGAAGGTTGGCACGGCACCTGTCCTTTCTTTCCTTTGGCCTTTAATTATTTTGGCATATATTGATATGCCTATTATTGAGAAAGCAAAATAGGGAGATAAAGTTATACTATACCCCTCCCCTGTCTTTACCACCCAGATGTAATAGTCTAGTGGTTTGTTCCTCCTTTGGGGTGTGGATGGTATGTTGTGAACAAGAAAGGAAGGAAAGGGGAGTGGAGTTTAAGAATGCAAGGGCCGTGTGTTTTCTGAAAAATGATGAAGCTGTTTATATGAGCATGTGCTCTATTATATTTTTAAAATTTTGTGTGCATGAATGTGCGTGTGCGCTCCCATGCACGTGCACACTTTTGCCATGGCTTACATGTGGAAGACAGAAGAACTTTCAAATTGGTTCTCTCCTCCTACCACTGTGGGTCCCGGGGATCAAATGCAGACATGTTTGCCCACTAAGCCATCTCACCAGCCTGAACGTGTGCCTTACATTCAGAGAGACAAGGGGCTGGAGAAATACCTGCTGCTCCCGCAGAAGACCTGGTTCCCGGTCCAGCGCCCACGGGGTAGCTCATAGCTGTCATCCCAGTTCCAGGAGATCCGACTCTCTTTCCTGGCCCCCACCCAACCAGGTACGCACAGATACACATACATACTGTAGGCAAAATGCTCGTGCACATAACATAAAAAATAAGAAAATCTTTAAAAAGGAATAGTAAGTCATGTATATGTACCACATACGTGACTCACATTGCCACAGCACTGTTTATCATGGAAGAAAGTCAGGACAGGAACTCAAACGGGGCAGGAACCTGGAGGCAGGAGCTGATGCAGCACCCACGGAGGGGTGCTGCTTACTGTCTTGCTCCTCATGGCTTGCTCAACCTGCTTTCTTCCAGCACCCAGGACCACCAGCCCAAGGGTGGCGCCACCACAATGGGCTGCCCCCTCCCCCCTCTAATTAAGGAAATGCCTACAGCCCAATCTTGTGGAGGCCTCTTCTGAATTGAGGTCCCTCGTCTCAGACGACTTCGGCTTGTGTCAGGTAGACGTCATGGTAGCCAGGATGGCTGTTTCATACTTGTCTGCCTTTTGGCCTGAAATTAAGTCCCAATCTGTACCATCCGTATAAAGCAGCTAAATCCCTTAGACAATTTACAGTGTCTTTGAATTAAATAATTAGGAGTCTACAGTTCAGATCACCACGGCAGACACACAGTGAAAGATCCCAAGAGCCCAGCTAAGATTAAGAGAGATTCGGGCTCCCACTGACCACCTGGAAGACAGCTCTTAGTTAAGTCCAGGAATCAAGTGCCTGCTTTAAGGTGTTGATATGGTTGGTAGTAATGTAACAGAACTCAGAATTTCCACAGCCTACTGTTCAAAATTCCCAGCACATATAGCTATAAGGTTAACCTGTCTGGAGAGTGTTTGACAGGGAAAGACATTATACCGAGAGGCCATATGTTAAACTTAGCAGAGATTGTAAAGAAACTAGGCTCACAGACATAAGAGGAACAGACTTGGAATGAGTTAGGGGAGGCGTCCTCGGAAATAAAAACAACAAAAAGAACCAATTATTCTGCAATATATGCACTATCTGCAAAAATAAACATGCAAAATTTAGAACTAACGGGATGAACTGAAAATAGATTGAAACAATCACCCACTCTGAAGGAGAGAGAAAAGGATGAGGAGAGCTCTCTCAGCCTTGACTGTGTGGAGTGGAAGTCCCAGAGAAAGGAAGAGAAAAAACAATACCCTAACTGAGGCCAATAATCTGCAACTTGCTGGAAGGCATAATTTACAGATTCAAGGAACTCGGCAAACGCCACCGAAGAAAACTGCAAACGGTGGAATCTGCCAGATTGTCGAAAGCTAAAAGCAAAACAAAATCTTTAATTTTTATGGATAAAAATTCTATTAAAAAAACCCTGATAACTAAGCAACAATAATTTGAATATCTCCCGTGTGTTCATCAAAAAGTAAAGTGCGAAATAAAATAACATCTTGAGAGCGCTCGAGGGGAAGAGAAGAAACCCTGCCCACCCAGAATCCCAGTTGAGAATCTACCTTAAGCGAATTTGTTGTCAAGAGACCCGCATTACAATAAAGTAAAATGAAATAAATGCGAAACAGAAGCTTGTCTTCAGGAAGGAATAAAATAAGACTAGAAATGATAAATTGGTAGGTAACTGTAAATCGTTACCTTTTTCTGTTAATTTATTTAAAATACAAGTGCTAACTTAATAGCCATATAACATAGGCCTATCATTTGAACGGATACATTACAAGCGAGCAAAGAATGTGAGGGGGAAATGGATTTATATAAACATGAAATTCCTACATTCTACACGAAATGGTATGTATGACACTGAATGCACCAGAAACTGGGATGGACGTATATTTTATCCTCAGAGAAACCACTGAAATGCCAGTAAGAGGCTAAAGTGTCCATATACAGTGTTTTTTATTTTATTTATTCATCTCTCATACAAAACAGATATAGATTTAAACTATTTTCCCTCAGTAAGATTTGGAAATTGGTTCTTAATAGTAAGATAATCATTGTTTGGTTTTTGAGACAGTTTCTCTGTGTAGCCCTGGCTGTCCTGGAACTCACTCTGTGGACCAGGATGCTCTCCAAACTCACGGAGATCTGCCTGCCTCAGACTCCTGAGTCGTAATCTTCTTTTTTAAGGTACTAGGCATTAAAGGTGGGGATTTCTGCATATTAGGTAAGTGCTCTACCAAAGAGGCACATCCCAACTCCTTTTCACATTTTTTTTTTTGAAACTTTGAGACAGTCCCTCGAAGTTGCTTAAGCTGACCTCAAATCCCTTTTGTGGCCCAAGCAAGATTGAACGTGTACTGCTCCTTCCTCAGCCCTTGCCTACGTAAGAGGACTGAGCTGCACACCCAGCTTAATGTCAGCTCCATGTCTGAAGCCCACACTACACTGAGTGCACAAGCAAACGTTAACCGTGTCTGTGGCACTAGAATTTAAGATTAGGGGGAAATATCTAAATACCTCATAGGGAGGGTGATAACTGATTACATCTTAGCTTTTTATCTAAGATTAAGAACAGGAGGATGGTAATGGGGTGGAGGTGAGGAACGTTGAATTTAACCAAAAGAAAGCAAATGACAGAGCCTAGGAACAATAAATTAATTAACGTAAAGATGAGAAGTACAGAAGACATGTTGCTAAGCAACAGAGACACAGTCTGAAAAACGTGCGGTTAGGACATGCCTCTGAGAAGTACGTCATGAGGGAGCCTCACTAATATCTAAACATCAGAGTGCTTACTCAACTCAGTTATAGCTGTGGATTAGACAGCTTATAGCCTAGACAGCTATAGCGTCACTAGGCAACAGAATGTTATGGGACCGATTTGATACATGTGGTTGGCCTTTGATCGACCCATCATTATGTATGATTGTGTTAAAATAGTAGGTCTCACTCCACGCACATCAACAATTACACTACAGATTAATAGGCTGAACATAATACTGAAAGAATCCACCTGGGATGGGGTAGAGAGCTCCGTGCATAGGGAGCTTCCTGGACAAGCATAAGGAGCTGAGTTTGGATCTCCAGACGACATGTAGAGCTGCACACAATAACATGAAACTGAGACCCTGGGGTTCCTACGGAGAGATGGGAGGCAGGGACAAAAGAATCCTTGGGAGTTCACAGGGCAGCCAGCTGGCATAAGCAGAGACAAAAAGAAGAGCCTGTCTCAAGAGGACCAACACCCAAGACTGTCCTCTGGACGCCATAACACGTGCTTAGGCACAAGTATTCCTGCACTACACTCATACATGCACGCACATGCACACACATATACATACATACATGTGAACATGCACACACACACACACACACGCACGCACACACACAATTTTATCAGCACGCATGAAATAAAAATAAATAAGGGTCTACTTACCTATGATATAATGTGAAATGGACAGAGTTGAGACTTACAGTAAATCCAGCCTACCTGAGGTTGCCAGCTTAGTCTTATGTTTTCTCTGATGCACAGAGATGTGCGACTAATGCTTCCTTCACAGGACTAAGTAATATTCTACGTGGAGTGCATAAGCGGCTTGGATCTAGGCAGTACTTGATAAATGCTAATCCTTTCCCCTATAACCTAGCTTAACATAGAGGGGAACGTGGGCAGTTTCTTTGCCACATACCAGTATCGGGAAAGTAGGTTCATCTCAAAACTATGGTCACAGGCCAAACCCAAACTGACATTTGTTTTCACAGATATTTTCCTGGAACACGATCACATAGTTTTCTTATGGCCTTATGTCAAAGAAGACTAGGCTTATAAAACAGTCATCATGTGCCCTCTTTAAGTAATGTTTGCCCATTTCTGACTCAGAACATAATTATGAAATTTTATTTCTAAAATTCACACCTAGCTATTTTAAGTTTTGCTATAGATACTTATGATTCCATTTCCTTGGCACTCGATGAATCAACTTATGGCAAAAATACCAGGAATGACTTAGATGTCCATTTAGTGAAAGTGATAATCTATGCTTGCTGTCTGGTAGTCCAGCTCCAGGCCCTGTGCCTTCTATAGACCCTTTCATTATATTTCTAAAAACACACTGAGAGCTCTAAATCACTGGGATCTACTTTCTTGCTCCATTGTTAGAAATCACAATCCCTTTTATGTATGTAAATGTTAAGAGTCCCACTGGATCTTCTTTTTTTTTTTCTTTTCTTTTTTTCAGATGGATCTTCTCATTTAACTCTTCTTCATTTGACAGATGAGAAAACTGTCATAGTTACTTTTCTATTGCTATAGTACAATGCCATGACAAAGCCAACTTATAAAATAATTTACTTGTAGTGTCAAAGGATTCAAGTACACAACTATCATGGCAGATAGCATGGCAGCATGCAGGCAGGTAGGCAGGCAGCAGGCGTGCAGACATGGTGCTGATGCAGTAGCTGAGAGCTCACCTCTTGAAACACAAGCAGGAGGGGGAGAGAGAGCTAACCAAGAATGGTGTGTGGTTTTGAAACCCCAAAGCCCATCCCCCACTGACAAACCCCCTCTTGTAAGGCCACACCCCCAATCCTTCCCAAACAGTCCACTAACTGGAGACCAAGTATTCAAATACATGAGCCTATGGTTGGGCCATTCTCATTCAAACCAGCATAGCCATCTGTCAACCAATGGCAGCAAGAGAGTGTCTGGCATTCAATCTCGGATGTCTCTAGCTTGTTGGAGGACGAATCAAAATACGTGAGCGTAGCATCAGCCCCAACTCTGACTTTTGTAGGCGAGCAAAGCATACGGAAGCTGTAAGATGCAAAAGTTCCTAGAGCCTTTACAGGGAAGACTTGGAGCCTTTAGTTAAGTAATTAAAGCTATTAGCTCTGGCTTGCATGCTGTAAAACTTTACAAGGGCAGGAAGCATGTGATGCAGCCTATCAAGTTAGTGCAATAAAAACACTTGAACAAACCTCCCTTGTCCACAGAAAAGCCCCATGTGTAATGCTTGCACTCTGCAATCCAAACAGTGACTCCACGGACTCACACAGTGCTTGACTCTGCACTGATGAGGGGGCGGGGGCGGGAGTGGATGCTGAAGGTGATGTGAGCATCCTGTCATCCAGCAGGGAGGAGGAAGGCATCCATACACGTACTTAACCGTCAGTGCAAGGAGGGACCAAAAGGAAATTTCTAGTAACTAGAGGTACAAGGGACACTGTCATGGTGTAGAGAAGACTTACATGTCCAGAGTTTGGTCTCACCTGGGAGTGCTATTAGGAATGGGTGGATTAATCCATTCATGATCAGGTTAAATGGACTATCAGGAGATGGGTCCCAGCTAGAGGAGTAGCTCACTGCTGGTATAACCTTCAAGGGTGTATCTTGTTTTTCTGGTTCCTGCTAGTCTTGAGTCGGGCCACTTTGCTCTACCGCATGCTCCCTGCCATGATGTTCTGCCTCACCACGTACAGGCCCAGAGCAGAGTCACATGGTCATTCTGAAACCTCTAAACTGTGAGGCAGCCAGCCAATCGCCCAAACAAACAACCAACCAACCAACCAAACAAACAAACAGTCAGTCAGTCAACCAAACAGTGCTTTCTTTAAGCCATTTTCTCAAGAATTTTGTGATGAAATGACAATGTAAAACGAACAACGGTAACATCTAGTCTAGGAGTCCACCATGTTTTATTCTGCCAGGGATGTGGTACACACCTTGAATGCCAGCGTGCTCAGATGGCACAGGCAGGCCAATCGCTGTGAGTTCCAGGCCAGCCAGGGCTAACCAGAGAGACCGTCTCAAAAGAAAAAAAAAGTTTTGTTCTGTCTTGTATAAGACTCAAAAATGGCCTTTGGGAAGATGAAATTTGAGCTGACCGCTCGGCGACATATTACCCGTCTGTACCCTCGTACCCTCTGTCTACCTCCCATTCCTGTCCTGGCTTCATCTCCTGTCACTGAGATACACCACCAGACAAAAGGAACCCAAGGGAGAAAGAAAGGGCTTATTTTGAGTCATCATGGTGAGAGGTCCGGGCTCCAGAGACTGAGGCAGCTATGGTCATGTCACAAGCAGAGTCAGGAGGCAGAGCATGCTTAGGAATTGGTACCCAGGGTCTGCTCCTTTTCTCTCAGCCCAGAACCCCAGACTGTGCGAATGGTGCTGTCCACACTTAAGGTGTGGCTTCTCATTTTGGTTAAACTTCTCTAGAAACATTCTCACAGGCATACCAGGAATGTCTCCTAGGCAATTCCTAATCCCATCAAAATGGCAACCAAGAATAGCCATCAGTTACCTAAGCAAAAAAAGAAAAAAAGGAGGAGGACCAGGAGGAGGAGGAAGAAGAGGACCAGGAGGAGGAGGAAGAGGACCAGGATGAGGAAGAGGAGGACCAGAGGAGGAGGAAGAAGGGGACCAGGAGGAGGAGGAAGAAGAGGACCAGGAGGAGGAGGAAGAGGAGGACCAGGAGGAGGAAGAAGAGGACCAGAGGAGGAGGAAGAGGACCAGGATGAGGAAGAGGACCAGGATGAGGAAGAGGAGGAGGAGGATAAAGGAGAAGGTGACACTCATTCAGGCAGGGAGCAAAGAGGGCTGGCCACACTACCCTGGTTTTAATTGGTCTCTTATCTTGCATTTGTTTAACCTCTGGCTGCTGACCTTGGCCTTTTTGAAACTATGAATGTATTGCCTACATTCCTGTATCTATTTGCTGGTTCATCCATTCGCTTTCTCATAATTATTTACTCTTTTGTCTTTCCTTCCAGTCCCACACAGATCGATCTGTCTACTCACGGCTCACTAACCTACTCATGGATTCATCCGTCCACTCGAGGATGCATTCGTCCATCAAAAGAGCATTCGGTCGTCCTTCTCACTACCGTGTGCCAGGGGCTGACAAGCTCCCGTGCGCAGTGCAGCATCTCCAGACCTAGAAGGTTAGCAGGCCCTGGCAGTGTGCATGCAAGCAATGAATCAGTGTGGAGGAAGCATGGCTTGAAAAACATATCATCCTGCCTCCTCTGTGGGCACCAGCTCGTCCACTCAGTTCTCATTAGAAGAGTTTTTTGTTTGTTTTGTTTTTAGGAATATGATTCTGCTCCCGAAAGGTGAGACAAGGTTGGGGTACCAGAGAAAAGGCTAAGGCTGAGCCACGGAGGCTGTGAGAAGTGTGAGGAGTATTTGTGAGGAAGCTCTATCAGGTTACGTCTCCAAATCCCTTCTCGATAAAATGTGTTCTGCTAGAGAAATGACTGTACACGTGTGTTCCTCCCTCAGACCATGTTAAGGCCGTTACCCACCCCAGAGCAGTAGCTACTGTGCATCCCCTTCAGCTGCACAGACCAGAACGACTCCTCGGGCCACAGCCCCGCCGGTCGGCAGCCCTGA
Organism: Rattus rattus; assembly: GCF_011064425.1. Lineage (NCBI taxonomy): Eukaryota > Metazoa > Chordata > Mammalia > Rodentia > Muridae > Rattus > Rattus rattus. The sequence goes on along the minus strand of NC_046154.1, from coordinate 233,644,348 downwards.
GAGTAATGAAGCCCTGAGCCTAAAAGGCGCTTTCTCTCTTCATTCCCGATAGAGAGAATCTTCAAGACGCTCTCATTTTACAAATAAGGAACGCTAAGTGAAGCCTCTTCAGGTGAAATCATTGTTCTAGCTCACACAGCCTGCAAGAGACAGAGATGTGTCTGGAGCCCATGCACACTGCCTGTAAGACGCCAGCCTCACTGCAGCATCATTAAATATAGGTTGGCGGCTGCGATACACAATAAAACACGTGAGATGCTACTTAGAGGTCAGATAGGCAAAAATCATTGCCATGTAAAAGCCAGCTCGGGATAAGATTCCTTTCATATTTTTAATGTTTATTTAAGGGCTTCAAACCAGAATACACTCATGGGGGGAGAGAGAGAGAGAGAGAGAGAGAGAGAGAGAGAGAGAGACAGAGAGAGAGACAGACAGAGAGAGACAGAGAGAGACAGAGAGACAGAGACAGACATAGAGACAGACCGACTGACAGACAGATAGGTGGACAGGTTTACAGACAGACAGATGGACAGACGGACAGACATATGGACGGACAGACGAGTCCAAAAAAGGCAATGCAAAACCCTTGGGAGTGCCATATAGATAAAACTATGTTTTGCAGGGACAGCACCTTTCCTATGGAGCTCAGTACTTTCTACTCAGTCGGGTCAGCAGTCTGTGGAATAGTCCTGTACACGCTCAGTGTACGTCTTCTCTCCTACCTCTGTGGAAACGTCCTCACACATAGGCAAGGTTAGTAAATCACAGCTAAGGTGACAATGGAGATCAACTGTCACCACTTCCCACGTAAGGGTCCCACTTACAGGCCCCACCTCCCAGGAGTGCCACTCTCGGAATCATGTGGACATTTGGAGGACACGTGGGATCCAAAGTATCTACAGTCAGGACCATGCCTATTGCCAATGCTGGATTCCGGGGCTCACCATGCCTACCGGTTGTCTCTCTCTTCTTTTTCTTTCTTTTTTGTTAGCTATCCACATTCCACACACAACAGCATTCCTTTTTCTGCATGTTTGCCTCCTGCCCTGGCTAATTTTATGTCTACTTAACACAGCCTAAGGCCATCTGAAAGGTGAACCCAAATTCAGAAAATGCCTTCATAAGATTAGGCTATAAACAAGCCTGTAGCACTTTCTAGTTAGTGATTGACGTGAAAAACCCCCGGTGTATGTGTGGCTGGGGGGGAGGGGGGAGAGGGAGGGGAGAAAGATCGGGGGGAGGGGGAGGGAGGAGGGGTCATCCCCTGTCCTCGGTTATATAAGAAAGCAGGCTATACAAGTCATGGGGAACACACCTGTAAGCAGACTCTTCCGTGACCTCTGCCTCAGATCCTGCCTTCAGGTTCCTGTCCTGACTTCCTTCAATGATGGACTACAATGTTAAAGTGTAATACAAATAAACCCCTTCCTCCCCAGCTTGCTTTTGGTCATGGGGCTTCATCACAGCAGTAGAAACACTGACTAGGACACCACCTATAGTTCTTTTCAAGGTTTCCCATCAATTAACCCTCAGATGAAACTGGGCAGTACAACCCACACCATGGTGGTTGCCCTAGATCATACTTCAGAAATCTTGAATTCATTCTAATCCTTTAAAAATTAGAAGAGTGGGAGCTAGAGAGATGTCCCCGTGGCTAAGAATGCTTACTCTTCTTCCAGAGGATCTGAATTTGACTCCCAGCACTCACATCAGGGGCACCAAGCCATCTGTAACTCCAGCTCCTGACTGGTGGCCTCCTTGGGCACCTGAACTCAAATGCACCCCACCCCCACCCCACACATACAAAGGCATAGACAGATTAAAAATTAGAATAATTGTTATAGTTCTTATTTTAAAAATCTAAATTTCTGGCACCTCTTGTAAATGGGAAAGTTTAACCAGGAGGGCTGCATGGCGCATGCAGTAATTGTCTGGAGAATACGCAGCTCATTCACTCCCATGTTCACTGCAGCCTTCAGCCATAACTTACCTGACCCTGAGGTAACTTACAACCCTGAGGCAGATACCCAGCCCCGTCCAAAGCAAAGCCCCCGTGTCCTCAGCATACACAAGGAACCAGACAGTTCACAGTGTGCACTTTTTTTGGTGTGGTTTGACTGGTACACAAATGAGTTTGACTTAGGAATAGACATCCGAATCAGACAACATTGCAGTTTCCAGGTATTGTCATGTTTTTCTGCTTTATGAGGCATAACTGACAGTAAAAAAAAAAAAATTGTACATACGCAAGTGTGTAGCGTGAAGTTCTGACTCATGTTTTCGGTGTGAAACGATTATCATAATCAACTTAATGAACATGACATCACCTCCCTTGGATACCCTTTTGTTTTGCAATTATAATAAGGATCATCTCACAAACTCCCATTGCCCTGCTGAGCGAACATAGCATTAAACCGATTCCATTGACTCATTGCTGTACCCAAAGGTCACTGTCTCTCAACTCTCATCAGAGAGGCTTCTTTGCACAGTAGACAGCAATTGACAGAGACCCTCAACTCGTCACGGGGCAGACAAGAGAGTGTGGTGCGGCCCATCTTGAATGGACATCTGTAGTGCACCCTCCACACTAGGCTCAGGGACCTTCCCAGAAGAGGCTTCAGGTAAGAGGGAGAGGTGACTTCAGAGAATAACGCTGTGTTTTCCAGACACAATGGAGCAAACAATTTAAAATATGGACTCACAGCAATTGTGACGGCCTATGAAAGACTGTTACAAGCACAAACCAAACAAAAATCCCAGCAAGGAGCTTTGGGAGTGGGTCACGGAGGTGGACACAAAGCCCCACTCCTAGCTAAGCTGCTATTGGTCATAATAACTACTGTGAAGAGGAGAGTCAATTCCCTTTAAGGGTGTGGCCTTTGGAAGGTCAATCACTCCAGGGCAGCCCCACTCCAGAGTGTGCTTAAGTAACACAAATTGGACTCAATGGGCTTTAAAAGAAATGGAGAGAATGTAAAGTTGGGAGAATAGAAAGGTGGGGATGGATCTGGAAGGAGCTGGGAGACAGATGAATATGATCAAAACACATTGTATGAACTTCTCATCATCACTATCATCACCACCACCACCACCATCATCATCACCACCATCATCATCATCACCATCACCATCATCATCACCATCATCACCATCATCATCACCACCACTACCATCATCATCTTCTTCACCATCATCATCTTATTTGGATTTTTCCAGACGTGGTTTCTCTGTGCAACAGTCCTGGCTCTTCTGGAACTCTCGTTGTAGATCAGGCTGACCTTGAAATTACAGAGATCCACCTACCTCTGTCTCCCAAGCACTATGATTAAAGATATGCACCACCATATCCAGTATAAAAGTATTATTTTTCAAAAGAATCTCTTCTCATCAAATTCCAGTCACAAGGCATGTCACCATGCTGTATATTACATGCCCAGAATCACCATACTATATATATTACATGCTCAGAACTTACTTAGGTCCTACCTATATGCTTGACATTTGACCATCCAGACAGAGCCATATTTTTAGAAAATTAATTTCAGTTTTGTGCTCTGGATCATTTCATGAGGTGTCAATGATATATATTTATTTTTTACTTTAAACATATAATTTCATATGAGTGGGAGGCCCAGGTCCAGCCCGTATATGTTGTTTGCTTGGTGATTCAGATTCTGAGACCCCAAGGGTCCAGATTAGTTGACTCTGTTAGCCTCCCTGTGGGGTTCCTATCCTCTTTGGGGCCCCCACTCCTTCCTCCTATTCTAAGAGTCCCCAAGCTCCATCCACTGTTTGGCTGTGTATGTCTGTTTCTGTCTGCGTCAGCTGCTGAGCGGAACCTCCATGCTCATATGCAGCAGATGAACAGCTTGGCCTTCATGTGGCCAACAACTGGAGCAGGGACTGTCCCGAAAGCCGTTGCCTGTACTTGGGATATGTTCTACTAGCGGGGCTGCCTTGTCTGACCTCAGTGGGAGAGGAAGTGCCTAGCCTCTCAGACACTTGAAATGCCGGGGTAGGGGGATACCCAGAGGGGTCCCTACCCACTCAGAGGAGAAGGGGAAAGGGTAAGGGGAGAATTGTGGCAACTGGGAGGGTGGCAGTGAGCAGGATGTAAAGTGAATAAGTAAAAAAAGCATTTCATTATAAAAGTAATGTTTGGAAGCTAGAGAGATGGCTCAGTGGTTAAGAGCATTAACTATTCTTCCGGAGGACCTGGGTGTGAGGGCTCACAAGCATCTGCAGTACCAGTTCCAGGGGATCTAATGGCTGCTTCCAGCCTCCACAGGCACCAGGCAACATGGTACACGGACACACATGCAGACAAAGTAGCCACACACATAGAATACTTTTTAAAATTATAAATACTGTATAGGGTTGGCAAGATGGTCCCATGGTTCACAGCATTTGTTGCTATGATAGAGGACCTGGGTTCTGTTCCCAGTACCCACCCGGAGGCCAAAAACCATCATTAACCCCAGTGCCAGGGCATTCAGTGGTCTATTCTGACCTCCAAAGGCACTGCACACACATGGTGCCTACATTCATGCAGGCAATGCTCAGACCCATAAAAATAAAAGTAAATCCCTTTAAAACTGTTAACAGGATAAACTTAGACAAAGGAGGTATGGTGTGACTACTGTCAACTCACTATAAGGCTGTCTGTTGACATCTATTCAGGGATTCCCAGACTCTGAAGGGGCACAGTGATGGAAACCTCATGTCTTGGTTCAATGGTATTTAAGAGAGAATTACCCAATGGTCAGAGATCTTCACAAATGGGAAATAGAAGTTTCTCAACAGATGTGAGACGCCTAGGATAGTGGCTGCCTCTGGGGAAATGGGGCCAGGGAGATTTACCATGGAAATTTACCCTTGTGTGTGTCACTTGAAAATAAATTTTAAGCCACAAATATAGATTCACTCTGTGATGAAGAAATAAAAGCAGCCGGAATTGATGGGGTAAGATTTGGTGGCATCCCTGGTTACTACCCAGAACAAATAAATCACAAAGGAGTGACAAGGAAGCATGCGGTTTCTCTCAGAACTGAGAAGTGGCTGAGTAAACCACAGGGGTCCCTGAGCTGCCTGGTGACCTAATAGGCAGTTGGTTATGTTATGATTTGGCTTTGCCTTTCCTATTCTGGGTCATTTGGTTCTCCACTTAGGTCCCCAAGAGACACAGACTAATTGGACAAACTTGGGATCATATCTAATTTTCTCACTATAACAAGGGCAGATGATTCCCCCAAGACACTTAGGATGATGCTACCTAAAGGAAGAGGGGACATTGGTCAGGCAAGATCTAGTTACCTCCATTTGTAGTAAATGTCATGAGGCACCTCAGAAGTTCTCACCCTTACAGGTTTGCCAGGACAGGTGGAGCACATGGTGATGGGACAGGAAAGGGATTCTCATCTTTGAATGGATTTCAGCATATCAGGATGCCTCCCAACCTTGAGTTTATGGCTCTGTGGGAAAACGCCATCTTTTAGAGAACACAGTCCTACTCTAGCACAGACCACATGTTTATAAACAATATACGCTCAAATTCTCTAGGGCCAGGGCCAAGGAAGACAAAATGACATTCTCCCTTGGCTCCTCTGTTTCTCAACTTTTCTTCCTCCCTACTGGTATATTTTCCTGCACTTCTGACCCTTCTTGTCGGATGGATTTCAAGACCCAAAGAGAATAAATGTGTCCCCTTTCAAGGTCATACTCCAGGCCAGCACTAGCCTCAGCCTGAACCAGATGCTTGGCCCTGAGAAAAATTACCCAACTTCTCTGGACCTATATTTTGCTTCATGGAGTGGAGAAGATGTTCCTCTGTGAGGTTGTGAGGGCTTAGATGATTCATCTAAAATGCTCACTAGAGGACTGTGGTGCTTTGAATGAAGACGGCCCTGTGTACTCAAAGGGAATGGCACTATTGGGTGTGCGGCCTTGTTGAAAGAAGTATGTCACTGGGAGCAGGCTTGGAGGTTTCAGAAGCTAAAGCCAGGCCCAGTCACTCTCTGTCCCTACTGCCTGCCAATTCAGATGTAGAACTCGCAGAACCATGCTTCCTGCCATGACGACAGTGGACTAAGCCTCTGACCTGCAAGCCAGCCCCAAGTAAATGCTTTTCTTTATAAGAGTTGCTGTGGTTATGGTGTTCGTTCTCAGCAATAGAAACCCTGGAGAAAGGGCCCAGTCTATCTTGTCTTCATTTCCTGAAACCCCCTTTCCATTCCACAGCAAGGTCATTGGTACTGAAACAACAAGCTTTGGAAATATTTGCCAAAAGCAACATGGAAAGGTAGGTCCATGCTTCCCAAGGAGAAGGCCCATAATTCCAACTCGTCTTCCATGTTCTCTAGTCCCCGGCAGAGTTCCTGGTTGACATGTGTGCCTAGCAGATGAGAGGATTGGTGACTCAATGAAGGTGGCTGAAGAGCAAGGAATGACTCTGTTCTGGGGTTCTACTCCTGATCCAGAAAAGAAATATGGCTGACTAGGAAGGGAAAACTGCAAGAGTGTGGATGGAAACAACAGTTAGTCAGCAAGTGGTTCCCAAATGTAACAGGGCCCCAGACCTTAGCACAACCTACTCCGAGAGAGAAGTACCACTCAGGATGTAAAACTCAGCACGTACTAAAATACTAAAATAAAGGCCTAATCCACCAAAGTCCATACAGTTCTGGGAAAGTCTCTAAATTTACTAATTTTGCTTTTTAGCTTTTGAACTTCAGCTTCTGGCTAACTGTTCTTACTAACTGAAGTGTGTCAACTCAGGATATGTTGTGTGTGTGAATGTGTGTGTGTGTGTGTGTGTGTGTGTGTGTGTGTGTGTGTGAGTGTGTGTGTGTGTGTGTGTGTGTGTGTGTGTGTGTGTGAGTGTGTGTGTGTGTGTGTGTGTGTGTGTGTGTGTGTGTGTGTGTGTGTGTGTGTGTGTGTGTGTGTGTGTGTGTGTTTAAAAGCTCACCCTGAGAAAGGCTCAGGGCTACACTGGGATCCTGAACATCTAGCATAGTCACCAACAGGCTAACAAAGACTCTTGTCCCAGGGAGTGGCACTATTAGGAGGTGTGGCCTTGTTGGAGGAAGTGTTTCACTGTGGAGGTGGGCTTTGAGACCCTCCTCCTAGTTGCCTGGAGACAGTCTTCGCCTGGCTTCCTTTGGATGGAGATGTAGAACTCTCAGCTCCTCCAGCCCCATGTCTGCCTGGATGCTGCTGTGCTTCCTGCCATGATGATAATGGACTGAAACTCTGAACCTGTAAGCCAGCCCCAATTAAATGTTGTCCTTTATAAGAGTCGCCTTGGTCATGGTGTCTCTTCACAGCAGTAAAACCTTAACTAAGACAACTCTATTGGCTTAACCCTGTGTCCAAGTAGTCTTTTCTGGTGTATATCCTACAACACTGAACAGAAGAAACTGGCCGACAGGACCAGCTTTGTCTTGGTGGGGAAAACTTCAGGCACCAGCTGGTGGGGTGGCCCCCAAGGATTATGTAGCCTTGATTTGGGCTTCCGGGCTGAAAGGACATGATAGAAGTTTTTTAGAGTGAGACATTTAGGTGATCTATTTCGGAGAATTCTCTGGAGAAATCGAAATGAGAACTGCTGGGCACCTTTGAGTGTTCGTGTTATTCAGGGATGAGGTGATTCCGGGACAGCCTCATAGCCTAGTTCTACAGGCCTGGTGCACCACAGGGTTAGTGCAAATGAGTATTGCAAGGTTAACGGTGTGTATTACCCTAAGATAGACCAGCAGCAGGTAGGAGGCATTGCTAGCAAACAGTCCATAACCATTGGAATGGACTTCTTAAATGAACTCAAGATATAATAAATGTGGACTCAGTCAAAACTGAGGCAGGAGATTGCTGTAAGTGTAAAGCCAGCCTGGGGTGCTCAGTGAGTTCAAGCGTGGACTACATAGTGAGACTCTGTCCCAAACAAACAAGTAATAGAACATAGGAAAAGGAAATGGATGACTGGATTTCAAAAAGGCAAATATACTCGGCTCATTAGCACCTACACAGGGAAAGTGTGTTTGGTTTTTTTGAGGCAGGATCTCCCTACTTAGCTCAGGCTAGCCTCAACTAGCCTCAACTATCCTCAGTCTCCTCTGTGCTGAGGTCATAGGAGTGCTCCACCATGCCCAGCTCAAAAGTAGATTTTAAATGGGAGTAGATAGAACTGGTGGTGGCTCAGTGGTTAAGAGCACTTGCTGCTTGAGCTCCCATTACCCACATGGTGGCACATAACTGCCTGTAACTTTAGTTCCGAGGGGCCCGATCCCCTCCCTCTTCTGACCTCTGAAGGCAGCAGGCATGCATGTGGTGCACATACTTACATGCAGGTGACCACTCAGAGACAGAAAATAAATAAGTAAATCTTACTTTAAAAAAAATAGAATATTTGAAAGCCCTTGGGGAGGCACTGAGCATAAAAGCATATTTCTGATCTCGAAGTCAGAAATTCTGATCTAACATGTCTACTACAGGCCCAGGAGCATGTACTCTGCTTGCACCCCCCTGGTTCCAATGAGGGCTCTCACGGACTACATTTGAGATGAGAATAAGCATTAATGTTGTGTAGATGTGAATTTGGATCCCTCCTCCTTCTTATTCTTCTGTGCGTGCGTGTGTGTGTGTGTGTGTGTGTGTGTGTGAGAGAGAGAGAGAGAGAGAGAGAGAGAGAGGAGATTTGTATGTGCACATGTGTGCCATGTGATGTGTGCCCAGAGGCCAGAGGAGGAAGTCCATGACTGTCCCCTGTATTACCTTCAATAGTGTCCCCTGGAGCTAACCAGGTGGCTCCTGTCCCTGTCTCTCACACGGCCAGAGTTACAGGCAACTGTGTGGCCACACCCAGCTTTTTTATACAGGCTCTGGAGATCTGAACTCAGGTCCTCACGTCTGTTCGGCAAACTCTCTAAGTCACTGAGCCATCTCCCTAGACCTGGATCCCATCTTGAGTGAAGGATCTGGGCTTCTCTCAAGGACAGTGGGACAAAGGTTTGTCTTCCTTGAGGGCTTGATTTGAGGATGAATATGGACATCCAGGGAAACTGCAGAGCAAGGTGACCATGCAAAGCTTTGCTAGAGAACAGAGCTGTAGGTGTTCAGGTATTGTAGAAAAGCAAACCCATACTCAGGGAGACTTTTAGACTCAGTATATGAAGAACCGTTGTTCCATGGCCATGCTTGGCAAGCCTATCCCATGAGCTGGGTCTGTGGCCGAGCATTCACTCTCACAACATGATGTTTATTTTTCTGAACCACCTTCGAAGATGGGCATTGCACACATTGTTCCAGGGAAGCAAGAACAAGTCATCAATTGCCTCCACCCTGAAAGGACACTGGACATAGGCCAACGTAGCTATTCAACCCATGTCTAGCTTGGGGAAACCAATGAATTCATTTGTCTTACGCATAGGAGCATGGATGACTGCAAAGTAACTGCCTCCCCCAAAAGTCTCAGCCCAGCATAGATGACAAACCCCTCCCCCAGAGCTGCATAGATCGAGTTATCCTCCATATCGCCTGAATTAATCTTATACTCTCTGTCAGTGGTTTTCAACCTTCCTAACACTGCGACCCTTAACACAGTTCCTCACTTTGTGGTGACCCCCAACCATAACATTACGTTGTCACTACTTCCTAACTGTAATTTGCTACTGCTATGAATTGTAACGTAAATACCTGATATGCAGGATATCTGACATGCCACCACACAGGATGAGAAACACTGCTCTATGGGCATTAGCATTGAGACCGTGTGCAGCGTGGGCAGAATTATATGCGGCTGGGAGGGAGGTGCAGGAGAGAGCTACAGGAGCCTCAGGTGAGGCTCTTAGGGACCTTCACAGCCCTCCTATGAAGGAGCATCAACTCCAGAGGGTCTTCTCAGGGAATCGCGGATGTTCTGATTAAGGTGGTAATGCCTTGCCGTGCTTGGAGGACAGTGCACCACATCAGTGGGTAATCCTGTGACCGCTGTCCTACAGAGCAGGAGTCAGAGGTTTGGAGAGGTAAATCATTTGTCCAGGACAGGTCTAGTAGGGAAATTACAATTCAGAAAACTGAAACCCTTTGCTCCCTTTGTCCTCTGTGAGGAAACAGATGGAATTGGACTAAAGCAATAGAACTGGGCTTACTGAAGCAGACTGTAACCCTAGCACTTGGCACTCTGGGTGGAGGCAGTAAGATCAAGAGTTCAAGGTCATCCTTGTCTACACAGCAAGTTCAAGTCTAGCCGGAGCTACGTGGCAGACATACACTCAAAACAACAATCAGACAAACAAAACCCGGTCTCCTTAAATGTAAGGCAATAGTGATGGAAATTAAAGGCGTTAGATTTGATCTCCCCTTGTTATCTAGGAAGGAAACTGGTTGCCGGACAAGCTATTGCTACAGCGGCAACTCAGCTGCTAATAAACACGAACAAAATCCTAAAGGAGACACAAGAAACTCTGCTATCCTGTGGAAGAAGGCAAAAGGTGTCGCTAGAGGGTGGCGTATATAAATTGGTAACATTTAATCTTGTTAATATTTAATTTCACTTTGTTTTACTGTGTGTGGTGAGGGAGCCTTCCAGCATGTTGCCATGTCACCTGCCCCTCTGTGTCCCAGCTTGGAGCTCTGGCTGTCACACAATCTCAGGTCCAGCCTCTGGATTTGGCTATGATTCAGGGAGATTCTCCTCTGACCGTGATCTAACCTGCCCTAACTGCAGTGAAGGCGGGCTCCAGTTCAGTGCTTTCTAACTGTCTTCCCTGGGTGCCACCCGCCATGAGGACTGAACCTGTGCAAGGGTTTGGCTACCAGGAAAGCCACCCTAAGGGCAGAACTGAAGCAAAGGGGACGGTGTGGCCAGAAGAGATACAGAGAGGTGGGCGGGGCCAGGGCCCAGGCTTCAGGCCAAGAGACCTGGGGACATTCTCAAGAACAGCTGTGTTTTCTTTGTCTCTTTAGCCATCTAGGAATGGGTTTTCTGCTGTTGCCTAAAACATCTCATGACCCAAAGTCCACTTTAAAAGTATATAAATAATATATATACTATAATATTATTACATACAATAATATACCATGTTGTATATTGTAGAAATTATATTATTTTAACAAATCATATGTGAGTAAGAATATATGTTATTACATATAAATGTTATATTATAGATATTTTATATATTATATAATTATACATTTATATAATAGAATATGTAATATACTTTATATATGCAAATATGTTATATATATGTGTATATATATATATATATATAAAACACTTTGTCTGTATGGGTTGTTTTGCCTACATGTTATGCATCATACGTGTGCAGTGCCTTGGAGGCTTCAGAAACCCTGGAACTGGGGTTACAGATGATTGTGGGTCACTATATGGGTGATAGGAATTAAGCCTGGTTCCTCTGCAAAAGCAGCAGTGCTCTTAACTGATAAGCCATCCCTCCAGCCCTTATTTTTAAAAATTTTAGTTTTAGTTTCTTTAGTTGGGGTGGGAGTTGCACATCACCTTCTGCAAATGAAGGTCAGAGGACAACCTGGGGAGTTGGGTCTCTCTTTCAACCACGTGGGTCTTCAGGATCCAGCTCGGGCTGTAAGTCTTGGGAGCAGTACACAGAGTCATCCATCCACCAGCTTCCAAAATCAATTTCTGAAAGTACACGAAGGGGGCTGAGGAGACGGCTCAGTGAGTAAGGCACTTGCTGTGCAACATGAGGACTAGAGTTTGGATCCCCACAACCCACATAAAGCGAGACACAGCAGAGCATCTGTCTGAGACAGGGTACCATGTAGACCAGGTTGGCTTGGAAGTTAGCTGTGTAACTGGGTATGGCTACAAATTCTTGATCTTTCTGTTTCTGCTTGATTGGCATTACGGGCATTCTCTACTGTACGGAGCTAAATGTTTTGCTTTTGGGGTCGGGGTGGGATCTTCTGGTTTCATAAAATAGAAAATCTAGCCCATTCCCCCCACACAATGGTGACTATCAGACTAGGTTGAGCTCCAAGCCGTAGCTGAAGGTCAGAGAAACGATCTGAACCTGTTTCTGTCTTGGCTCCGTTCCGTGGTCCATCACATGTGGGCCTTATTCTCAGATCTGACCTCTGCCCAGATCCTATGACTTCTCACATTTAAGCCTGGAGGGACAAACAACTCCATTATTACATTAACCAAAGAAAATACCCTTGGGTTTTCTAGGCAGGCTTTGACTCATATTCTGTTGCCACTCCCTGACTAGCCACTTTCACCAACAGGAGAACTTCCCCCAGGTGACTTGGGCCTGACTCTTGTGATTCACCACCAGAACCAACACAGAGGTCAGCATAAGTGAAACACATGGTTGAAAGTAAGGTAGGCAGTCCTTCCAGAGCTAAATCAGGCCACAGGAAGTGGGCAACAAAACAACAGATGTCCCCCCCTCCACAACTTGCTTAAGAATGTCCCAACCAACATTCCTAGCATTGTGAGCACCAACGACAGGTGGGATTCACAGAAGATGTTGTTTATAGTGACTAAGAATTCCCTTGCTGTGTTTGCCAGACTAAAATCAGAAATAGTTTCTGTTAGGGTCTTGTTCTTCCTCAAAGAGGCTACACTTTCTTTAATAGATGCTTTCAGAGTATAAATAAGAGTGTGACAGTAGTTACCACACTTACTAAACAATCACGCAATGTGCACAGTACCTCACCTCATCCTTACCGCTAACTAGTTTGTGGGTTCAGTTCTCCTAGGGACATGTAAAAATGTCTGGAGGTAGTTCAGGCTGTCAAAACTTTGTGGCTGCTTCTGAAGTCTACCAGGTAGAAGCCGCAGAGACTGAACACCTTATTTTGCACAGGAGGGTCCCACCCCCCAGCCAATAGACATCCAGCCTTCAAAGGCTATGGTTCTGAGATGCAGAACTCCTAGACAGGCTGGTGATATTCTCCTCATTTTAATAAGAGGCGCAAATGAAGCTCGCCAAAGATAGGCAATGTGACCTGAGTCTGTGAGACAGGAAGTGGTGGGCAGAGATGTCCATCCAAAGCCCCTGCTATCATCTGTTGATCATGAAGCTTGAAATTAGATCTCTGTGTCCTACTACCCCACTCCACCCACTCCATATCCTGGTTCTGTGGGCTGACGGTCTCAGGAGTGGGTCTATCAGGAATATGGGTGCGGCTGACAGAAGCAGATAACTCACTGGTGCCTCATGAGACAAAACCACCACCCCCTCATTAGAGTGGGGTTTAGGAGAGCCAGAGGGCCATCTTGGAGGGATACTCATGGATGACTGACATTTAGTGGGATGAACACAAAATACCCTGAATTTTTGCTGTTTCTTTGTTTTGTTGTTTTGTTTTGAGACAGACTCTTATTTTGTAGCCAACTGCAACTGTCAACATCTCAACTTCGCCCCTGGTGAAGAATCCACGTCCTAAACATGCCACGACCTCCCCCAAACAGTGCGACCAACAAGAGACCAAATGTTCAAATTTGCGAGTTTCGGGGGACATTTCTCATTCAAACCACCACACCCAGTAACCTCTGTAGTCAAATATGGACAAATGTGAACGAATGGTAGCAAACCAGAAGCAGGTGGCAGGATTATTCCGGGTACCTTAAAAGTCTGCGTGAAAGAAGCTATTACCTGGGAAAATCCCCTTCCCTCCTACTGTTTTCCTTCCTCTTTCCAAGGCCTTTGGTAGGCATCCTGGACCACAAGGGAACTCAAGAGAAACAAGACACAGGCTAGAAGGTAACACAGGAGCTGGAGTTCCTGGCTGTACCATGGAGCTGACATGGGTCTCCCACATGGCCACCCATAGACTTTTACAGAAGAGAAAAGTGAAAATTTGTCTTTGCCCATGGGGTGTGTTTACATCATTCTGTGTGGATGGGTCTAATCTTAACTGTCTATCAGCCCATGAAAACACTTGGCAAATATTTGAAAAGAATGCCTACAGTGCACACTACCACTGACGAAGTGAACAGTGCCGGCGGTTGGGGAACCATGGAAACAAACACCACACAGGCCTCCCCAGGCACTTTGTGGTTAAGCACCCGGGATGACTCATATCTCCTGTCCCCTTTCTTCCTCGTAGCATGTCCATGATCTGCTCTTCTTGATTCTGGGGCATCCTCTCCTCATCAAGATCTTCTGTCATAGAGACTCCATCTTCCTAGGGTGGATGCCACATTGTCCTTTGAAAGGGGTTTGAGTGACGGGGCACCAGGAGGCAGGAACAGAGAGTATCTCATAAGCAATAGCCGCAAATAAAGTAGATAAAGAAATGTAAGGAGTCTCTATTGTTTTGACCATTGGTCTGCATGCCTTTTCAGCCTGGAGGCAGATAGACCAAGAGGCCTAGCTCTGGCTAATAACCTTGGAATTGAATAATGTTACTTAGTAGCATGCCATTGGCCAAGTCGTCTGGGTTCATGGAGTGTTGTTTGCCCAACATACATAATAAGTCAGTAATAACTTTCTCTAGCCACATTCTGGGCCATTGTTGTAGAACACTGTTCTCTGGGCTGGCATAGTTGTTACCATCTTGAAAATGGAGAAGCTGTGATTCCACGTGCTAGACCCCCCACAGGACCATTAACACTCCCCTGTAGAAGGAGTAGGAGAAAGGGCCCTGCTACCCACCTGAGATTTCAGCCACTCTCTCCTGACCCCACTCAACTATATGTGATCCTAAGAGGTGTGGAATCAAGGACTCTGGTGAAATCACCTTTGTGAGCTTTGATGGATCTACTTTTAAGTCACTCACAATCCTCCTAAGTATAAATAAATAAATGAATAAATAAATAAGGAAGGAAGGAAGGAAGGAAGGAAGGAAGGAAGGAAGGAAGGAAGACATCTATTGATGGTTTCTTCTCTGGGATGTTCTGGTTAATTGTTGTTGTTGTTGTTGTTGTTGATGATGATGATGATGATGATGATGATAACTTGACACAATTCCTGGTCCATCTGGAGAAAGGGAACTTCGGTTGAGAAAAGTTCTCCAGCAGATTGGCAAGCCTGTGGGGAGTTTTCTTCATTAATGATGAATAAGGGAGGGCCCAACCTGTTGCAGGCAGTGCCAACCCAAGTGGGTGATCCTGGGCTGTATAAAAAAATTAGGTTAAAGCAGCCGTGTAAGCTTCTCACTCTCTGCTTCAGTTCCTGTCTCCGGGTTCCTGCCCCATGAGTTCCAGCTCTGACTTCCATCACTGATGAACTGTGACCTGGGACATGGAAGCCAAATAAATCTTTTCCTCTGAAAGTTGCTTTTAGTCATGGTGTTTTATCAAAGCAATAGATAGCAAACTAGGGCATGGGGTAAAGAGAAATATCCCCTCTCCAAAGTCTTGAAACTGAGGTAAATAGTGGAAGATTGTCTGCTACAAAACAGGAGCTCGATTTATACTTCTAGAAACTTCTCTCTGCCTACATATGCTGCCGACTGGAGCCATGATGCAGCAGAATGGCCACCTGGGTTTTGGGCAGATGCCCAGCCACTGCTCTGGGAGAACAAATCTTCTCCTCTTCAGCCTTAACACTTCCTTCCTTTCCTCTTAGCTCATTCCCGCACAATTGCTTTTCCTCCTTACTATTCCACCCCACTTTAAAATGATAGCAAACCGATCCCTAGAACTCTCCACCACCCAGTCAGCCTCAGTGGAATCCTGTGTGAACATCCCAAGTCACAAGGACATTCTCAAGGTCACACTGTTGGTCATGCCTTCTGGTGGGTGAAGCCTTGAGGTGATCAGTTGTCTTTAATGGAAAAGTTAAAGGCACTTGTTCCAAGTACAGGGTACTTGGAACCTGATGGTCTTTTCTGAAAGATGGCTTACAAACATAAAGTAGCCCACATCCCAGGAGAGTTCTGAAAAAGCTATTAGTGCCAAGCAGGAAAATGAACGACCCAAAAAATAACTGCGGGGCAGTGGAATTGGATCCCACAGTGTTCTGCCTATGAACTGGGTTCCATAGAGCTGCTGGGAATGGGGGTGGGGCTTCCTGGAAATGATGTCAGGGAGAAGTGGGTGACCTCTAGAGGAAGGGAAAAGTGAAGATGACCCAAGCGTGATGGCTGTTGGGAAGCCTTTGCGGGGAGGGACTTTTACTGGGGATAATCAGTAAAAATGGCCCAAATAAAATACAAAGCAAACCCATTACATATCTAAGTCTGGGTGGACAAGAAGCAAATATGCCCTCCTCCTCCTCCTCTTCCTCCTCCTCCTTCTATTTCTTCCTAGAACCAAGTGAAACAAAGCATTCTTTTCATCCAACAGCACATCCAAAACCAGTTAAAAACACTACTAGGCATCAGGCAAGAATGAACAAAAGCCAGATAAAGCAGAGTAAATGGTAGCCCTGTGTGTGTAGCCTTTCTCAGCTCATAACACTAGATGAACGAAACCAGGGGACTAAATGCAAATAGATTCCCAAGTGCTTGGGAGTCCATAGCAGACCCTGAGTGAGTTGGCAGAAGCTGTCTGACCTGTCAGTGGACTGTCACTGCAGAGCGTCAGTTCTCTACCTGCTGGTCCTGTTTGGAGGTAGACTGACCCTTTCACAGTGGCTGCCTAAGACTGTCAGAAAACACAGATGTTTACATTACAATTTGTAACAGTAGCAAAATTACACTTGTGAAGTAGCAATGAAAATGATTCTATGGCTGGATTTCACCACAACATGAGGAACTGGATTAAAAGGTCGCAGCATTAGGAAGATTGAGAACCACTGACATAGAGCCTCTGTTGGGTGGTACTGCAAGAGAGACCTCTAGACAAGCTACTGAACTCAGTGACAAGGTGCGCGTGCCTATGTCGCTAAACAAATGACGCTGTTGGCCTCAATCTGCAGCAGCCCAGGTTCTTGAGTGAAAGGGCCACTTTAGAGTCCTGCATCCATGACACCATGATGAGGTTGGACAAATGACTCACGATTTCAGTTCCTTCTCCTGTGGAAAGTGGGAACTGATAGCATCTGACCTCATGGGTGAGACAGAGACACATAAGAACTACAGGGACACACCAGGACAGTGATCAGCTGCCCAGTTTTTATCGTCATGCTAGTGGGTTTTGTTCTTACTGCGGGCCAGCCCTGAGCTAGTAATGATAAGAGCTCAGAGGATTGGGACAGGAAGGACAGAGCTGTGTTAACAGAACCGTTGAGAAGACCAGAGCTGCAGCTTCATTTGGACTGGGACCCAGGCTCCTAGGTTGTGATCTAGCCTCCTTCCCTAGACCCACTCAAACAGATCAGTGCCCTTCTACCCAGCCAAGGAAAACAGGGCTCATAGAGGTAACGGGTCAGCAGTATTTCCAGTGGAAGCATCTAGGCATGCACCTCACAATACCTTCACAGCCTTCTGACTGTCAGCAAATGACCTGGCTTCTTTTAATCTGTTGAAAAGAGTTTAGCAATAAAAACCCATCTCAGGCTTTCATATGAAGACTGGATGTTCAAAAAGAGCTAGCCACGCTGTGGTTACTCTTACCTGCTCTCATGCTCAGTTTACGCATTTGTTAGCTGTAACAGTTTGGGTATAAAGGGTCTCTTCTGGGCTGGAGAGATGGCTCAGCGGTTAAGAGCACTGACTGCTCTTCCAGATGGTCCTGAGTTCAATTCCCAGCAACCACATGGTGGCTCACAACCATCTGTAATGGGATTCAATGGCCCTTTCTGGTGTGTCTGAAGAAAGAGACAATATATTCACTTACATATAATAAATAAATCTATTTTAAAAAGGGTCTCTTCTTTTTTGGGGGGAGGGAACAATAATCTTTTATTGGATATTTTTTATTTATAAAAGTGTCTCTTCAAAAGGCTCATGTGTTAAGAGTTCCCAATGTCATGTACAGAGATGGGACTTATGAGGAGTGATATGATCATGAGGACTCTCACATCAGTGGGTTATGCCACTGATGGATTCACAATTTGATGGCATTATTGGGAGTGGTGGAAAGCTAGAGGTGGTACCTTGTAAGAAGCTTGCAGACCTTAACACAACTGACTCCATGATGGCAGTACGGCTCGGGTCATAGAACTCAGCACGTAGACGGCACCACCTGCCAAAACTAAAACAACTGACCCTCCCAAGTCCTTCTAGTTCTAAGATAGTCTCCGGGTGTACTAACCTTGAATTTTGACTTTTGTAGTTCCAATTTTGGCTAACGTTTCTTGCTAACTGAAATATGTCAACCCAGGATATGGTTTTTGTGCTTAAAAGCTCACCCTGAAAAGTCTTGGAACTACATTGGGATCCCAAAAGCCCAATATGGTCACCAACTGGGTGATATTTCCTTCCATTGACTTAAATCTGTGTCTGAGTAGTCGTCTCTGGTGGAGACCCCTCAAAAGCCTCACTGGAGGAACATTCCGGGGTGTGTGGTACTCTGAGGGCTATGTCCTGTTCCTGCCTCCTCTCTTGCTCTGCCATGAGATGATCAGGCCTCCCTTGACATGCCCTTATGCCATGATGTTTTTACCTTACTACAGGTCTACAGGCAGAGACTGAGATCTCTAAAACATGAGCCGAAGTCAGTCTTCTTCCTTTTAAGTTGTTGCTTCAGCTGTTGTGTGGTAAAAAGCTAACTGGTAAAGGTATCCCTCAGTTCCAATTGTTTACTTCCTCGTGGGTGTGGTCAGGGTTGCCTGAAGTAAGGCTAGGTCCCCTGTGGTCTTACCGACGGGCTCAGGCGAGGTGGCTGGGCTGCCCTTTCTTCTTTTGGTGTGTTTCTTGTTTGCACCAAGCAACTGCTGAGACAGTCTCCTCAGAATCTCCCTAAAGTAAACTGAAGGCGTGCCACTGCCTCTGAAGGAACCAGACATGGGCCCTTTAAAAGCAACATGACAACAGCATTAGGTAATGTTTAATAGCAGCTTTATTGCCATGTAATTTACCACCCTTCTGCAGAGGACAATCCGGTGACTTGTAGTCACCGAGTCCTGCAACTGTCACCATCAAACTCATACTTATCCAAGAAGAGAGTCCATCAGCCCTTACTCCCTATGCCCTCTAACATCTCAGCCTCATCCTCCTCTCCTGCTCCAAGGGATTATGAAGCTACATTCTGTCTCTAGATTTGCCTTTTCTGGAACAGATTGGATAAATGCAGTCATGGTCTACCTGGCATTTGGTATTTGCCTCCCCCCTTTTTTTTTTATAGTAGAATGTTTTCAGGGTAGATCTAGATAGTAGCTCAAAGTAATGTTTGTTTAGTTCGTTTAATGGCTGAATTATATTCAACTAACAGTTTGTTCATTCAACTCATGGACATTTTTGGCTATTACAAATAACACTGATGGGCTGGAGAGATGGCTCAGTGGTTAAGAGCACCGACTGCTCTTCCAGAAGTCCTGGGTTCAAATCCCAGCAACCACATGGTGGCTCACAACCATCTGCAATCCGGTACATTACGCAGCCCTCACTCTGTGCTCAGCCCCTTGAGAGAGCGCCAAGCTGTCTTCCACAGGCTGTGACACTTTTGTTCTTCCCTCGAACACATGAGCATCCCAGCTTCCTGCACCCTCGTCAATATGTATTATGGCCTGTCTTCTTGATTCCAGTTCTCCTGGTGGGCAGCCAGCGGGTCTTTAAAAAGAAAAACTAATTTCACAATTGCCTCTTCACAGTGATTAGAGCTGTGCCTGGCACACAGGAGACATTCTGTATGGGACTGTTACGTAAAGGAGTACATACATTTGTCATCTCGGTGTGAGCATTTCCGTTTTGTCTCATCCCTGTATAGACCACCTACAGCATACATTCTTCCACAGTTACAGCTGTATTTACATAGACATCGTTGCTCCCACCGTCATAAACATTAAAATACCCTGATGTTTGCACAGAGCCCTCATAATTATTATTGGCTTGGCTCACCTAATAGGCCCCACAGTGGAAGCAGAATAATGTACTAAGCCATTGGATAGCTGGCTTCCTCTAATGTTAAATGCTAGAACTATATTTAGCAAGTTATGGGGGGGTGGGGAGTGGAATGGTTGCTTGGCACGGCTTTTCTGAATCCCAAATGGAGATAGGATGGGGAAAGAGGGCAGACAGAAAAATGTCTATATTGAAGTTATCCAGAGAAACAAAACCAATAGGGCATATTTCCTGCAAGGAATTGGTTTATGTAATTCTAGAAGCTAGAGGCTCCCAAGTCTAAACCTGGCATGTGGGGGGTGGGTCTCTAGCCCTATATCATATCATGGGCATGGTCAGTCTCCCCAACAGATCAATAGTTTTTCTAGTCAAGCCTTTTAACTCTCAGATACGACCAACCCAGGCTGTGGAGGATAAACTTTAACTCAGTATCAACATTACCCTCCAAAACTGTATCTAAACTTGGCTATCCCAATACTGGAGTGAATCCCAGGATCCTCTCTTGGTTTCATACAATCTATGGATAATTTTCCTGAGGGTCTTGCCTGCTTCTGAACAATACTTTCTAAGCCTCATTACTTATAAACTAAAAATAAAGTGAAGAGGGAGAGAAGGACTAGGCAACAAAGACCACTAACTCCATATGATAATCAGATTTTAAATGGCCAGAAGTTGATGGGTATCTGCGTTCTCCAGTGTCCCACCATTGCCTGTTCCAGATGTTCCCATCTCAAAGATGTCTTTTGAAAGCAAGGACCATATCTGAGCTTCTCACAGAGGCTCTTACTCACTCGCCAGTTCAGGTCTTAACAATCTGGTCCTTTCCTTGCTTCTAAAGGTCTCCAGTGTCCCCACTGTGATCTCTAGGAGGTTTTGTGCAGGGCTTTGCATCTGACTGAAAACACTAGGGGTCAGAACTGTTCACACGTGTATTGTGGGATAAACCTAGAGACAGGGGATTAAAAGACATTTTTAGCATGCCAGTTAGGAATTCACGGCTGCTTCTCTGTGTCAGCAGGAAGTGCAGGAAAAACAACTTGTTAAACATCTTTTCTCTCCCTGCTATGGAGCACTTGAGGAGCCTCTTATCTCTGCTCTACTTCTATCCCTCAGATCTCTGAAGGAACCAGCAGACCACAGGCTGCAGGGGCTGGAGGGCCTAGTGACAGAGTGGCTGTAGATAAGAGAGGGAAAGTTCTAGATAAAATGGAGCCTGTGTCTGGTTCTCCTGCATGGTCATTCCCAATCAATCTTTCCCTAACCTTTCTAGCTTGATTCCAAACTGAGCTCAGTCAGACTTCATTTCTAGAAATATCTTACCCTGATTGATAGAATTCCCGTCGAATTGTCTCCCCTTGGCAAATTCACACTACCATAGCACTGGTCACTCACTGTGCTTTGGCTACATGATGGGCTCTTTCACCGCTTACATTTTTGCTTATCCGATATAATGCTAACATATGAATATAAGAATAACTGAATTAATGTACAGAGAAGATTGCTTTTGTGAGGTCTTTGGGTTTTTCTATGTATGTGGTAACAACAGCTTTCTTAGTGAGTGTTGTAATCATTTAAGCAGTGGTTCTCAGCTACAGGTCACGACCCCTTTTGGGGTCAAATGGTCCTTCTGCAAGGGTTGCATATCAGATATTTACGTTAGGAATCATAACAGTAGCAAAATTACAGTTATAAAGTAGCAATAAAATCACCTTATGATTAGGGGGTCACCACAACATGGAGCTGTATTAGAGGTTGCAGCATTAGGAAGGTTGAGAACCACCGAATCAAGCAGTTTACATTCTTTATCATATTATCTAGTTTAATCACCACAACAATCCTGACGTGGCATCTTTGATTCCTTTGGACAGCAGAGGAAACCAAGGCTCAGGGAGTGGTAGCAAAAGCTTGCCCAAGATCCAATTCAATACGTGGTGAGACAGAGCTCGAATCTCTGCAGGTGGTCCCCAGAGCTCACTTCCTCTGCCACTCCAATCCTCACTACTCTGTGTAGAATCTGGAGCCCATGCTGTGTTTACTGCTTTGCAACTAGCGTTTATGCTTTGTGTTTCCTTAAACTACCATGTATCGGTGCACTTTGTGATTGTCATTAGTTACTACACACACCGAGAACCAGAAAGTCCCACACAACTGGAATTGTGTATTCTTTAACGTGTGTGTGTGTGTGTGCATTCATGTGACTGCAAGTGCATGTATGTGTCCAAATATTTATACATGCATGTGTGTACTCATGGGAGAGGAGGCCAGAGGACAACTCCAGATGTCATTCCTCAGATACCTTTTTTTTTTTTTTTTTTTTTGGAGCTGGGGATGGAACCCAGGGCCTTGCACTTGCTAGGCAAACGCTCTACCACTGAGCTAAATCCCCAACTCCCAGATACCTTTTCTTATTTGTGTGTGTTGTATGTACTTTTAGGAATATGCATGTGTACAGGAGGCCTCATATGTATTTGTGTGCACATGTATGTGTAGGCCTGCAGCAGACTTCTAGTCTTTTCTCAATCACTTTGTGTGTGTGTGTGTGTGTGTGTGTGTGTGTGTGTGACAGGATCTCTTAATGAACCTTAAGCTCATAGATTTGACTAGGCTAATTGGCCAATGAGCTTCAAGGACCCACCTGTCTTTACCACTCCCTATCCCCGCCCAGTGCTTAGGCCGTGGGTATATGCCTGACTTGTACATGAACTCTGGAGATAGGAATTCTGAGCCTCATGCTTGCCCAGTAGGCACTTACTACTGATTGAGCTATCTTCCAGCCCTGCTCTACCTTTCTTAGATCTCTCACTAGCCTGGAATTTAACAAGTAGGCCAGGCTAGCAGGCCAGTGAGACCCAGGAATACTCCTCTCTTTTTCTGCCTCCTCACCACTTGGATTACAAGTGCATGCTGCGGGCTGGAGAGATGGCTCAGTGGTTAAGAGCAGTGACTGCTCTTCCAGAGGTCCTGAGTTCAAATCCCAGCAACCACATGGTGGCTCAAAACCATCTGCCCTCTTCTGGTGTGTCTAAAGACAGCTACAGTGTACTTATATATAATAAATCTTAAAAAAGAAAAGAGCAAGTGCATGCTGCCACTCCCAGCTTTTATGAGGGTTCTGAGGATCAAATCCAAGCCCTCATGTTTGAGATCTTTGCCATCTGCAGCACCTCCCAGCCTGGCATTGTGCATTCTAAATGAACGAGTCTTGTCCATCCCAACAGTGGCTACAAATGCTTGAAAAGAATAGTCAGTGTATAAATGGACCATAGCATTGCTTTGATTTGTACCACAGAAATAAAGACCAATGAGAAAGACACAGCCAGCCTTAAAGGCAGACAAAGGAGAAGTTCGCCATGGATGGGAGTTGTGGGGGCTGGGGTTGCCGAAATGTTCCCTAATTGAAGGCTATTGGCCTGGGGAATGTAGGTGGCACCTTAGGAGCTGGGCACCAACTTCTGGCTGTGCACCTATCTGATTGGTAAGGGTGTAGACTGGCTTTGTTTGCTCCCTGCTATGTTGGAAGTGAGGACAAAAAGTTAGGCTGTCACTTAAGTCCTGGCCATGTGGGTCTATTATTATAAATGCTATTGTTTCATTTCCTGGGTTGTCCTGAGAGATGTCTGGGCTCCTTGGAGGTCTGAATGAGAACAGACTGCTCCCCCGAAGACTGACAATTGTAGATAATAATGGAGTGTCCCTGGGCAGGTTGCTGTAGGTGAAAGCAAAGAGTTTATTTTTCATCATTATTTTTATATTAAATACAGAAGGCATCTTGGGCCATTTTTGTTGCCAAGAGTAAATGAATAGTTCAGATTGCATAATTTTTAAAGAATAGAGCTTCATTCAGTGCACACTTCTGGAGACCCAAGGTCAAGTGGCTGCATCTGGTAAGTCTTTCTTACCAATGAGGATACTTCGGAGTCCCAATGTGACATAGGACATCACAGGTAGAGACAGGATATACTTGCTCAGGACTCCTCTTTTCCTCCTAGAAAGGAACAGTCCCATTGGATCAGGGTCCCACCTTCATGTCTATGTCATGGAGGTCTCGCCTCCATGAGTGATTGGATTAAGTGGCTCTTGTTAATGCCCCACAGAGGGAAGGAAGTTCCAAAGGAGCCTTGCTGATATCCTGCTCCCCCTGAGGAGTCTGTTTCTATTCATCCCAGATATAGAGGACAGTTACAGACCGCACAAATGACTCCATCCAAGTCTGGCTTGGCAAAGCAGTAAGTTTACTGAGGTTAGTCCTATAGCTGCTTCATTGAAAGGCCCACCCTAACATGGGAGACAAGCCATGAAGCACGCATTACTGGAATTCTCTGTAACATGTAGGCAGTGCTACCATGTATGTTGTCCTGAATCCGGGCACTTGGATGCCCTCTGTAGTGGCCATCTGTGTCAAATTCCTTCGACTTTAGTATTTTGCCAGATGGGAAAAGATTCTTCAGTTGGCTGAATAAGTGGGAGATGATACGCTAGCATGTGATTCTGGCACTTGGGAGGTAGAAGCAGGAGGGCCACAAGTTCAAGGCCATCCTCTTGAGCTATAGAGTAAGCCTGAAACTAGCCTGGGCTACATAAGGGGGTGGGCTGGGGGAGGTGAGGAGAGAGTGGAGGGGGAGATGTGAAGTTAGACGTTTAGAAGGCATGAATGAAGATACCATTTCCGTCTCTAGCTCACTAGGAGCTCTTGGAAGGGCAGATGCTCCAAAGGCCACACATCTTGTGCAACATGAATCCTAGGTAGCTCTTTTCCAGCCAGCCTCACAGGTCACTGTGAGACCTGTGACAGCCTCTTCCTGAATCCTGTTGAAAATGCTTCAGAAACGTCATTACATTATGCAAATGAGGCTGTTATCAGGAGTACAGATGTGTTATTGCCTGGAGTCCAGCATTTTAAAGGATCTGTTCATGAGATGCAGTTACTTTGTTTGTTTGTTTGTTTGTTTGTTTTTCCTTGCTGAATTGGTCTCAGCCAGGCTACAGCGAGGGGTCTTCCTGGATCAGCTACCAAGACTTTAAAGAGGCACATGGTTTTCAAGTGAGTTATTCAATTAATCATCTTTGTCGTCAGGACAATGTCCCCTTCGGATTTCATGCTTACCGAAAGCCATCATCTGGAGGGGCTGCCCTGAGCAACACACACACACACACACACACACACACACACACACACACACACATCAAATGGCCTCAGGGGAAAGCTCAGTTAATGGCAAAGAGAATTAGTAGCGAGTCAGGAGCTGAGAGTGCCAAATGGGCATCCAGCTCCCCACCATAGTCCCTGTCCCTTACACAAGGAGGCGGGCCAGTCATGTGGGCTACACGGGCCTCCCACAAATTGAATCAAAATGGGGAGATGGCTATTTAAAAGACCCTGGGGGAAATTACTTGATAAAAGATCTTTCCATTTTATGAATGGGTCCCCTGATAGGATAGAACTGCACTTTCAAAATTTAAATTTTTATAATTGAGTGTTCAGCTTATTTTAAGGTGGCTTCTGTGACAGCGCTATACAGTCTTACCTTGCTGTCTGTGGATGTCCATGAATGCCAAGTCCAAAGTCGTTCAAATCTGCTGTGTAAAACAGCCCACTGTTTGCAAGCAAGCCACACACATTTCCATAGACTTAAAGCACCTATGGGTGACTTGCAATGTAAGCACTGTAGAAACTGTTGTCATGCTGTGCTAATTGGGGCATAATGACAAGGGGAAACCTGTGTATATTCAGTATGGGCCCTCTTGTGGGTTGTTGTTGTTTTAATATGTATAAACATTTTTGACCCAGGGTTACACAGTGTAGCCCTTTAAAGTTGCTTTAACAAGGGAAGGAAGATTTCAATTCTGGAGAGAGAGCGTATGTAGAGTTCTGTTAGCTCTGGTCAGTAATGCAGTTGCCATGTGGAATAAGAGACTCCCTTTCAGGAAAAATTAATTAGTGAGGTACTTTGTAAAAATATTATTTCATTTTCATATTAGGTACTAATTTATTCTAAAATACGTATCTGTGTAGGGGATATGAGATTGGAAGGGACCTCTTCTTCAACAGGCTTAGGCTAAATTAGTTTTAGGGATAAAATATGTGTAAAAAAAAGTTCGGGGCTAAGAGAAGTGCTCAGTAGGGAGTGAGGTTGGAAAAGATGAATGGGTTAATCATTGCTTTGTCCAGTGTCTGGAGGCTTTCCAGGCTTGCTGTGTTTGCACATCCATCAAGGCTAGGGCTAGAAGACATGTTTCTGTGCTAGGTGTCATCTAAGACTTCCTTCCACTCACTGCCTGGAGCAAGCAGCCTTATGCCTTTCCTAACCTCCCTTTGCAGCTGCCTCTCAGTCAACGCGCGCACACACACACACACACACACACACACACACACACACACACACACGCACGCACAGAGAGACAGAGACAGGCAAAGGCACGGAGACAGACACAGGTGAATAGGTATGCACATCTGCATATCTAACTTAGACAATGCAGAGAACCTGAAAACCTCCTGGAGACTAGCAAAGTACAGAAGATACCTGTGACATCACCTGGAAGGGGATGACCCTGTCACAGACTCCCATAACTGCTTAGCATTGGTCTTCCTACCTAGGGTGTCAGGGACTGGTATGCACCTTAGTTGAGCCATGGCTACCCCTGCCTTTGAAGTTGCTGAGCAGGATCTCGGGCATCATTACACCCCGAGGGTGGGTCCCACCTACACCTGTTTGCACTCACTGCCCAAGGCCACGGACAGCTGCAAAGATTATTCAGCTTATAAGCATTTGTTTGCTCCCCAGCTGGACCAAATAGGAGAGCAGGTCTGGTTCTTCTTATTAAAAGCAAACAAGCCCATTATTAAAAGTAAACAGGGCAGGACTGCTTTGAAACAATTAAGAAAATGTCTCCTGGCTCAAAGTCCTAAAGTCACCCTGCTGCCCAAACAAGGGTACCACCCTAGATAAGAGGTGCCTTCCCCCACATAACCAACAGGCGTTTCTTCCC
This sequence comes from Rattus rattus, assembly GCF_011064425.1. Taxonomy (NCBI): domain Eukaryota; kingdom Metazoa; phylum Chordata; class Mammalia; order Rodentia; family Muridae; genus Rattus; species Rattus rattus. The sequence continues at coordinate 233,617,492 of NC_046154.1, read as the reverse complement.
GGTGATGTCACGGGCAGGGCAAGAGACTTGGGCGCTCAGGAACTTCGGTGAAACATGTAACCCTCAGAATTTGAACTCAAGTCTGTATGTCTCCTAAGTCCAAGCCCATTCCACTTTAGCATGCCACTGCCACTGTATATGAGTCTCCCCTGCCCTTATTTCTACTGAAATTAATCAAAGAAACTCTAAGGAGCTAAGGGAAAGTGGCCCTCAGCCCAGGAAAAACCTCTTGAAACTTCAGTCATTCTGCTATGGCTTATGGGGTCAGGAAAAAAAACAAAACCCAAGCCACTAGGTTTACTTAAACATGTCAAGTAGGTGACGTTTACAGCCCGAGACTGATGTACCACCAGAACAGGAATGACTACAGTCAGACTTGTAAGAGAGCCACATACAGTCAGGGCATGAATGACTGCTGTAGAATTCTATCAATCTGGGCAACTTAAAGCTAACAATACCCAGGACTGGAGAGATGGCTCAGTGGTTAAGAGCACTGGCTACCTTTCCAGGGGTCCTGAGTTCAATTCCCAGCAACTACATGGTGGCTCACAACCATCTGTCATGGGGATTCAATACCCTCTTCTGGTGTTTGAAGACAGTGACAATGTGCCCACATACACGAAATAAATAAAATAAATCTTTAAAAAAAGCTAGCAATACCCTTCAGTGGCACCTTCTAAAACAAATGATGTATGTTTGACTGGGTCTTGCAGTGTCTACCTATCAGCCCAGCTATCTGAGAGATGGAGGTGGGAAGACTGCAAGTTCAAGGCCAACTTCCGTTACAGCACATTCGAAGCCAAACTGGTTAACTTACTGAGATTCTGTCTCGAAATAAAAATTAAGCAGAATCTAAAAGGAAGACCCGGGATATAGGTAGCTCAATGGAAGAGCGCTAACCTAACAGGTAAGAGGCTTTGGCTTCCTTCCCTAGTACCAACCCCTCAACAACAACAACAAAAGTCATGTTGTTGAAAGAATCAATCGACAACCTGATGTGGGCGGAGGCTAGGTAATGGAGAGGTTAGTACGGCTCCTCCAGTGACCAGCTGGGGCTGGTAGAGGAAAGATATCTTTTGATAAGGCTGTGTCAGCTGTTACAAGTTGCTTGACAATAGGACCAAGAGTAATTTCATGGAGCAAAAGCCTCGTGCATTATATGGAATTTAAAAAAAAATTACTAAAAAGTAGCCTGGTCATCCTCCAAAACGTTATACATGGATTTTCCATATGACTCAAAACTCCACTATAGACACACATCCAAGGGAACTAAACCCACGCTTCCAGGTGCCGATGAGATGGCTCAGTTGGCAAAGTGCCTGCCATGTACTTCCCCATGCTGGAGCCTCATGGATCCGAGTTCACATCCCAGCACTCACATAAAAATCTGGGCGACTCTGTCAATTTATCCTTAGTTCTCGATAGGATCTTGCAGAGTCCAGGTTCCGGTTCCTAGCACCCACGTCATCTACAGCTTCAGTTCCAGGGTTTCCAGCGCCCTCTTCTGACTTCTGTGGGCACTTGCACACATATAGGACACAAACAGGCAAGCATACATAAACACAAATAGGAATAAAGTACACATCCGTGGCTACAACATGGATGAACTCTGGCTGCATCATGCTAAGTGAAAGCAGCCGCATAGTGTCTGAGTCATCGATGTGGTGTCTGAATAGGAAATCAGAGAGACAGAAAGTAGATCAATGGTTGCTTAGGTCTTGGGGGCTGAGAAGTCGGGGAGTGATTACTAGAATTGACTTGTGGAATTGAAAGGGGTGAATTTCATAGGTGGGAATTATAAGGCTTACACTAAAGAAAAATAATTTACCATTGAGAGATTCTCAGAATGGTGTGTTGCTTTCCCGGCCTCCAGTTTACATTCTGTTTTCTTCACATAGTTTCATTTCTCCAGAAGTTCCTTTATGTGGACCACAGCCAAAGTTGCCCAAGTGATTAAGCCATTTATCATCCAAACTGGACAGAATTTAAGGAGAGAAGTGGAAACGCTTGGGCAAGTTCTGTGGGGCTTATGCCCCAGGGCTGCAGGGACCAGTGGTGTGGTTCTGTGGAGGGCTGCAGCCCAGGTAGCTACTTCTGTGGCCCATGCTTCCTGCCTCCTTGCTTTTCAGGCCCAGCATGGTGATGTTGACTTCTTACCACAGACGGCCCCTGGGAGAGCACGGTCCCTTGGCTTCCCTAAACCAGCTTATATCCTTACAAGTTGTCTCTTTCTTAAACTTCCTCCATGACCCTGTTTGAGTCAGCCATCTGTTTCCTGTCACCGAATTTCAAACAAACAGCCCCAGAGACACTTTGAAAGGAAGAGTGCAGTCACTCAGTGACACAGTTATATCGCCTCCAAAAAGCCATCGCCCCAACTATCCTTGGTGTCAGTTACATCAGGTCCTGAGAGTACAGTATTCCACAGAGTCCCGGGGGAAATTCTTTGCCCTAAGCTCAAGTCCAGAGCAAGACTGTGGCACCCCAGTAGTGAGCATGCGCACTTTCCCTCTTATCGTTGTAGCCGTTCTCTCCGTTCCTACTTTAAGCAAATAGTGCAATTTATAACTTTCTCTGTGGGGAGACATATTTATTTGGTGTTCCTTGTTCAGAATCTGCTGTACTCCCAGACACTGAAGAGTCACACGCTTCGTCACCTCTGGAAAGTTCTCAGTCAAACTCTATTGGAATACTCACCCTTCCTTGTCGTCTCCCTTGTGTCCTAGCCTCTCTCCCTCCTGTTTTTTATTTACTTGGGGAATGGTTTCTTTCTGGCCCTAAATTCTCTTCGTAGCTGTGTCTTATCAGTTCTCTGACTCATCTGTAGAACTGAGTATATACGCTAAACTCCATGGCTGCATTCTTTGCTGCTAAACTTTCTGGTTTATTCCTTTTTCAGGATGCATGCTTTCTCTTTTTTAATAGCACCTTAAGCTTTTGCTTCCTTGATTGGTAAACTATCTATCATTTTAAATTAATTTCATTTATTTATTTGTTTGAGTGGGGGGACGGGCAGTGTACATTTTGTTGTATGTATAGGTCACTTTAAGGAGTTGGTTCCCTCCTGTGTGAGTTTTGGGGACTCCACGTGAACCATTTTAAATCTCCTTTTGTTTAATTGTTCCACTATTTCTTGGTCCCGTGGGTTTACTCTTTGTTTCTGTGTTTAGTAATTTTGAATTTGTGAACTCATTTTGTGGGTGAGGGGAGGATTGTTAGGGAGAATCTTAGGAAGGCTTCAATGAGAGTGAAAACCTTTCAAGTCGGGGTTTTTGGTCCCCCTTTCTTGTGATAGGGTCTTGAGTATCTCCAGCTGGCCTTGATCTCGAGCTACAGCCAAAGATGGCTGTGAACTCTGATCTTCCTGCCTCATATCCTGCCTAGCCTTTCGGCTCCTGAGGACTGAACCTAGGGCCCTGTACATGCTGGGCAATCATTCCGTCCACGGAGCTTTAGCCCAAGCCCCAGAGCTGTTTCTCATTTGTTTTTACCGGCTTGCCTTCACTTACTTTAGGACAGAAACAAGCTGTCACATGAATTTACATCTTGGTTATTTTGAGTCCATGCAAGACAAGGCAAATTTCAAACTCAAACACAGCTGTATCGAGGCTACCGGGTTGCAGATGCTCATTGGATGTTTCTTGTCTTAACTCAGCCAAGAACACCAGATGTCTGCATCGGCTTCCTGCCTTGGAGAGACAGGTAGGTATGGTCTTCCTGTCCTTGAAACTGTGTGGTTGTGGGACTCTGGATGAACTGCATGTCCCTGCCTCACAGGAGAGCACACAGTTCCTTTTCTGGTCCCTTGGTGGGTGAGCACTCGGACTGCTGGATCCTCAAAACTACGGACTCTCCTGGGTCACTGAAGCATCAGATTTCATGGGACACACGTGCCTCAGTCCACTTATGGAGCACAGGGGACACTTTGGGGAGATTGGTTATTTACTTCCGTCATGTGGGCCCCAGGGATCAAACTCAGGCTCCCAGTCCTGACGGCAGGTGCTTTTATTTGCTGAGCTATCGTATTTCTCACTTTAAAATGAACTCAGTTAGCTCTGATGGATTTAAAATAATTGCATGTTTCTCAATATGTGAATCTGAAGTTTCCAGAAGATGTGCGTTTCATGCCTTGCGGTCACTATTCTCGCACGCTCCAGTGTCTCCGTCACAGCTATTACGTCTCAAGGAGCTCTTAGGGAGCATTCAAGAGCTGAGCCCTGGAAATGCTGTCAGCAAAGAGGGTCGGGTCATACCGTCTCATTTCCTTATTTGTTGCAGGGATCTAGGCTCCTGAGAATCTCATTCTTTTTTTTTTCTTTTCTTTTCTTTTTTTTTCGGAGCTGGGGACCGAACCCAGGGCCTTGCACTTGCTAGGCAAGCGCTCTACCACTGAGCTAAATCCCCAACCCCGAGAACCTCATTCTTAACACCAGGATAAGGAGCTATGCTAATAGTTATCACAAGAGCATCCAGGTATGTCCAAACCAAAGGAGGGCTATGAATATATGACCTAGCACAAAACCAGAAATGTAATTAAATATTGTGAGGGTTTTGGTTGTTTTCTTCTTTCTTTCTTTCTTTCTTTCTTTCTTTCTTTCTTTCTTTCTTTCTTTCTTCTTTCTTTTTCCTTCCTTCCTTCCTTCCTCTTCCTTCCTTCCTTTTCTCTTCTTTTTCTTCAAGAGACAGGGTTTCTCTGTGTAGCTTTGGCTGTCCTGGAACTCATTCTGTAGACCATGCTGGTCTGGTAGTCAGAGATCTGTCTGCCTCTACCTCTGTTTCCCAAGGGCTGGGATTAAAGGCGTTTTGTTTTGTTTTGTTTTGTTTTGTTTTGTGTGTGATGTTTTTTGATGTTGATTTTTTTAAGTGTATTGTAAGGCTCTCTTGCATGGACTTTGTATACAATTACATCATATTTTGCACATTGCTAAAGCAAAGCACTATGGGAGCAGAAATGGCTTGGCTCAAGAAACAGGAAAGGATATGAAAGGAAATCTCCTCACCCTGCTGTAGAGTAGACAAATGTCCTAGAGATTTAGAATCCTCAGAGATAGCCTCTTTTCTTTGGAAAGTCCCAGAAAAATGTAGATTCTTCCTATAGCTCCCTGTAAACACCCTCATACACTTCACCCCTATAATGAGAACAAGTGTACCAGCTTGCAGATGATGCTTTTGAGTTGAGAAAACTAAAAAAATTTAAAAATTGGAAAATATGACACCAGCATATTACATCTTAGTCACTATAAAATGACATGATTAACACAGCTCACATTTCTGCCTATGTTTGGCCCTGGGGTGGCCAACTCCAGAAATAGGCCTCCGCTTAAGCATTGGTTATAGGTCTGTGGATGTTCTGACGTCACTCCAGCCTGCCACCAATCTATCACCCTCTTCAGTTAGTTTTCTGCCTCACTGACACATTCTAGACAGCCAGGTTAAACACCCACATTAAAGGGGAGCATTTCCTAGGCGGCTGTGCACCAAACACAAGCAAAACATCGCTTAGGGTGAGTCATCGCAGGGGATATTTTGAACTGATTTTTGCTAATTTTGTTTCAAAGCAGGTCTGTTTCTAACTCAAACCTTTTATATACTGGAAACTCCCCAGCTCTCTAAGCGATTTAGTGGCTGTTGGATTATAAAGATTTCTGCTTATACATCAGCGGTATAAGCTTGAACAAACTTACAAGTGAGGAACATTGACATTGTAATCTGTTTTTATTCAGTGTGTGTGTGTGTGTGTGTGTGTGTGTGTGTGTGTGTGTGTGTGTGTGAGAGAGAGAGAGAGAGAGAGAGAGAGAGAGAGAGAGAGAGAGACTGTCTAGCAGTTGGCTCTCTCTCACTATGTTGGATCCAGGAATAAACTTGGGACATCAGATTTAGCAGCAATTGACCTTACCCACTGAGCCATCTTGCCAGCCCAAGAATCTAATCTTCAATGAGTAGAGTAGCCCCTGTGACAAGTTCTGGTCTATGGTATCCCATTCAGTGCTCACCCAACTTGTCTATTATCTTTATTTGATTCTATTCTATTTTGTGGTTTGTTTTCTTTTGTAAGACAAGATCTTTCTATATAGACAAAGCTGTCGTGGAACACACTACATAGACCAGACTGGCCTTGAACTCACAAAAATCTGCCTGTCCCTGCCTCCCTAGTGTTGGGACTAAAGGCATGTGCCTGGCCTATTATGTTAATTTTAAAACAGTCACTTTAGGCTGAGAAGATAGTGCAGTAGGCAGAGTGCTCCGTGAGCACAAGGAGCCAAGTTTGATGGCCAGAACCATCAGGTGGCACATGATTCCTAGTGGCAGGAAGGCACAGACAGGATTCCTGGGGCTTACTGGCCAGCTACATGAGCCTACTTGGTGAGTGCCGGGCCAATGAAAGGCCTGGTCTCAAAAAACAAGGTATGGGGCTAGAGATATGGCTCAGTGGTTAAGAACTCTTGATGCTCTTACAAAGGACTCCAATTTGGCTACCAGCACCCATGCGGCACCTTGCAATTTCTGTGACTCCAGTTCCAGGGGCCCCATGACGACTTCTGGCTTTCAGGGGCACCAGGCACAGAGATGGTGCTGTTGTGGGACAGTTTCCTCACCGTTGAGACATCCCATCCTGCAGAGAAGCTCCTTAAAACAGGAAGGAAAACATCTCAAAATAGCTTCAAAAAGTCTCTGAACCGGACTAGATTTGCTAGGCTACTCCCTGTCGGTAAGTAATTAAAGTTGACCAACATTGCTAAACTGCAGAGAAGACTCTGAGAGCCGGCCTGATGCCTGGAAGATGCAGACGTCAAAGCTGCCTGGAAGAGGTTTAGACAACTGAGGCACCTGCTGGGCTGCCTGCAGGCTGTGCAGTGCGCTCCATGTTTGCAGCTTTGTGGGCTGTCACCTGTGCTGGGGCCGCCTTTGGTGATGTAGCCGTCTTTGAGCCATTTCTGCTCCTGTAAATAACTCCTCACTCATATTGTTCTAAGTAACCCCAATAAAAGTCATTGGTTCGCCGAGTTGGACTTTAGCGGTATCTGTACTTTGGTTTGTCAAGAGATCCCTACCTGAGGTGAGTGTAGATGTATGTTTTGTGTCTCCCTGGAAAAGCTTCATCACACATATGTGCAGGTGAACACTCACAGTCATACAAACAACAACAACAAAATAAACAACTTAAACAAATAAAACAATTCAAGATGGATGGCATCTGAGGAACCACACCTGAGGTTACCTGCTGGCCTCCACAAGCATGTGCACAAACTGGCCTACGTACACAAATGGGGCCAGGAGGAGGGTAGGTGTGTGGGGAGGAACAAAATGGGAGGAGCACAAGAGCTCACCAAAATCTAATCCAACCACATTGTCTTTGGGCTTCCACTTTTTTTTTTTTGCTACGTTGTTATTTTTGAGACAAGGTTTCTCTGTGTTGCCTTGACTGCCCTGGAACTCACTCTGTAGAGGAGGCTGGCCTCAACTCAGTGACCCACCTGCCTCTGCCTCCTGAGTGCTGGAATTAAAGGTGTGCACTGCCACCATCCCTGGGCTATGTGGGGTGAGGCCCCAGCTCTCAGGCTACTGTCTTAATCAGCTCACACAACTGCTTGTGATGAAAGACCCTTCACACCAGTCAGGGCTCTGCAGCCTTCCCTAAGTCTCACTGCAGTCTGGGAGGCCTCAAAGAGAGCAAAGTGAAGCAGTGAAGCATCACTCAAGGACTTTTAACCCTCGTTCCCCACCAAGGCAGAGCAGCCTTAGGGGAACCTAATGAAGTGTAAATGGAACAGCCTTAATGCTACTTCTGCAGCAAGTCTGAAATTATGTCATAAACAAAAATTTGAAAGGACTGAGGATGTGTGCCCAGCACAGAAAGGGGTGCAGGAAGAATGGATGAGAATACATACCAGCAGTTGATCTAAAGGGATTTGGGCTGAAATTGAATGTTAATAGCAAGATCCAGAAAAATGTGTTTAATGTGATCCTATTTTTGTGAAATAAACAGCATCTACCCTCTCTTGTATATCTTTATGAGGATTGAATGAAATGTTCATGGTAAACTAAAAAAAATACAGAGCCTAGTTCCTGATTAGTGTGGACACAGACATGGGTATAAGCACCTCCTTTCAAGGTCTCTCCAAATCAGGTTTCTTAACTTTACCATATATTAGAATAGCCCGGGGAAGTTTTAAAACGTTCTAAGGATCAGTCACAGCTCAGACCAATTAAATAAGATTCCTAGCATGAGTTCTTGGATGGCTTAAAACTTCCTCAGTAGCTTCTAATATACAAGTTCTCAGACCAGCTGGGTTGACCCTCCTGGAGGGTGGGGCTGAGTGAGGATCAAGGTGGGGAAGCAATGGAGCCCTCAGTGAGGAGAGAGAGAGAGAGAGAGAGAGAGAGAGAGAGAGAGAGAGAGAGAGAGCGTGCTAGCTCTGGGGAAACAGGCTATCTCCACAGATCACATAGCCCAGTGGCCAGAGCTCAGGAATTAGAAGGGGAGGGTACATTTTCAGCCAAGTTTACTCTTGGAGAGAGGGTTTGAAATTCCTCAGATTGGTTCCTGGGAGTCTGTCTGTCTGTCTCTCTTTAAATTTTTTTCTGAGACAGGATCTCAAACACACAGACACTCACACACCCCCCTACACACCACCACCATCACCACTACCACCACTACCTCCATTCCCACCAAAGAACAACCAAGAAGCAAGCCCTCGGTGCTAGAGGGGAGGAGAAAGAAAGCTGCTCAGATACAGCAGAATCTAATGTGTAGCTGAAGTCAGTCTGACCCTGTCATCTCCACCTCTCCCACCCCCCTATCCAGAGCAGCCAGATTCCAGTCTAAAACTTCCAAAAGCCAGGTGTGGTGGTGAAGCACCATCATCCCAGCACTTGGGAGCCAGAGGCAGGTGAAGAGCTCTGGGCTAATTCGACTGAAGCCGTCTCAAAAAATTCAAACACAAAACATGGGGCTAGTACATAATTCTCAGTTGGTCCAGAGTTTGCAGAGCACAGAGAAAGCAGAACCCTGAGTCCCCTCCTCCCTGCTTAATTGAATAGTCTGATAGAAGTGCATTTCTGTAATCCCACCTGGGAAACTGTCCAGGAAGCCCCTTTCAAAGAACTTTTAGCTAGTGTTGGGCTTAAGAGAGGACAGCTAAGTCAGCACTGAACCTGGGTTGAAGCCTAGGGGGGAAATGAGGCTAAAGAGTGGTGTGCGTTGGCAAACACTGCTAAGGTTAGACCAAGAAGGGGGTGGGGGCAGTTGAGGAGTATTATTTGGGGTTTGGTAGAAAGGTAGGTCCGACTTCTTCAATTAGATGTACTGCATAAAGTTGCAGAATGCACTCTGCAGCGAGCGAGACAGCATGCCAACACTGCAGGCTTGCAATAGGTGCTCTGGAGTTAGACTGTACTTGATTCTTGGCCTTTTATTGAGGATTTCCTGAGTGTTGACTTCCCATGTATCAAATACCACTTTAAGTATTTTCATTTATTAGCTCATGCAATGCTTAAGACAGCTCTCAGGTAAGTACCATGATCATTTCTGGTTACCGGTGAGGAAACTGTGGCTCAGAGGGCTTAGGTAACTTATTCAAGGCCACAGGGTTCATAGGTTTTAAACTGGAACTTGAACTAGCCAGTCAAGCTCTCCAGTCACCTAGGTCATTAGAATACCAGCGACATTAACATCAAAATAATAATCCCAGAGAAGCAACCACGTGTCAAGTACTAATACAAGCAGGGTAAGGATGAGGCATTTGCAACTGAATATCCTTAGGGACCGGAAGCGGCAGGATTGCCTCAGAGACCAGTGACTTACTGAAGGTTTGGCCTCTCCAGATGTCCGGGAGATGCTCTGAGTTGAGCTGAGTGGCCTGAAGGAAAATGCAAACATCAGCGTTCTGTGCAGAGTTTCCGACGCCCTTTTGATTAGTGTTTAAAGAATGACTTATTAAACTGAGTTAATAGGGACTACAGTATTTGACACGATCCTTTCGGTCAAGCTTGACAAGGGCTGCGTTTGCTCTTGCAAACGGTTCAAATAGGTGCTTTAAGTTCGTTTACAAGTTGCCCATTTGATCCCCTACCAGACACCGGAAGACTTAAGAATTAAGTGCTCCTGGCTATGGAGTTGGGCAGTGGAGCTAGGGACACAATTATCAAGTTCACCTAAGTCTTTGGTGCCCTTTGTTAAACTTCTCAAGGGGCTTTCTGTGGTTATGGCAACACTGGCTTGAAAACCATCAACCATTCAAGCCCCACGCAGCCAGCGATCTGTACAGACAGATGAGCAAGCGATTAGGAACCCTGATGCCCTCTGCGTTTACTCTGCCTCAGCAGATCAATCTAGCGCCCTGCAACTTTATGGAACTCAGCATCCCACTGCAGGATACTCTTCCTTAACTCTTCCCAATCTTGTAGCTGGCTCCCTGCAACCGTGACTCGGCGTTGCAGTCCTGACATCATCGAAGAGGCCTCTCCTCCTCAGGCTGCGGTAGCGGGAGCAGTAGCAGCTTTCCCGCCCGGCTGGTCGCTCACCAGGTGCGGGGCGCAGCGAGCAACGTGCGGACCTTGCACGAGGGGCGGGGCCAGCGCTTCACTGCAAGCTAGCTGCCATTGTGGGCGGTTGGGCGCTGCTTCTCCCTCCCCACTCAGAGGTCCCCTGCACGAGGCGCTCTGAGTGTCCGGGAGACGCACACCGGGCTCGCCTACCCTAGCGCCAGCTCCTCCTTGCAGCAGGCGTCTCCGCCGGCGCGCGCTCCCAGCCCCGCCCTCGGGCGGCGCACGCACGGGCCGCGAGCGCGCGCTTTCCCCGCGCTCCCGCGCCAGACTCACGGTCGCGAGCGCGCGTGCGCTCCTCTCAACAACCCCGGGAGCTCCGCCAGAGCCAGCGCGGGGCCGGGCGCACAGGAGTAAAAAGGAGGCGGCGGCCGCGTCTGCGAGCAACAGATCCGGGCGACGCGAGCTGACCTCGTCTGCTGCTGCCCTATTTCGTTCTCTCTTTCTTTATTTTGGAGTTTCGGAAAAAAATATATTTGGAAAAAATATCTTTTTTTTTTTTTTTTCTTAAATGGCGCTGGCCCCGGGTCAGCAGGCGGTTTTCTCTGCACCAAGATGGGCTTTGCCGTTTCCGTCATGGGCACCCGTGGTGGCTTGATTGTCAGTCTTCCCCGGGCATTTTTGAGGCCAGGAGCCGAGCACTGCACGTAGGCGACTCGCCCTCCGGAGCGGCTGGGCGTTTCGGATTGGGACTTGGGGGACAGAGTGCAGTTAATTGCGAGCACCGCGTGCTCTCTGCAAAACCGGCGGCGAGCCGGAGGCAGGTCGCTCCCAGGGTGAAACAGCTCCCGGGCTGAGCGAGCCCGGCCCCGTGCGCAGTGCAGCCGCCCCGAGAGCGTGTCCTGTCCCCGCCGCGCCGGGAAAATGGAGGCTGTGATCGAGAAGGAATGCAGCGCGCTTGGAGGCCTCTTCCAGACCATCATCAGCGACATGAAGGTAGGACGCCGGGGGCGCGGCTGTTTTGACCTCGCCGCGGGGCTTCCCCTCACCGCGGCCGGCCTGGCTCTCGCCTGCGCCGTGCTGCTGGCCACCTGCGGGAGCTCTGGCGACCCGGGTGTCACCTGCTCACCAGCCGCGCTGCTCAGGCTGTGCTGGGTCACTGGGCAGGCGACTTCCCGGGGGATAGTGGGGAGAGTCTGATGCTACTTGCCATCCCCTGCATTCATAATCCCAGGGGGCGACACCATCTTGTTCCTTTGGGGGCTAAGGGCCCTAGTTCCAAGTTTTCCATTGTCTGTCCCTGGACTGAGTGTCTGCGACCCGAGGAGGATGGACGCCCTGGAGGACACCTGACTCCCTGGGTTTGGGGTGGGGTGCTTGGCGCGGTGGTGGAGCGGTAGTGGGGGCTCTGCCTGGCTGCAGGAAGGAGTCTTCCGGCCTGGGAGATTGGATGGCAGGGTTGTTACAAGCTTGGCTTTCAGGTCTACCTGGAGTAGGGGAATCTGAACAAATTAGTTATTAATTAGTCTGTTCCAGAGCTGCTGGTGGTGCTCCTTGCCTTCCACATACCCTCCCCCGGGGCTCGGCGCTGAAGTTCCCAGGGTAGTCTTTCAGGGTACCCGAGGCTGAGAGGCTCACAGCGGGAAGGCAAGGTTGAGGTTTCCAAAACTACTATACCCAGTTCCCTCAAACACACATCCACACCCCACTCTTCTCTGGAAAGGATTGTGTATGCGTGTGAGTGCGCGCGTGTGTGTTGGGGGCGGGGAACAACACCCTAGCCTTTTCCTGCAAAGGGTGGGACTGGAGATAACCTGATCCTCGAATGTGGGTTTTCTGGTGCTCTGAGGTACACCGTGACTTAGGTTACCCACCCTAATAAATAGGAGCAGCTCCAGGAGCTGCCTGGAGGTGGAAATTGGGGGCGTTGGGGGGGATTTCAAGTGTATTTAGGGAGCTTCTCTTTGGCTCCAGGCCAGCCCCAGTCTGCCTCAACAGATCCGGGGAGGTGGTGTTTAATTAAAAGCTCAGCTTCCAAAAGAGTGGGCAGGTTTGGAAAGCTGTGTTGGCGAGTGGGTGTGGACAGCCCCTCTCCAGCCGCTGCCTGGCGCCTGGGGAAGCTTTTGTCTGATGAAGTGTAAGGTTTGGAGAGGCTGTGGGCCTTTACCATGGACTTTGGGGAGGAATGTTCAGCTGTCATGCCTGCCTCCTCCTTTTAGAAGCAACTGTCACCTCATCCAGTGTGAACTTTGCCAAGGTGCTTGGTTGGCCCTGCTCAGGTCCATTTTGCAATCCTACCAAGCTCGTGCCTTTTGTCAGAAATCCTTGTAGCCTAATCTGTAGCCAGAGCCTGTTCGCCCAGGAATGCCTCTAATCCAGTCGCTTGGAATTAGATGGATTAGTGTCTTCAAAGACAGCCCCTTTCATTCCTTTGCCCTCAATCCACATTGAATTATCCAAGTGTTCTTTTGAACAAAGATTGATGCCCCTCCTTGGACTCCGGTGTTTATTGTTAACTTGAATCTCACCCACTTTATTATAGTCAAAACAAGATTTGGTTTGAGGCGTACACTGTATGTTGTGCTGGGAGGTATTTAAGATGGGTTGGTAAAGCCTCTTTTTTTTGAGGAGGTAATGATATTTCCAGCCCCTGAGTAGGAATGAGGAATCCAGGGATCTAAACTGGTCCCTGACTTCAGTCACAGAGTAATAACACCTGGAGTTTTCCATGCCTTTGATGATGACTTGCTGTTGCCGTTATTATTTTAATCCGAATCCAGGGCTCAGTTCTTTGCAGTAGGTGGTTTGAACCCAAAGCCCTTCAGAAGGCAATCCTTCCCCAAGGATGGGCTGTGTCACCTTCCACCCCCCTGGCTGCCTGGTGTGTAGGCTCTGCCTAGACATTTGTAGGTGCAAAACCTCTTCCACACCACTCCCTCAGTGCTGCTGATTCTAGTTTCTTTCTCTTTGAGTTTGTTAGGGGTTTTCTTGGTTGATGTTTGGTTTTGTTTTTCACTTGACAGTAGAATATTTCAGACTGAAGATACAGCGGGAGATGACGTTGTGCTTTGGATTCTGAAGAATTTTAGGCTCTTTGGGGGGAAGAAAGAGGGATCGGGGAGAGTGTGCAGGTTGTCTGATTTCTAGGGTTATTTTATGCGTAACGGAACTGCTAAATATTTTCGTGGAGTTTTCTTCTTTAGAAGACTTCTTTATGGCATGGCCGGCAATGACACTTTGAAAGCGAAGTAACAAGATTAAATTGGGCTTTTTAGGACAGGTAGCATAGGATCTATGGATATATGGAGTTGTCAGCAAGAAAGTCAGCTCTTGGCGTTGCTTGGCACTGTGATGACCTCCTTGTCCTTCCTGTCTTTAAACTCATGACCAGCTCATCGAATTTTTGGTTCCCTTTCTGTTTGCTTTTAGGGAGAAGCCATTTGGATTGTCATCTCAGTACCATTTTTAGGTTATTTTCTTTTTAAGTGATGTTGAATTGGGGTGAGAAAGAGGCTAAGAACATTTTTTTTTTTTTTTTTTTTTGAGTAGCATCTGAGACTTCATAATGTACAGCAGCACAGGAAGGAGTCAATTTCCTCTTTGGAGAAAAATAAAAGATAACAAGAGAGTGGAATAATTTCCATGCCTGTGCCATCCATCTTCTTAAGCAAAAAACCTCAAGACACAGAAAAAAAGCTCCAGAGGGTTCTTTGTGCTTCCTGCAAAGATTCTCCATGGGCCTGAGTCCTGGGTGTCAGGGTCTGTGTTTACCCTTTTCAGGGATATGGCGAAGAAGAAGTTGTCACTTCACTTCCATTGGGATTAAGCTCCAAGGAAAGTAAGCAGCAGCTGCTAAAAAAACTTATTGATCCCTTGAGGAAAGGAGACCTCTGTTTTCCCCCTTCCTTCCACCCTGCTGTGGTGGTGGTCACTAATGAATGACAGTGTGCAAAATCACTTACTGGCTGTCTTCCCTGGGATTCACGTAAATCGCCCTTAAAGCTGCCTTGTGTGAGTTGGTCCCCCCCCAAAAGTGGGGGAGGGCTGAGCTTTTCATGTTGCCTCTAGGAAGGGCGTTGGTTTATCTGGGGGACAGTGGTCTGGAGGTGACTGTTGACTATCAAGGAGATCCTAGAATCTTTTTGATTTCTATCCAAGTTCTGGGCAGAATTGGCTCTTAGTAAGGTAAACAGATTAGTGTTGTTTGTTTCGAATCATTAGACCAGAATTCGACCATATTTCCGTACTTTCTAAGTTCCAGAGACTTTGTTAGCCAGACTTAAAGAGTATCTCGCCCTTGGGGACAGCAGACTTCTTTTAATAATTAACTTTTATTTAAAAAAAGAAAGACGCTAAAATCAAATATTTCCTCGTCCTTGTTGCTCAAGCACCAGGATGCCAGGGGTGAAGTGGACCTGCTGCAGGTAGAACTTTGCCCTGGGTTCAGGTTTATGTAATGTGGCTAAGCTAAAAAATACCCAGTTGCACCTGAACGAGCCGTCCCGTGTGTCGATTTAGACAGGGGTGTTCTGTTACAGGCACCTGTGCTGAGCAGAATAGCGGCCTTGTTCAGTTCCTCCCAGGCCGCCCCCACCTCTGCCGGCCACCAGTATCCTCTGTCTGAAGTTCTGTCTAAAATTAGCACTGCTAAAGGGACATCTTGAATTCCACAGGAATCTCGAGGTGGTTCAGAGACACATGGAGATGTTTCCCCTCACCTATCATGAAGTGACCATATCAGTAGCATGTCTGACGCTTTGCAGTGACTTTTCAGCCGCCCCGTTTGCTGTTGTGAGGGTCCTGTAGTAAGAGGGATTCACTTCCTAGGTCTTTATTGAGGCCTCCTATGGAGAAGGTCTTTTGCTAGGCTCTGTCCTTGCTGATATAATATGGCTGCAGGCCATGAAGGAAGGGCTGCAGTTTTGGTCAGGGGAAGGGTGTCAGTCTTCTTGGACTTCTCTTTCAAAATGCTTCAAAATAAAAAGGTTTTCTGTAGCAAGATAATGAAAAGCCAGCCAAGCGACCAGGTACTGGGAGGGAAGTGGGCTGCTCTGGGGAGAGACTGACAGCTACACAAAGGCAGAACAAGCAGAGCCCTGTAATGGACAGATGGCCCCATGTTGGCTTTTCTCTTGGCAAATGGTTGTGTTTGGCCAGGGTTTTACAGCTTCCTCATTTTGGGCCTGTGGGAGAAGAAGACAAAGTAAAGATGTCATAAAGTTGGCAGTGGAGCTGCCCAGAGAGGGCTCCTCGTTCGTTTGGAACGATAGGGTCTCTTCTAGGGAGATCAGTGTGTTGGGAGTTCTTGTCTTCCTTTGGAAATATGTCACTTTTTGGGCTTAACTTAGCTATTCTGTGGAGAAAGCCCTTTTATATTCTATCAAATAAAGTTGTTTAGAACTTGTTGCTTGATGTCCTGAATCTTTATGCTTTGGAATTCCGTACTTCATAGAGGCCCAGACAGAGGGATCATAGCTTGCATGGAAGGTAGACTGAGCTCACCTCTGGCCTGGTTTAGCACTCGGGTTTCTGGAATAATATACGTTCACCTCTACGGTATTTTCTTAGCAGCTTTGTTGGACCACCAAACTCCGCTGTGATGTCAGCAAGTCGGACCCAGCCTCTCTAGCTCCATTTGCACTGCATATTAACAGGGAGCACTTCCTGTACAGGCGCAGGATGTCTTACACAGGCCCTGTCTTCCTAGCGGCTGGCTGATCGCCTGTTTGGCCTTTGACGTCTTCTCCCTCATCTTGGACTGTAAAGGAAAAAAGAAAAAAAAGCCAGAATGCTACAGTCAGTTTGGCCAGCTCACCTGAGGTTGCTAAAATGCTCGGCGGGTGAAAAGGTTGAAGCTATTGATCCATTAGAGGCTTTATCGTCTGTATCGAAGCTGCTCCATCTTTGCAAGGATGGGTGAGAACTGGCAGGGTTCCCTCTGCGATGAGACCATTTAGAGGTTCCCATTGGGAAATGGAAAAATGAGATCATTTTGAGTTCCCCATTACTTCTTGGAATAGCCTTCAGGACACTTTCCCACCAAACCCCCCACCTCTGCAAAAATAAAAAGTGCCTTCCCCCAGACCAAACAGAAGTCAAACGACAGTTTTGAATGTAGCCGTTCAGAACACGGCGAGGACATATTTGGGGCCCCTTAAATGGAACTGGCTGATGGCCGTAAACAGTTTAATTCAGATTTGCAGATTGTACTGCTGATATGGCCTTATTAAATAGTAAATGGAGAGACAAACAGTAAATTAATTGGCAGAGCATTCAGGAAGCCTATTGTATTTGATTGCTGAGGCTCTCCCTTAAATCAGATGTAGAACGCAGGTTTCACGTGAGCGTGTGCTCCAGAGACAAGACAGGCCCCACGGCCCCCAGCCAGCCCTGGTCCAGAGTCTGTCCCGAGGCTGTGCGCCCACCTCTCAGCCCTCACGGAAGGCCTTGGGGTGGCTCATTCTCCACATCTACCCAGTGTGGGCAGAAATGGCTGTTTTTTCTCTCCATTGTGTGATTGTGACCGTGAGGTTTGGTTGTGTGAGATGCTCTGCTGTACCACCTGGCACGTAGTTGGTGCTCATTATTCATTGCCTATAGCGCACAGTGGGTGGGAAGGGACCACCGTGTGCCAGGCTTCTACTGACTGACAGGCATGCATGATTTTACTTCATCCACACACTTTGCAGATGAGAAAACGGAGGCTGGGGCAGGGAGACGCAGTAACTTGTCTGAGGCCGTGCTGAGGTGGAATTGGTGTTCAGACCTTGTCCTCTTTTAGAGTAGAGCTGTTTAAGAACTCAAGGTGTGGGGAGGGGCGTGGATATACTTCTAGAAGATAGCACTTCGTCTGTGTGAGCCCACGGGAGGGCCATAGAAGGATCTAGGACCCCTGACCTGGAGGCGTGGGCTCGAATGGAGATGTGGGTGGAGGTCTCTAGTGCAGCTGCTGCCTCTGGGAAGAATATTTAATTTGAGGAGAATGAAGAGATGTGGCTTCTCCTTTTTCCCATCTATCAGTCAGATCAATAGAAAAGTTTGCAATGTCCCTTTCATCCTGGCTCTGTAGGTGGGTCAGGGTAGAGAAGCGTTGGGGTCAGGCTCTCGCTGGCTACCCTCAATGCTTCTCCCTGTCCAGGTACAAAGCTCATGGGATGTCCTCACTGACTAGGCTTGAGCGTGGAGTCAAGGTGTCTGAGGCGAGGCTACACTCTCATAATCATGTGGATTAGACAGGTTCACGCAAAGTTCACATGACTCCTCAGAGTGAACTCCTTACCTCAAACTCATTCCGTGTCCAGCCCCGGAACACGCCTGTAAAAGAGCTTTCTGTGTTTAATTACGTCCTGGTAGCCCTCCGGTTTGAGCCGAGTTGGTAGAGCCCTTGCCCTTGAAAACCTGTTTAGATGGGCTCCCCAGAAAACCACCTTCCGGTATTAATTCTTGGCGTACACGGCCTTGGTCTTAGTCTATAAGAGGCTTCTTTTCCTGTCTTAAGTGGGGGGGAAAAACAGTTGAGTGCCTTTTAAGCTGTGTGTCTTTTTATTTGATTTCTTTGCCTTAAAATGGACAGGAATGGAAATGCTGGCTTGCTTAGTGCCAGGAGCTCCTAGGAGAGGTGGACAAGGGCAGTAGATAGTGTTTGGGACTCTCTTGCTTGCCACCTGCCATATGTACAGGGCTCTGCACAGGCCAGGGTATTGGGGTCTGTCCAGAGCAGGAGATCTGGACATGTGTGGTCGGGCATGGTTACAGGAAAGGCCCACCGAGTGCCCTGGGAGACACGAAGCCTGGGCCTGCTCCCAGAGTCTGAGTCAGTGCTCTAGGCGGCATCTTACTCGTTAGGATTTTGAAAGCACTAGGTCACCAGGGTTGAGGATCACTAAGCCATCAGGCCATCCCCTCCCAGTTACAACCCTGTCATGGAGCATTCTTGATCTCACCCAAGCAAAAGAAGAACCCATTTAGATGCTTGCTTGCACAAGGATGTGAATAATCTCAATATCACCTAATTTAGTCTTCCCGATAGCCAAATGGTATGTTTTGCTATGTGCATCTCGCCACTATTAAAAATTAAAATTAGAAATATGGCAAAATGCTAAGTCCAGTAAGACTCAACAAAAGCTTATCTAGAATTCCTCACAGGTTAGTTAATTAATTAATTGGTTAATTAATTAATTAATTTTTACCAATCTGTAATATGCCTGTCTAACGCTCCTCATTGTTTGGAAATTTAGATATGTTAGTGTGGCCAAGGTACTGAGCTTTTACTCTGATTTTAGCCAGGCGTAATGTTGCTGCGCTGTAATCCTGGTATTTGGGGGGTAGAGGCAGGAAGACCAGAAGTTCTGGGTCATTCTCAACTACATGAAGATTTTGTGGTCTGCCCTGGTGGTTATGAGACTGTCTTAAAATACAAAAACAAACCGCACAAATAAAACTACGTAACAGTAACAAATCGATTCTTTTAGTTGTTTGAGTTTAAATAGCCATGGGGGGCTAGGACTACTTCACTAACCAGCGAAGCTCTTAAATACACCCAGGATTTTCCCTGCCTTCCGGTTCTGCTTCCTGTCTGCTCACCTTCTACCTCTTGCTGGCCAGGATGTGATGCTTGTAGACATTATGGAGCCCTGCTGACCAGGAGCACAGGGAGCTAAAGGAAACCCTGCGGCGGCGAAGTTTCTCAGTCTCTAGGAGTCCCAGTTTTGTAGTTTTGTTGTCTGTAAGGTGGGTGTAATCAGATGTCTGCCTTTTAGGTTCCTCCTGGAGATTCTGAAATGCAGATCTATTTACCTGTGAAAGGTTCCCCTCTTCCGTGTAGCACATGTGTCCAGGAGTCAGTTACTGCTGCCTGTAGGTTGGGAAGGGACTTAAGATCTAGGCCGTAATTATTTCTTTGTTGCTTCAGGCAAACACTGTCTCACCTTTTCTTGAGCCTGTAGTGGAGCTTCTAGAAATGAAGTTAAAGTTTTTTCGTTGTTTTTCATAAAGTAGCCTTGAGTACGTTAGAGCCCTCTGGCCCAGCGCGGTCTACAGGTAATCCATTTCTCTATATGCAGACCCCACCAACTGTTGGTTAGAGGGTTGACCAGGAGAAAAAAAGAGGCTTTCAGAGCTCCTGAGGACAGGGTCAGGGAGGGGGTTGGGGGGAGTGGGTTGCTAAGCCATCTTTTGTGCCTTCGGGTTTTCTGGGTAACTATCACCTGTCTCTCAGTGGCTTCTGTCTCTGTCCCCAGTATTGAGTACATATGGAGTCTCTGTTCCCTCCCAAGACTTGGTCTTGATTTGAGCTTCTCCCTGCTATCTACAAAGCTGCCCTTTGGTCTGAGCTTGGCTGGCAACTAGGTCCTCTGTCCCTGGACCCCAGCCGATTGGCCCGTGTGTGCCCACGGGCGCACGGACTCACCATGGCTCCACAGTTTCCCACCCCATCCTCTCTGCCTATTGAAAGCATTCTCAATTGTCGGGAGGGGTCTTCTTCTTGGGCCATTCCTCCTAAGACAGATTCTGTGAGCTCATCCTTCATAGTCCACTGAATAGTTACTAACTTCACAAAGTGGGTTTTCTGAGTGGTGGTGGTGTACACATTTAATCCCAGCCATCAGGGTGCAGAGGCAAGTGGATCTTTGTGCGTTCGAGACCAGCCTGGTTTACAGAGTTGAGTTCCAGGAGAGCTAGCTATACACAGAGAAAGCCTGACAAAACCAAAAAACCAACAAAAATGTGGTTTTTTTTTTCCTTTGAATTTTAAAAGCCTGGGTCTGCCTTTTTTTTTTTTTTTTTTCCTTTATTCTGGAAAAATTACTTTCCTGAGCCTCGATTTTTTTTTTAAATTTACATAATGGGAGGTGAGGGAACAATATTTATCTCAAAGATTAAAAGAGAAGGTAGATATTTCGCACCAAATGGTTTGGTGTGAAACACATGCCAAATGAATGCTCTTTGTGTCTGTCCAAGCTACCCAAGTCTGTCTCAAGCATCTGCAGTCTGCAAGTCCGAATTCTGAAGCTTTATTGGGCATCAGTATGAGGACACTCCTCAGATTCCAGATTTTAGGACATTTTAGACTTGAGTCTTTAGGATTCAGGGAAGGCTATGCAAATCTAAATTAAAAGTCTTGACATTTGGAAACAAGCCTGGTCTTAAGCATGCACGTTCACACACACACACACACACACACACACACACACACACACACACACACACACACACAGCGCGCTTCACACTTTAAAAATCAGAGTTCCTTGCTGGTGGTGACATTCAGAAAAGTACAAGATCACTCGAGTTTTGATACAACAATCCATATTGTGTTTCAACTTTCAACATACAGATAGCTTTCAAGAATGCAGTATGTACATTGAGGGACACTGGCATGGCTGGCTGGGAGAGTTGGAGCTGTGAGCAAGCCTGACACAGGCCTTGTCTTAGGTTCTTTACAAGACTCACAGGCAAGACACTGCCTGGTGCCAACACTAGAGTTTGTGGGGTGGTTGAAGAGTGCCTCTAATTTCCACCTGGGGTGGGAGGACAGAGTGAAGAAGGCCTTTGGCCTGGGTGACACCCAACTGACAATTCAGGCTCATTTAACTTGTGTAATAAATGTTTCTGTGGTGGGAACTACCAGGCACTAAGTGTTTGACACTCTAACCCAGCTGGGTAGAGACTGCCGTCATTCCCGTTCTACAGACGGGGCACAGAGCTGCAGAGAGGCTCAGCCATTTGTATAGCAGGTGAGGGGTCAAGCCCAGGCATGTGACATCCTATGACATCTGCTCCAGTACTGTGCTCTGTGAGCCACTCTCTGTTGTCTCCCATAGCGTGGCATTTCAAATTTTTCCCTTCGTGCTCTGCGGCGGACGCACCGCATCGGTCTGATGGGTTTCAAGTATACCGTCAGGATTCTGGATCTATCACATGTGGAATCTAGATTTGCCTCTGGGCTGCTTCAAGAGGCCTTGTGGGCTAGGGTGGTGGCGTGAGCTCAGAGTGCTTGCTGTGCAAAATATGAGGACCAGAGTTCAAATCCCTAACGCCCACAGAAGACACTGAGCATGTCTGCATCCTCCTGTACTATTGGAGGCAGAGAGAGCCGGACACCCCAAATCCACCTCTGGCCCGTTCATGCTCATGGGTGTATGTACCCACACGTGCATACTTGCATAGCACCCTACACCCTCAAGAAGCTTCGAGGGGCCTCAAGGGACAGAATCCAATGGCCTGAAATTCTTGAACAGTTAGATGACCCATCTGTTGGTGCCTCTAGCTTATCAGCAGAGAGATGTAAGTGGAGAGTGATGGAGTCCAGTGTGACTACCTCAGGATTCATGCTCTACCTGAGTGGCTCACTCCAGACCAGGAGACTGAGTGCCAGCCAGGAGCCGGGCAGATCCTTGCAGTTAGGGGCTGGCAGTGGGGTGGATTGGTTTCCAGGGAGACCACAATTGCATTCTGAAGCCTGGTTTCTTGTCCCTGAGCAGCTGCCATTAAGGAAGTCTTTGAGTTGGGTTTAATGGTTGTTCTTTGTTTTGAAGTGACTGTTTACTGAACCTTCAAAGCCAACGCCACAGCAGGATGTGATCTGGGACCTGAATAATTGCATCAGACACCCCAATAGGAAGCAGGTACTGAGGAGCCTAGCCAGGAGTAGCCCAGGGCCAACTCCTGAGCCCAGCCATTGCTGGGAGGACCGAGGTCCTCATTCTACAGCCAGGAGGCCCGCAGTCCCATGGAACTTGGGTCCTCAGGAACTTGGCCCGTTTGATGGTGCTGGCCTTAATTAGGGACACCCTAATTAAGTCACTGAGGAGGCAGGGTTTTTTTTTTTTTTCTTAAAAAAAAAAAAGCAAATGTTTTGAGAACATTGCATGAGGGATTACTTCTGAAAGATTATACAAGTTATATAAAATTAATGGAAGAAAACCTAGAAACTTCAATTAAGTGAAGTCGTCCAAAAGCACCAATTAGAAAGTGGGTTATGTACTCAGGCTCACGGGAGCCCGACAATTAAAGGGCTGTGAAACCTCCTTTTCATCCCATCTCCCCTTCCCATGCAAGGACTTATATAAGCTATGCAAGGTTCTGTGACGGCCACGTGACTTTGTTTGTATGTCTATAGTAAATTCTACTGGGGACACATTTGAGGACCTACTGTGCGCAGGGTCCAGTTTGAAGGGCTGGGGATACAGAGCAGCAGCCAACAAAAGCGACAAATTCCTGCCTTTCTGGAATGTCTGCCCAGTGGAGTGGGCGACAGATAAAGCATTGATACATGGCATTGATTCTTAAAAAAAAAACAAAACAAACCCTTCCCCAAACCAATCCCTCTTTTTAGTTTTCATTATCATTTATTTTATGTGTATGGGTGTTTTACAAACTTGGTATCCCAGGATGGCAGAAGAGAGCATTGGATCCCACGGGACTGGAATTACAGTGGTGAAGCCCCATGTGGGTGCTGGGAATTGAAGCTCTGACTTCTGCAAGGGCCACTGAACTCTCTCTCCAGCCCCCTTCCTCTAAGATGCTCAAAGGAATCCATACAGCGGCACAGTCAGACCTGGATGTCTTCAGGAGTGGTGAGGGAGAGGAACGTCTCCGGGAAGGGGACACTGAGTAACAACTTGTGTTCTGTGGGAGAGTGGTCCAGTCTGTGCGAAGACCCTGAGGCGGAGAGCTTGCCTCTTTCCTGTGTTAGGGCTAGGCCGGTTTTTCACTGTTAGAAGCAATACTGCAGCATGCATGCGAGGTGGTTTTTTTGGTTTTTTTTTTTTTTTTTAGGTTTGTGTTAATCATTGAAGGATTTATCTGTGGCCTAAAGGAATGCGCTTCTCAAAGCTTCTGGAACTGGTGCTGAATGTCTTGCAAAGCATGTCTCTGCTTACATTCCTGTGTCTGAGCACTCATCTTCCAGATTATGTTGAAAGACGCTCAACGTGGTGGACATTAATGCCAAGAGCTTGCTGAGTTCCCAGTTTCTTAGGGCTTAGGGGCAGGACATACTGTCTTATCTGGTGCTGAGGTCCGCCAGTCTTGCTGTCTGGGTAGTTCTGAGAAAGCAAGAGTGTCTTCACTTACAGATTCCTAGGCCCACCCTTAAATTCTTTGTTGATCTGGGGTGGGGCTCAGGAATTTGCCCGTTTAATAAACCCTTACTGATTCTCTCTAGGTTTTGCAGGGATTGCTTTAGGGGTTGCTGGGAGGGGAGCACAGGCTGACCAGAGCTACCAGAGGATTCCTCTGTAGTTTGTGAAGCAAGAGGTGTTCTCTCTCTCTCTCTCTCTCTCCTCTCTCTCTCTCTCTCTCTCTCTCTCTCCTCTCTCCTCTCTCCTCTCTCTCTCTCTCTCTCTCTCTCTCTCTCTCTCTCTCTCTCTCTCTCTCTCTCTCTCTCTCTCTCTCTCTCTCTCTGTGTGTGTGTGTGTGTGTGTGTGTGTGTGTGTGTGTGTGTGTGTGTGTTTCATTCCACCATGGATATATCTGGAATATATTTGGGTGGACATTTTGAGTCACACTAACTGTGACTCTGGGAAAATGCTTACCTTCTTGCTTGCTTTCTTTCCCTTTTTGCCAGGACTATGTCTGCTTCTTCTTTGAGAGCCTGGTGAGACATTTGGGAAACTCCCTCCAGTCTTTCCAACTTGGTGAATGCTCCCATCTGCAGCTTTGGCATCAGTGCACCCTCTTGTCGCTGCATGACTGGCCCCTCACTCAGTGCCTGCACATAGTAGATACTCATTTAGTGCGCTGTTCAGGAAGGCTGCCATTGTGTGCTGACTCACTAAAGCAGGGCTGAGCTCTGTGTGCTACTCAACCCTTCAAGCACAGTGGCCTCCTAGTCATCCTCTGGGGGCAGGAACTGTCCATTAGCATCGTTTGCAGATGGAGACAGAGTGGCACCAGGTGATGAAGTCACTTGCCTCTAAGGTCACTCAATGAACAGATCTGAAGTTGGGCCAGCTGACTCTCTGGTCATGCTCATACTCTTGAATGTTTGTCAGGGCCCTCTGCCCCTGCGTGAGCGATAGCCACTGGAAACACATGCACACATGCACGCACTCAGGCACATATTGTAAAAGTAAACGCAGTACCTTTTGTGGTCCACCAGGGCATCTTTCCCGACTGCTTGTGGTAGGAGTTGGGCGATGAATGAGGTGTGGTCTTTGCCCCAGATGGAAAGGTATTCAGCACAGTGTGGCCAAGGCTAGACCCTGGGGTGTGTTTGATGAGTTTGTGAACCTGTGCCTGCCTCCTGGAGATTGGGCAAACAGACATGGTAGTTAGTGAGGGGAGCAGAATCTCAGAGGTCAAAGTCGTTTTGGAGTTGGTGGAAGTAAGTCAGAGAGGGTCCTTGGAAGAACGAGGTGGGAGGTATGCATGTGCCTGTGTGCAGTTGTGGGGTCCAGACTCCAAACTGTATGGGGGTGCTCGGGCTATGGCGTGCTTTGCTGGTCGTCTCTGGGATGTTGACAGACAGGAACTGATGAACGAAGTAACAGCTCTGGACTCTGCCCCCGAGGGTTCCATGAGGCAGGCAGTATCATAGGAAGGCTTAACTAACAAACATTTCAGAAGTAAGAACAGTGAAAACCTGCTTTAGGTGCTAAAATGATGAGTTCTCATGTTTCCTGGTATGGAGAGCCAGCCATGAACTAAGTTCCCTGTCTCAAGAGCCAGCAAACCTAGCAGCAAGTAACACAATCAGGTGGGAGTCAGGGCAGACCCTCTGACTTTGCACAAGTCGCTCACTCCTTCAGTATGTACACAGGTACATGCCACGCTAGGGTTTCCAGGAAGCCCTTTGTGCTCCTTTTGGTGCTGTTCTAATGTTGCTCATGGGTCCCTCTGCACTCCTAGGGGGCTACTCGACCCCTTTGAAACTTTCTCAGGCCATGTAAGGTGCACAGGCTACCTTTCCTCTGGTGGGAGGGACTGTCTCAAATAATTATTGAAAGAAATATCAGAGCAGTGAAAACCTAGGGGGGGGGGGGGGGGGAGGGAGGGAGAGGGAGAGGAGAGGGAGAGGGGGAGAAGGAGAGGGAGAGAGGAGAGAGAGAGAGGAGAGAGAGAGAGAGAGAGAGAGAGTGAGCTTTGTGCACGTGTGCAAAGACTTTGGAGAAGGTAAAAGGAGAGGGAGAGGAGCTCTGTTTGCAGAGAAATCTGGAGTATGGAAACACATGTGCTATACAGGGCGGAAAAGTCAAGACCCACAGTGCTGCGTGCTATGCTCCCAGCACGTAGGATATCAAGTTGGGAACATCACAGGTTCCTCAGCCTAGTCATGAAATCAAGTTCCAGGCCAACCTGGGCTACATAGTGAAAGCCTGTCTCAAAAGGGAAACAGACAACTAAATCAGATCCTGAGCGCTCTTTGCAGTTGTGAAGCACAGTGCACATGTCCTGGTCTGGCCAAGGCTGACCATCGGAAGTTTCCACAGGGAGAGCCTAGATCTCCCAGGGCCATTGACACTGAAATCTGTCAAGTGAGCCCGAGGGACTGATGAGCATGCTTTAGTTCCTTGTAATTTAAATTTAAATAACCCTCAGTCTCTAGTGTTAACCCTGTTGGATAGCTCACGATAGATGGATGGATGGATGGTAAAGAAAATTAAAAACCAAGGCAAATTGAAGATACAGCTGACAAATTTACGTAGTTATTTTCATCGTTAAGTGGAGACATACCCATATTTTAGAAAAGATCCTGAGCATCTGACCTGGCAGTGTAGGGGAAGGGGGAGCTCGGTGCCCTCGATTTAATTAGCGTGGTTGAGCTGCAGAGGGAGCATTCTGTGAGGGGCCAGCCGGATGGGGACCACCTTTTGTGGGTGTGCCTTCTCTTTCACAGGCAGATTCATTGTTGGTGTACTTGGGCAAGTGCGTGAGAGTGGGCGGGGGAAGAAGCAACCATTGATTATCCCCAGGCTGTCATCCCTGATGGACAGGGATAATTAGTGGATGAGGCAAGTCCCAATCAGAAAATAAAAGCCCAGGACTGGTATTTAGGATGGATGGGTTCAGCTAGTGCCTTTCATCTGAGGCTCTTCGGAGACTGCATCTCTCAAGCTAGGGTGAGGAAGTTTAGGTTGGGAGACAGAGGCTCTGGCAGGCATTCCTGAGCCCTGGCGCTAATTATGCACACCCACTTCTGGAAGCTGAATGCATTCCTGAACCCAGAGATGCTCAGCTCGGGTCAGAAGGGCCAGATCCCTCTCCATGCTTCTTTACTTTCTTATCTCCCTGGAGGCTGAGCTCACCCAGGAGACTTAGGAAGGACCCATGAAGCTCTGAGTAATGACCAGCTCCGAGATCCATTCCAGTGCCCATGGAAAGTCCGAGGACGAGATAAAATCACTCACATCCGTCCAAGTGGCTGCAAGCGAGCGTTCCTGTGTGGTTCAGGCTTTTCTCTGTACAGAGGGGTTTCCACAGCTGTCCTGACCGTTTGTCGGGTGACATACACTTCTCCCTGGGCCTCAGCGTTCTGTCAGTGTGGCTCCAGAGCCGCGCCTCTGTTCTGCCTTGCCTCCTGTAGGACACATCTGAAGTAGGCTGAGTCACCGCCTTTCCCCGAGGCTTCTCGGAGTCCCTGGAAACTGTCGTCCCTGTAGTCAGATCTGGCGTCAGATAGTTTTTAACCTTTCTTTGTGTGTCTGTGCCTCGGTTTCCTCACATTCGAAACAGAAGCAGCACAAGCCTTGCTGTGCATACATAATGCGAATGCATCGAGGATGGACTCCTCAGGGAGTGTTCAATGCAGTCAGCAGCCTCAGGTTTACACGCCTCTCAGGTCCCTCTTCAGAGCAAGGACAGCAGAGTCTGCATTTTTGCCAAACCTCCAGGGTCGGGTCCATCAGTTAACGCTTGGGAAGTGCGGATACAGACAGATATCTGGTGCCTAGCAACTGTTTAGAAAGTGCTGATGCCTGACATGGCTGTCACCTGTGATCTCCTCCAAAAGAATCCAGGACCTATCAGGTCCTACCTGCCTTGCATTGTCTTAGCTGTGACTGCTAGTAAGCCAGCCTCTGTCTGACTCCTGGGCAGGACAAAGGTCTTTGAGCTGGACCCCAGTTCCCTACAGCCAGACCCCACTAATCCTCATTTTCTTCTCAACTGAACTCCTCGTGAGGGTCCCCTCTGGTTCCCCTGGCTCCTCTTACGTTGTGGGTTTTCTAACCACAGTCTCTGCCCTCCTGTGTCCCTTGAGTGTCACTGTGCTATCGAATTCCCTCAGCTGTCCCTTGATCTCAACTGTCACAGTGGGACCAGTATGGCAGAAGCAGTTGGTACATTATTATCGAGCGAGCACCAGTAACCAGCCTTAGGAGGCCAGGGGGTTACACAGTTTGTCTTCTGAGGGTGGGAAGCCATCCCTTGTTTAATATGGAACAGAATCAAGGGAGGCCAGAGTGACTTCTGTGTTCTGCTCCCACATTGGGTGACTGCATGGCTCCTGGCTTGGGACAAGTGGAGGTAGAGGAGGAAGGCGAGAAGGACTCTGACTCCAAGGGTGGATGTGGAGAAGCCATTTATGGATTAGCTAGTGCCCACCAAATTCCCTAAGGTGAAGGAGAATTTCAGGAAGGCTTCTCCCTAAACAAGGAAGAATCGGGTTCTATTCTCTTGTCTTTCCCGAAGGGCGCAGGTTGCCCCCACGTATGTGACCAGTGAAGCAGTTTTGCAAATCACCTGGCCAGCTTGGAATTGATGTCATCTGTCATCTGAACAAGGGTCACCCTGGCTCCCTCTGCTGTCCCGTTTGCGGTTCAGCTGCGGACTTTGCCCTTGAAGGCTGGCCTCAGCGACCTTGTCCATCCTGCCCGGTTTTGCTCCTATTCAGCAAAATTGTAGTACCTCAGTGTCCCCTGGGTTCTTTATCCCCTGTCAGCTGTGTCCGCAAAGTCCTTGCCTCGTGGTTTAGAAGGGGGAGACCCTGGGTCGTGGCTCAGAGATGAATCACATGATGTACTAAGCTGAGGGAATGGACACAGCTAGGACAGGAGGGTGGGGGATGAGGGAGTGTGGCAGAGAATGTTCTGGAGGAAGCAGCATTGGTGTTGGGCAGTGAGTGAAGTCCGTAGGATTGCTGAGCTCCAGCCTCCACCCTGGACTTCTGAAGAGAGGATAGTGTTGGGTGGTGTTTGGAGCGTGAACCCCACGAGGTGGCCACACGAAGTTATGTGATCAGGAGAGACCCGTCTCCTGTCTGGTGTGTTTTGGTGAATAAATGGGTTTTCCTTTCCTTAGGCAGGGTGCTCCCTCCTCTTTTAACGCTGGCGTAATCTGAGTTTAGTATTTAAGGCTTCTAAAAGCTCCTTCCCCACTTCGGCAAGGCCTCAAGGGGCTGCTGGGGAGGGTCTGACTTTGCCTGTGACTTTGGGTGCTGGGTGGAGTCTGGTTTTCTTTGATTGTGGTGTCTCTGTAGTTCTGAAACCTACACGTGTTCTCTGATGAGCCCCATGGCGGTGGGCGTGGGCACGTCCTTCCCACAGCTCTGGGAGACATTCCTGAAGGGTTTTCCCACTGTGCGCAGGACACCTGTGAAAACACTTGGGACCCAGGATCATCTTCCTGAGGCTGCATGGTGCAGACTGAATGGAGGGCTGGGTTGGCATTGCTTTGCAAAGGGTTCTGAGTGCATCCAGGGCCTTCTGAAGCCTGCCTACCACCTTCCTCAAGTCTCCCAGTAGTAAACAACCCCCAAGGCTTTTAGAAAACTCTCTACAGGTTCTTCTTCCCTGCACACATCCTCCACACCTTTGGCTTTTGTAGTAAGGCTCCTTTTAGGTGGGTAGAGACTATTTCCCCGAAAGAAACATTACAAAAAAAAAGTACGGTACAACCTGCTACCACCTTGTTTTCAAGTTTGAGTATTATTTACCCCCCCATTTCCTAATAACCAAGTTTCTGTTTTATGTTCTTAGAATCTTTTTTTTTTTAAGACTCCATTAAATTGCAGATTGCCTAAAATGGGTGGGTTTGATGCTCTGATGGATCGTCGCATAGCATTAGATCAGGAGACAGGAGAGAGCCGCTTTGGCAGCCTTCTCCTGGCTGGGTGGGCGTTTGTATGTGGGAGGCCATGTGCTATATCCCTTGATGAGGAAGGGGACACTCCTTCCCCCCTTCTTTCCTTTTCTAATTTAGGAACAATTGAAGTGAGGTTCCAGATAGGTGCAGATCCTCCCCACCTCCCCCCAAGCCCTGGGAATTAAACTTAGGGCTTTACACAGGCGAGGCATACACTACCACTGAGCGGGCTGTATTTCCATCCTACATGACTTTTGTAAGTGGCTATAGCTATTCCAGTTCCTAGGCACACTTCTCTCGGCTTGGGCTGAGTACCTCGGAGTCTGTTTAGGATACACTGACAAACCTGCTGACACTGTAGACACTGTAGCTGCCTTGGTCTGTTCTTCCCAAATAAGGTCAATATATCTTGAGCCACCTCTTGCCTCCTACCTTGGCTGCTTCTGCACTGGGACCAGGAATGAGGGATCCCAGCCTGCACAGCTAGCTGGTTTGCCGTGTGGCTCCCAGTGAGCACCCTGAGGGAGCTCTCTCAGAGTCTGCAAATGCCGATAGCCATCTCCTCAAACATGTCCCTGTCTGTGTGCCA
Organism: Rattus rattus; assembly: GCF_011064425.1. NCBI lineage: Eukaryota > Metazoa > Chordata > Mammalia > Rodentia > Muridae > Rattus > Rattus rattus. The sequence continues at coordinate 233,587,395 of NC_046154.1, read as the reverse complement.
GTCACCACAATGAGTCCCTTTAGGTGTGACCTTATTTATTTATTTGTACAGCTTTTCTGAGATAGCATGTACAAATCTTATAATGTGCCCGTTGAAAGTGGATAGGCAGTTGGTTTGTAGTATGTTCTTAGAGTTGCACAACCCCTAGCACACAGTTTTTGAGCACTTTCATCACCCAAGAGAGAAACTCCCTCTTAGCCATAAATCCCTATTTTTTTCCCCAGTGCAGCCACTCCCCATAGCTCCTGGCAGTCCCTTGACTGTCTTCTAGCTCTATTTCCCTCCTACTTAATTATAATTGAATATCCTTGACCAACCCTATTCATATCCCCCTTCCTCCCACCATTGGATCGGATTCCACTGTTTCAGGTTCCACTTTGGTAAGAGTGATGTGTTTATAAAAAGATAAACAGAGGGGGGATATGTTTTGGCGGATGTGTGGTGAGGTATGGGGAAGGGGATGCCCCTGCTGGCCCATGCTGAGGCATCCTTTCCACCTGAGGGGAAACACAATGGTATAGTATAGAATAGAGTTTATTCAGGGCATGGGAGGGGAGTTGAGAGGGTAGTAGAGACTGAGAAAGTAAGAGAGAGATTAGAGAAATAGAGGCTGGCCATGATCATGTGGAGAGAGAGGGGGAAAGGGAATGGGGACAGAGAGGAGAAGGGAATGGAGAAAGACTAAGAACAAGAGAGTGAGGAGGGGGCAAGCACCCCCCTTTTATAGTGAGTCAGGCATACCTGGCTGTTGCCAGGTAACCGTGGGGCAGAGCTTAGACAGAATGCTAACAAAGAGCATATGGGGTTTGTCTTCCTGTGTCTAGCTTGTTTCCTCTAATCCTACACTCTAGCTTCATCTGGGCTGTCTCTGACAGGATGAACAGTAGTCCGTGTTGCAGATGCACACCGTCTGTGACCCACCAGCAGTTGATTGACACGTGGGCTGATGCCTGTGTTAGCCAGGAGTGCAGGTGTCTTCTCAGTGCTACTATGACCTCATGCATTCCCCAGATCAACCTGTGAGTTAGCGGTGTCTCCATGCGGACATCCAATGACTGACATCACACAGCAAATGGGGGAACTAGTAAGGTTCAATCCAGGTGGTTCCCAGGAACTCTCTTCTCTATTCCTCTCCCACGGTCTTTCAGTGTTAATAAGAGGTGCTGCTCCTAAGGGTGGTGGAATTGTCTTATACCTGATCTTAACCAAAGGCAGTGATGTGGCTGAGCTGTTTTAATTATTATTATTATAGGGAAATGGGCTCCCAAGGGTCCAGTGATTTCTCCTAGTAAATGACTGGCCTGGCTTTGCCAGAGTTTAGGTGATAGGCCCATGCCTCTGGCTAATCCAGCATGTTGTCACAGAGTAATGTAGCCCAGGGTGTCCTCAAAGTCATCATGGCCAAGACTAGCCTAGTACCCTTAGCTGGTTTCCAGATACTGGATTATAGGCATAAAGAACCACCCCTGGCCTGATTGACTCAAAGTCTTGATCGACTAGGCGCTTGGGTGAGCAAGGACTAATCTCGAATCCTGCTTTATATTATAGATGACAGTGGTGCCTCCAGCTAGAAGAAGGCTGGTACATGGCCTGTTTTCTCCAGGAGCTTCTTCTCAGGGCTTGTGGATGAGAAAGAGGGTCTGGCTAGGCAGACAGTAATGAGTTTCTATCTTCAGTGCTCCTGGAAGGTACATCTGTCAGGACAGAACCCTAGTGGCCTGCCATAGGTCTCAGAGTTAACTGAACTCTAGTTACAGGGCAGAGTAGTCCCCTACAGGTTTGATAGAGAAGTAGTGAATATGGAGGGGTCAGAATAGATCTTTATGGTGTTCTGATGAGACCATAGTGGAGGCTGGAGCACCCTCAAGGTAGATTGGTCTGTCTGTCTGTCTGTCTGCCTGCCTGCCTGCCTGCCTGCCCGCCCGCCCGCCCGCCCGCCCACCCACCCACCGACCCCCCCCCCCACCTACCTACCCACCCACCCACCTATGCATCCATCCATCCATCCATCCATCTATCATCTGTCACTTTCTTGTCTTTTTTCCCCCCCTCCTTGCCTTCCCCCTCCTTTCCCTCTGTTGCTTCCTTGAGCGTGTATGTATACCTGTGTGTGTGTGTGTGTGTGTGTGTGTGTGTGTGTGTGTGTGTGTGTGTGTGTGTGTGTGTGTAGTGTGTGTATGTAGGTGGGCCAGAGGACATCCTAAGGTATCATTCTCAGGAATGCTGTCTACTTTGTTGCAGAGTAGGTTTCTCATTGGTTGAGCATTCACTGGATAAGCTAGAATGGCTGGCCAACAAGTCTCTGGGATCTGACAGTTTCTGCCTCTTCAGTGCTGGTATTCCAAGCACATACCTCCATGCCCTGAATTTTTATGTGCATTCTGAGGGGTCCAACTCAGTTCCTCCTGCTTGCTTGCTATCTTTCCAGTTCACTTTTTTTTTTTGAGACATCATTTTTTGTAGTTCAGTCTAGCCTTGAGTTTGCTAAGTAACCAGGGCTGGCCTTTAACTCCAAGTGCTGGGATTATAATTGTGCACTACCATGACAAGTTCATTTATTATACTGAGTTCTGTGGTTGGGTTGAAGACACCCCCAGGGCTCAAACACAGGATAAGGGCCATTTTCAAGAACCGTGTCAAGAACCGTGTCTAGATGTTGGTTGCCATGACTCAGATGTAGCTGCCAAAGGGACTGTACCAAGAGCCCTGGTGCAGCTTAGCTTTCCGTGGGAGCGAATGGCAGAGAAGAGACCACGTGGGTCCCAGATGCACCATAGAGGAGCAGCTGGGCTTGAGCTAGCAGCATATGCAAACCAGACTGCAAGGCTGGTAGGAAATTCATGGTCTAACTGTTGCCAGAACCTCTAATTTGGTCTTAAATTTTTTTAATGTAATGACTTTATTGTTTTCATTAAAGTGATACATGACCCTTATAAAAACAAAGCAAAACAACATTCCGTAGAGGAAAGTACAAAGAAAAAAAAAAGCAATATATCGGTCCAAATCTTCGCTCTCAGAAGCAACCCATTTTAATAAGACAGCTTCCCATGTATCCCCTCTGCACGTTTCAGACAGAGTTGATGGCTACAGAAATATATACATGCGTAATTTTTAACAAGGTGTTAAGTCTTATGCATGTAAGTTTCAAAATAAAACCCTTTTAAATACTGGAAGGAAGTGACTGAAGAAGCGTCTGTGAACAAGCAGCTAGACTCTCTTCTTTCCCAGAGAACTAGGTTTTCAGGTGTGTCTTAAGGCTGGTTCGTAACCAGGGCTGGCTTTGCCTCCATAGGATATCTGACAGTGTCTACACATAGTTCCATTGGTCATAACAAGGGCTTGGTGGCTTCTGGTATCTCGGGAGTAGGCAGAGGCCAGTGATGCTGCCTGCCATCCTGTGAGGTGCAGGCCAGCACCACAGCAGAGATCCACACAACCAGAGTGCTGGGAGTGCCGAGGCCAAGAGACAGCAGCGAGGTCAGGAGGAAACACTCCCTGGCAGCCGGGAGGAGGTGATAGCATGGTTTCGCTCCACTGCACCTTTAGACAGTCTGGGCTCAGCAGTGGTTAATTTAATCCCTCCCACCCCTGACCTTGCTCCTCTTAGCAACAAAAACAAGAGGCAGCACAATACTATTTTTACTTTGTCAAGAAGCCTACCGTTTGTACCCTCTTCTGGGACTGTGACCCCCGGGTGAATGATTCAGTGATAGATAACACGTCCCCACCGTGTTTTACCTCTACTGGGTTCGTTTGGAGTCACGTCTTGGTGGATGCCGCCTCATCTCAATAAATATGTAATATGTACGGGGAGGGAGGTGGCAGGCTGCATGCTGGCTTGCCCTGCTCAGAACAGAACCTACTCATTTGTGTCTTAGTACTGTACTCAGGAGGAAGAGACCCGCTGTGCTCTAGGTTACGGAGGGACTGTGTGGTAGGGTCCCTTGGTGAAGCACGGTTGGACTTCAGAGTTCAGTATAGAGCAAAGATTATCAGTGTGGATCGTAAGGGCTTCTGGAAGGTTAGACCTAGAGCCGTGTGAACGCTATGGACAGATGGCTTGACATAGGCAGCCCGGGCGTGGGATGAGCCCTGGCTGAAGTTTGCTGGGAAACCACCTGTTGCCATAGTGCACACAGATGCCGGGGTTAAACATCAGCTGGGAGGCTATCTTTAGGTTATTTTTGAGCCTTGGGATTCTGATAGGCTGGTACTACTTCTCCATAGTCACCTGTCCTAAGGAGAGGTTCCAGTCATCTGGCTCTGTGACAGAGAGTAGACGGAGCCATGTTGTATGCACAGGTGACCCAGGAGAGAGCTGTGTATGTTCTGGGCTTTTTTTTCTTTTCAAGACAGGGTCTTTCTGTTTAGCCCTGGCTGTTTTGAAACTCACTCTGTAGATGAGGCTGGCCTCAAACTCACAGAGATCTGCCTGCCTCTGTCTCCCAAGTGCTGAGATAAAAGGCATGCACCACCACTGCTGGGCACGTTCTGTATTTTTAAAATTTGGACCCACCGTGTACATAATGCAGACTCCAAGGTGTAGGTGTTAGCTCTGCAAAGCTAGTTCCTGTTGGTGTCCGTGGCTATTTGCAAGATTATAGGGACAGGGCGTATCCGAAACAGTTCCACAGCCATTGCCTGTCCAGGGTGTATATACGAAAGAACCCTACGGAGGAAGATCACATCTGTGGATTGTTCTTGCGGTTGGAATCGGGCGCTTGACTCACCACACTGTGACTGATTGCTGGCTTTGTTCTGTCGTAGGGGAGCTATCCAGTTTGGGAAGACTTCATAAACAAAGCAGGGAAGCTTCAGTCCCAGCTTCGGTAAGTAGACACACGTGTTCTACAGAAAAAGGCGACATCCTCAGGCAAGACAGAGGGAGGCGGCTCGGCACACACGTCTGGCCTAAATTTAGAAGCGTCACACATAGAGAAGCTCGTAGCAGGCACGGCGTAGAGCTGTGTCGATTCCCAATATCCTGCCCTACCCCCCAACCCCAGTGAATTCGAACTCAAGTCTGCTCTGCCTCCTGCCCTAGGAGTTTTCAGAGTTTGATTCCATAGAATAACCGTGGGCAATGTTTATGTGGCACCCACTATGTGCCAGGCGCATGTGAACTTGGTGGGAAATCTCAGCCGCACAAGGCTAAGTACAGGTTTCAGTCTTCCTGATCTGGAAGCTGAGGCACAGGTAACAGCCTGTTCATAGAGAAGCCACTGGTGACAGAAACAGAGATAAACAGGAGCGGTCTGGTTCCAGAGTCCCAAGTTCGTTCTCATCCTCCTGTATTGTCCTCCACACACAGAGTTTAAAATCTCAGTGTACATTGGTACACAATTCCATTTACATAAGGATGAGCTCAGCAGCGGGAGGCTGGGCCAGGGGTTTAAAGGGAACTTACTACAGATGAGGGACAGGAGTCTTTGAGACGGTGGAAATGTTCTCACGTGGGGATTTGAAGATGGCTGCCCAAGTCTACATTTACTAGAAGCCACGGAGATAGGCGCTTAGACACTTAGAAGTACGTTTTACAGTTTGAAGGTTATACCTCACACAGTGTGCGTGCCGATTTTCTCTAAGAGCCCCACGTGGCCCAGTGTACCTGTTTCGTTATTGTTGCTGTGATAGACGAGATGCTCACAGGTTGCAGCTCCACCCTTCCTGAAGTCAGTGTGAGCAGAGATACGTCTGGGCTGTGCTTGGTGGATACCCCAGGAAGCATGGGCACTTGAAAAGGACTGTTTGGATAGTCTTCGATGGCGAGATTGAGACAGATGAGACTGGGTGAGAGGGCAGAGCAGTGGGCAGGAGGTAGGGGTGTTCTGGGAAAAAGAGCCACCCCTGATAGACAGACAAGGGAGGGTGACTTGTCATGTCTTAGCCTATGCAGGGCTGCTGCTCAGAGCTGTTGCCTACAGGCACGTGGCTCCTCTGTAGTGTAGAACTTGGCCAGAGCGTGTGGGTTTCCTTCAGCTTTAGTTGTGGGGGTATGTGTTTGCAGCCTTTTATGTGACCCCCAAGTAGACATCAGACCCTGGATATATACCTTCTCCAGTTATCGGGTCCTTGGCTGTCTCCTCAATTTCCGAGCTCACTGGGCCATGTCTGGGTCTTCTTCTGAAGGCTTCACCGGCCTCCCATCATGGGGCTACCCTGGCCTCCTAGCCATTTGTCATCCACTGGGCTCATCTCACATAGGTTAGCGTCCCTCCTGTAGGAGGTCTCCCCCTGAACTAAAGCATTTAAGTTTCCCCTTCCTTTTCTTGTCCAGCCTCTGATTGTTTGAGGGCTGTCAGCGTGGGCTTGGAGAAAATTTGTTCTCCTTGCCTTTAGCTGGTGAGAATGGTGGAGCTTGAAGTACTGAGCTCACTCCCTGTCTTGAACGTAGAAAGTAAAAGTCAAGGTAGACTTCTCAGCACCTGTCCCCGCCATGTCCCCAGTCTAGGTCTTCTGAGATCAGGGGCCGTTTCTTTGTCAGTTTATCAAACTGAGAGTTTAATTCTGAGTCTTGGAGAAAGGCTGCAGTTACCACTGCAGAAGAAGCACGTCAGTCTGTCTTGGAGTGTTTAAGCTGAATTATCCTGTTAGCTCTTAGTGGTTCCCTTTTTTCTGTGTGCTCAAAGAAAGGGCCAAGATGTCCTTTGTGCTGTCAGAAACTGCAGTGTGACAGTCATTTAAAAGCTCTTAATTCCTCAAAATTGACCATCGTCCTAGTTTGCAGTAGAAGTCTACTCCAGTGACTGTAACGGACAGGACTTTGTCTGCCGCTGGCTCATAAAATATGGTTGATTGGCACTGAGTTGAATGAGAATAAATAAATCAAGCCAGCTTGTCAGATATTAATCGTAAGTCAGAGTGAGCTATTTATAAGTCTCAGGATGTCTGATAAAGATAACTTTTTCAATGTTTGCATTTGATGTCAGCACTTTAAAAATGTTTCAAATGTATGCTCATGTATGTGTGTGAAGGGGGAGGGGGACGATTGTTTAAAATTGAACAGAATATATTCTTGATCTGCTAGAAACTCTCAGACCTGATTTTGAAATTTGGCTTAAAGGACCGTATTCAGAGCCTCCTAGAAATCTTTCGTTGCACAGACACTGTCGCTGTGTTTGAGACAGACCATTTCCTTTTCTATATTCTGATTCTGTTCTCAAGTCCTTCTCTTGTTGTGACTTTGCCTTCTTGGGAGGAAGGCTCAGTAGAGACTGGCATCATGTAATAAACACTTGAAGACTGCATCAGGCTTCGAGTTCGTTTTGAAGTCCCCGAGTGATAGGCGACTTCTGTTGGTTTGTCACAGAGCAGCCTGGGTGGGACTCTGGTCATTTCTCAGTTCACAGTGTCCTAAGTCACCGAGTGACCAGTGCATCCCGCTGGTTGTGCTTACGGGAATGAGTAAGAATTAAGGAAGATTCCCAAGGCAGGAACTGAGCTTTAATTCTCCCCTCGGTTGCTTTTAAGACTTCAGAAGATGCAGTTGAAAGAGCATCCCGGGGCCGGACAAAACAAAACAAATGAAACCAAACCCCAGTATTTTAGTCTGGTATAGTTGAGGATTTAGGGAGCAAAGCTGTGCCTAGCTAGTGTTGCAGTGGGTCAATCTGGGCCTTGAGTCATAGTGGCAGGGCATCAGTCACTCTTGTATGAACCAGTGACCTCTAAAATGTCTTTCGACTTGTGGTCTCGGTTTTCCTTTTCTTTTCCTTTCTTTTTCTTTTTCTTTTTCTTTTTGGCAGTGAAATGTTGAACTTTCTGCTCTCCAAGATTTGGTTCCCTGCCAATTCACGTGCACATAAATTACTTCCCTATTCTAAGGCTGATGTTACCTGTACCATCTACATTTTAATAATATTTTCTTCTTTAGGGTAGAAACACACCTCCCTTTTATTTCTTTGCTTAAAATTTTGCTCAGTAGTTTCCGCAGTCGGGCCATCTTTGCGGTTGAGTGCGAGGGAGAAAACACTGTCTACCCCTAGACTGCTTCCCTGGAGGGTTCTGCTCCCGGTGTAGCAGAGGTTTTAGCCCAAGAGCTGCGACGAATTTGCCAGTGAGACATTCCTCACGCTTTTGTTATCTGTTTGCATTTCAGGACAACAGTAGTAGCAGCAGCTGCCTTCTTGGACGCCTTTCAGAAAGTGGCTGACATGGCCACCAACACACGTGGTGAGCAGATGGGAGGCTGCCTTCCAGCGCTAACTGGATCCAGCACGTGGGCTCTCCCCCTGGGTGGCTTCCCGAGAAGATGCGGCTCGAGTTATCAGAGCCTGGCTGACTCATAGTTTTCATATATTTTTAACTCTGTGGGGTTGTGCACGTTAGAAGTTGTAACTAGTTCCCCAGATAGTGAAGCGTGCGTGGAGACTAGACAAGAAAGGGGAGGAGCCACTGTTCCTTCCTGAGGCGGCCTGCTGTGGGTGTGACTGGAGTGATGGGCCTGGTATAGAGCCTCGAGCTGCACCTTGGTCCTGCTGTGACCCCTCCAGCACAGGTGGCTTTATGCTCCCCCACGGTACCTCCTGGAATGGGCAGTCCTGGAGACAATTACATGGCTACTGTCCTCGTCAAACAAGGAATCCTTTTATGATAGGAGCATCGTCCTGTGGGCCGTAACCATCTCTCTGACCCTGTGAACAAGAGATCGATACAGTCCTGATGGTACCACACAAGACAGAGCATCCAGAGCCTAAATCATGTTTAAAATATGATTGGGAAAGCAGTGACCAGAAGGTGAAATCTTTTGAAAAGATTTCATGGCTCAGAGTCCCAGGAATATCTGTGACGTGTGAGAGGCGCCAAGGGAAAGGGGATACTTGGAGGCCTACCTTCCTCTCATTCCCACACAGCCTCTCTCTGCCTGTTCCTTGGCTGGTCATTCTGGGCTCCCTCGTTGCATGGATAGCTATGAACCTGCTCTCACTGACACTGGGAACTTTGGGCATTTAGGGCAAGGCTGAGTCTTGGTCCCAGTCCCTCCAGTGGTCCATTGAGACCCACTGTGGGCACTTAATTAAATATTCATAGGTTGAAACTCCTTTTATTGCAGGACTGTCCACAAGAATCAATATGTTTCCCCCTTGTCCCCAAAAGGCACATAGTTTGAGTAGGGAGACTGAGATGTGTAAATAAGGAATGTCTATGGTAAGAAATAGTATGTGTAATATGTGTTATAGTATGTGTATGTGTAATAGCTGAAGCACACGGTACCAAGGGACTGTCGGAGAATGAGCTATTACCCAGCGCAGGGGATCCGGGACATTTTCTCAGGGGAGGTACCATTTCTCCTCCTTTCTGAGATGCCAACAGCATTGCAAAAGGTTCCCACGGAAACATGGCAGTGACGTCAGCATCAAGCTTCCTTCATCTGGTTTGTCTGTGTGGTGAAGGTCCTAACCCGTATAATTTGGAAATGTCTTTAAAATGACTTAACTTCGATCTAACCTGTTGTAGGAATCGGGGGAACTTTGATTCTACAGAACCTAACGTGCAAACCAATGTTTAGTGATGTGAAAAAGAAAATATCCATCCACGATGTTTTTCCTTCTCCCCTCAGCCGTGTCTGGAACTGTCAGCCATGCATACCTTATTTCCCTGTGCAAGTGTGTGTGGAGGTCAGATGACCGCTTGAGGAGCTGGTCCTCTGTTTCTAGAGCTCAGACTCAGGCCTCCATCTTTGGCAGCAGGCGTTATATCACCTGCTGAGCCGCCATCTTTTTTTTCTCCTTTGAGACAGTCTTAAGTAGCCAAGACTGCCTTGAGCCCATTATGTAGCTGAGGATAACCTTGAACTCCTGATCCTCCTGGGTGCTGGGATTACAGGTGTGAGCCACCATGCCCAGTGTGGGATTGCATTCCCAAGGCTCAAGAATTCAGAGTATGTTTTTAGATTTTACTGTTAAATTGCTGGGTGGATCATAAAGGAGCAACGGGAAAGGTGACCCTGATTGTCTGTGATTTCCTGTGGTAAGAACCTGAGTTTTTGAAGTGGCAGCTCCCAGGGTACTTCTTGGGGTGGGGTGGGGGTGGGGGATTGGAGGGCCTGGAAATTCTCATGCTTCCAGGGGAGGAAAAAAATGGCATTGTTGGAAAAGAAGCAGGAAGAGGCTCTCTGGAGGTAATGAGTTAGAGCCAGGCTTGGGGCGAGGGGGCGGGGCAATGTCACTGTGAACAGACTCCTGTGTGACACATCTTTAAGCCACTTGGTTTCAGGTCGTTCAGCAGCACAGTTTGTTTAGGATCCAAAGCATGACTGCTTTCTTTCATTGGATGTGGGAGCCCGTATGCCTTAAAGAATATACGGCCGACAGGAACTGTTTCCATGGTGATATGAGAAGCTTGGAAGTACTTCTTATGCCAACGATTTAATTTCTTAGTAAAAAGAAAAAAAATTGGGAAACTTATCGAATGTTCTTCAAAAAAAAAAAAAAAAAAAAAAAAAAAAAAAAAAAGAAAAAAAAAAAAAAAAAAAAAAAAAAAAAAAGTTTAGTGTCCTTTTGTAAACATTTTGTCCCTCCCTCCCAGGAGGAAAATGTTAGCTTCACATCAGTGTGTATGCAGTTCTTTCTCAGATGGCCACTCCTAGGAGACATTAAAGCCACTTGGGCTTCTGCTCCACACTGTGGCACCAATTCCTTGCCAGCACTGTAGATCCAATCTCTATGTCTGGTAGACTCGATCCTGCATAGAGCGAGTTCTAACTATTATTCTGTGGCTGGATTTGTGTCTCCCCCAGGTATTTGCTGTTACAGGCTATGCAGCAGATGCATCTATGAATGTCTGGTGTGTGTGTGTGTGTGTGTGTGTGTGTGTGGTCTGTGCCAGCATGTGAGGGTCAGAGGTCAATGTCAGGTACCTTCCTATGTCACTGAGCCTGGATCTTATCATTTCAGCCTGTCTGGGTTCCTGGCTCATAACCTCCACCTGTCTTTGCCTGTGTCCCCGCTCCCCATTACAGGTTCCTGACATTGTACTCTGGCTTCTATGTGTTTGCTGGGGATCCAAACTCAAGTCCTCATGGTTGAGCAGCAGTGCTGGCTCTCCAGAGGAGTGCCCTGTCTTAGTGGTCTATGCCTCACTGAGGAAAGGATGAGTCTTTAGAAGGCTGTGGGCTTCACAGTGGTACACAGCTGTGTACTCTTAGCCTCTCTCCATTGGCCTTTCTCGCTGCTCTCCCCAGCCCCTGGTAACCACCATTCTATCTTCAATTTCTTCCCTCCCTCCCTCCCTCCCCTCCCAGTAACCACCATTCTATGTTCAGTTCTTCCCTCCCTCCCTCCTTCTGATTTATTTATTTATATATGTGAGTACACTGTAGCTGTCTTCACACACACCAGAAAAGAGCATCAGATCCCATTACAGATGGTTGTGAGCCACCATGGGTTGCTGGGAATTGAACTCAGAACCTCTGGAAGAGCAGTCAGTGCTCTTAGCCACTGAGCCACGTCTCCAGCTGTGTGTTCAGTCCAGTTGGATATCTGTACCATATCTTCCCCCGCCTCCCCTTGGTTGACGGTGTCCGTTTCTTGGCCATTGAGAACAGTACTGCTATAAACAGCTGCAGATGTGTCTTCCACGTGCAATTTCCTTCCCTTTAAATATTACTCAGGGGGCCTTGCTGGATCATATGCTAGCTCTATTTTTAATATTTGAGGAACCTCTGTGGTCCTCCAAATGACTGTGCTAATTTATGCTCCTATAGAAACAGGGAAGAGTTCCTCTGCCTACAATTCTGTCAGCACTTGCTTTTGTCTTTTCTTTTTCCTTTTTCTTTTTTTTTTGTCTTTTTAGGAAAGGGTTTCACAGTGTATGTAGCCTTGCCTGTCTTGGTACTCTCAGCTGTAGTCCAGGCTGGCCTTGAATTTAGAGATGCTCCTGCCTCTGCTTCCCAATGCTGGTATTAAACTTGTGTGCCACCACCGCGTGGCAGTCCTTTGTATTCTCTGCAGTGGCCATTCCATAATGCTGGACGGTGCCATCCCCTTGTCATGGTTTGCATTTCTATGGAGCCTCTCCCTGCGTCTCACAGTGGTGTCATTTGCAGACCGTAGATTCACATCTCTATTGCACCAGTATCCAGAATGTCAAGATAATGCTAACTCGGTTTCTGGCTCCAGAATATTCACATTTTTGTGTTCTCAAAGGAAAGAGCTCTGAAAGATTTTTGTCATTCATGAGATCTTTAGCATGAGTTATCAGCAAAGTTTATTTATGAAAATCTTCTACAAGTAGTTGCTATGAGGATCAAATCAATCTTCTCATAGTATACTTATCCTTTATACAGTGTTGAAATCTGGGCTCTATTTTGATCCTGTTTTTCTAAATAAAAGCATATAACTTGACTGTGCTCATGTATATATTGATTATGTATGATATATATATATATATATATACACACACACACTATACAATGTGTATAATGAAATGATGGAATTTGAGTTTATTGGCAATAGGCACAGTTCTATATGTTTAGTTTATACTCTGGAATTAATATCTCATTTATGTAAGATACAGAAACATGCTCTCTTTCTCTGGATTCACTGGCCACAAAAGATTAGTTGATAGGTGTTAACTGTCTTAGATTTTGTGGCTGTCTCTGGAGTTGAAAGATCTTTGAGTTGGTGAGTATGCATTTTTCTGGGTCAGTTAAAAACCAAGGAAAGAAAAGAACAGGGAATGAATACAAGGTTTCTCAGTATGCTGCAGCGGGCGGCCATGTGTGCTGGGGAGAGCATCTGCACACCTGTGAGTGCTGTCCGATCAGGGTGCCTACGGTGTCTAGCCTCTCAGTACTGGTCCTCACAACATTGTTTGCTAAGGTCAGCAAGGGCCTTTGAAGAACACAGTGCTGTGTGACTTGTTTTTTCATGTTTTTGTGTTTTACTGTAATTACATTTACATCTTTGAAAACCCATCCTGGGCATGTGCCAAGCCCATTCACAGGAGCTCAAGGTTTTCAGAAGGAAAGAAATGGGTTCCAGGAACACTAGATCATGTCTAAAAGTGAGTATGGCTTTAATATGGAAAACCATGATTGCTAACAACCTTTACTACGTCCTGCGGGCTGGACTCTGCTTTGAGTGGTTTACATGTAGAGTTGTCTCTTCTTTGTTATTGGGGATCCTTCCCAAGACCCACATCAGATGCCTGGTATGTATGCTTTCTCACATACATACATGCATGCATGCATACTGCTTTCTCACATACATACATGCATGCATGCATACATATATACATTCATACATAGATACTGCTTTCTCACATATATACATACATGCATGCATGCATGCATACATAGATACTGCTTTCTCACATACATACATTCATACATATATGCATACATACTGCTTTCTCACATACATTCATACATACATGCATACATACATGCTGCTTTCTCACATACATACATGTATGCATATATACATAAATATATACATACATATATACATACGATAAGGTTTATTGTGTAAATTGGGCACAATGACATTAACAACATCTAATAATGAGAACAGTTACAATGATACTACAATAAAAGCTATTTGAAACTTAGGAATTCTTTATTTCTAGAATTTTCCATTTCATGTGTTTGGATTGTGGTTGACTGGGTAGTGAGTAGAGCTGAGTAAGAGGACCCAGGGTCTTTTTGTTCTCACAACACCCTGTGATGAATATTTCAAGGGATAGAGTCAAAACAGGTCATTTGTGGACACTGAGGCAGGTCATTGGCCAGTGAATGGGAGCTCCTCCCCCCTAACCAGTAAGTTAGGGTTCCTTACATAAGGAACTCTGGTCTTAGCATGTGCTTATAATTGGTTTTAAAGTGACTTCATTCCAAAGGCATTAAAAATCCCAATCCAGGGGCTGGGATTTGGCTCAGTGGTAGGCCACCAAAAGGCCTGGAGGTTGGGTCCCCAGCTCGAAAAAAAAAACAAAAAAAAAAAAAAAAAAAAAAAAAAAAAAAAAAAATCCCAATCCATGCAAAAACCCTGGTTGGGAGCTGGGATGTCTGGGTTGGACTTTTGGCTGTTCTAGCTGTGTAACCCCAAGTTTTAATTTCCCCACTGTAAAAAGAACTGGGGTGTGTGTGTATGGGGGGGTCCCAAGAAAAGACCAACATACCTTTCTTCATTATCCATGGTTTTAAACACTGCGTAAGTCTTGTTAAATTGGCTACGTATGAAGTTGGGTGGGGTAAACTTCCTTTTCTAATTTGTCCTTGTAGCTTCTGCTTTTATTCCAGAGAGAACAGAATCGAGGAGGCAGAGTTAATCAGACTAAAATGGAGGGTGGGAGCAAGAAACTGGGTTCCAGAGATGGGCATTTAGGCTGCATTGAGTTGTGGGAATCCCCCTGCAGTTAGAGTTGTGTGTGGTGGGACAGGTAGAGCTGGGACCAAGTGTCTGTCAGGGGTGTGCTTTCATCAGTGAGCCTAGGCCTCCAAGGCAGGTGAGGAGAATCTCTGAGGCTTAGGTTTGGTCAAGCAAGTTTGCTCCTTTAGAAAGTGTCTGTGATGTCAGTGGATGATACACACTTTTGGGATGTGTTGTTTGTTAAATGCCACTGTCTGCACTTTCTGGGCATGAACCGTCATCCCTGAAGATGTTTGTGTTCAGGTGCAGTCTTGAGGGCTGTGGTGACAGTCCGGTGGGACTCTGGAGTCTGTCTAAAAGCTTCCTAGGAGACTTTGCTTCCTAGTGAGGTTCATTTCTGCTGTCCCTCGGGGCCTCTTGCCACCTTCCCATAACCCACCTGTCGAGTGGCGTCTCCACCCACAGAGAAGCTCCCGAGAGCCTCAGGACATTTGGTTCCTCTGCTTGTGCATTTGCACACTCTTCCAGCCTTCTCCGGGCCTCTGTATGAGCTGAGGATCTTCCCTGAGCTGTGTGAGTCCCATGACCACCGAATCCTTCATCTCTCATGCGGGACTGCTTAGGGCCTCCAGGGCACAGGCTGCTGTTGGAGCCTTGCTGTCACCATTATCCCCACACTGTGGAAGCTCCAGCTGACGACCTGTGTTGTCCTCCTTTATGGGGAGCCCTGAGTCCCAATATCATATATGAGCTTCTGACATTGTTGAACAAATGAGTGACTATGGCTCACCTCTCAGGGGCCTTGTTAGATTCTGGTGAGAATGCTGGAGTCCTCTGGGCATGGGGGCCTGCTGGGTTGGACATCTGGACAGAGTGCACCTGAGAGTTCAGAATTTGAATGTTGGTGACCCCTCTCTGAGAGTTCCAGTGTGTCTTCATATTTCACCGTAGCCGGAAGTCCCCTGCCCCCATGAGGAGGTCATGGTACAGGGAAGGTGGCCACCTGCACTTGGCTGGTGGGGGGAGGGAAGGAATCTTCCGTGGCTGGGCAGACGGTGCTAGGGAATTTCTGAGCTCCGGCCGGGCTGCTCTTGTTTGCCCCAGAGTTTTACTTTAACCAGATTGTTTGAGATGTTAGTAGCCTTTAACTTCTGGATGAGCAGAGTGTTCCACTCTAGAACTTTCTTGTTTGTAATTAGAGCCATATGACTACCGTGTACAAAGTACTTTAGCCTCAAACTGGAAAATAATAATAAAAAAAAAGTTAGTTAAAAAATAAAAAGGTCCTTCTTGCAGGCTCAGCCCTGAATATTTTAAAAAAGAAAAGCTTGAAATACTGCTTTAAAGGAACGTGTTTGCATTCATTCATAAAGCACAGAGGTTTCACACTGCCTTCAGACAACCCGGAGCCAAGCCCGTGGCCACTGTGGAAAACGCTTTGGTGTTTTAGACCACATCTTCTGTGGTTATTTCCAGGCAAGGGAAGAACTCTGGAGCATTTGAGAAGCAGGTTCCATGCTAATTTCTCCTTAGGAGGCAAATTGAGCCAGCCAGTCAGCAAACTCAGGGTCAGCATGTTCTCCTTGCAGTCTTCATGCGACTGTTTGTGGCACATCACGGGTTAGCGCTGAAGTCTCTAATGGGAGGGGTGAAGAGGGTGTGTGTGTGTGTGTGGTGTGTGTGTGTGTGTGTGTGTGTGTGTAAGAACACTAGATTGAAGATGCATTGGAAAACACTGTTGAACTTGGTTTTGCTGTTTTCAACTTGACCACTCAGTTATGGTTCACATGAGGTATGTGGGTATGAGGCGGAAGAACAAAGCTATAAAAAAATAAGAATTTTCATGCAATGTTTCGTGAAAGAGGAAACTAGCTGGCAAACTCAAAACAGTTTTGTTTTGTTTTGTTTTGTTTTTTTTGGTTCTTTTTTTTTCGGAGCTGGGGACCGAACCCAGGGCCTTGCGCTTCCTAGGCAAGCGCTCTACCACTGAGCTAAATCCCCAACCCCAACAGTTTTGTTTTATTTTTTTCTCTCTTATTCGTTTTGTTTGTTTGTTTGCCTGCCTTTGCTTTAAATCGAAGTCTACTGTGCTAGGACTTGGTGGTCTGTGTCACCACAGTAGCAGACATAAAGACACTGGTTGCTTGGTCTAGGTAGGCTCATCTGGCAGGAGAATTTCTTTGATGGTAGAAATGTGTGCGTGCGTGCGTGCGTGTGTGTGCGTGCGTGTGTGTGTGTGTGTGTGTGTGTGTAAGAGAGAAAAAATGCTCAATACAGTAGTTACTGACTTCGTGTAGACAGTATATCTGAAGAACTATGTTTGTTTGTTTATGTTTCTTTCTTTTTATTTTATTTTTTTGTCTTTTGTTTTCAAGACAGGGTTTCTGGAACTCACTCTGTAGACCAGGCTGGCCTCTAACACAGAGATCCTCCCGTCTCTCCTCCCAAGTGCTGGGATTAAAGGCATGTGCCACCATTGCCTGGCTTTATCCTCTTTTAAAGGATGTCCATTCTTGTGTTGAGGGACATGCGTTTTATTTTGTTAAAATACTGGCTGAGCATCTGTTACTGCCTTTTGAATCTGAAATCCAAAATGCCTGCACAAACCTTTTTGAGTGGTAATGATACCACAGTGGGAAATTCTACACTACAAAAATCAGTTTCATGTTCAGGATGATTAAAAATAACGTGAAGCTACCCTGAGACCATGTACAGATCAGGTGTATATGAGACAAACGAATAGTATGTGTAGACTTGTCTCTAGTAGGGTCCTGTCTCTAAGCTTGGGGAAGAAAAAAATCAGCCACCCCTAATACTTCTGGCTCCAAGCATTCCTTTCAGTCCCTGTAGCTGGGGACAGACAGAGTGATGCTTAGGGAAAGCAGTGGCCCAGACCGCATGTGGATGCAATAAGGAAGGCGGCCTCTGAGCAGGTGAGCCTGACCTGCTGTGCATTCCAAGTACGGGGAGAGGATTTGCATACCCTGACGGGCGTGGCCTCTGAGCCGACGGATCCAGAATAAGGAAGCTGGCCATGTGCATCCCTGATACCGAGTTCTGTAAAAGTGCCCTGCGGTCCCCTCCTTTGGTAACTGGATGAGAAGCAGGCACGCCATCATATCTGAATGTATTGGCCATTCCTAGCTACCGTTGAGTCACGGGAACATGGAGAGTGACTTCAGTGTCCGTCATACCAAATAAACAGCTCTTTGTCGATTGAACTTTCTAGCTCCAATCCTTTTAAAGTGTTGGTTGTCAGATGAAGAAAGAACTGAGGGTTCAGACTTAACTTAAGAGTCCTGTCTAAAATACGGAACTCAAGCCTCTTCCAGGGTGGCCAGCTTCTGTTCCCATCCAGTCTTCCCTGTGCTGACAGCTTGTGCTCAACACGACTTGGGAGGCTTCATGAACCTTTGCCTGACCCTCACACCATCCTCACTTTATGCGTGTGTGTATACGTACACACATGTGCATGTTTATATACGTGCACCTACCTATGTTTTATAGTAAGTATGGCTGTGGTCTCAATTTACATAAGGTGCGAGTAAAGAGTGTCTCTGTGTAAAGTATGTACAAAAAATCTTGTCCAGGTTGTTGCTATTTATAATAAGAGCTAAAGCCCGTGGCCATTAATAAGTAAACAGATTCAAGATAAATCCCGCAGCTCCTAAGCCTTCCTGTCCAAACCCTTTAGAGAGAGCAGAGACTGCACAGTCTGCCATGGCTCCAGGCTCCGAATCATACTTACAGGCGCACTCTCCTACTGCATTCCTGGATTGGAGGATTTCCCATGATTCTCGGAGCCATTTTGGCTCGTCAGCATTAAGTCATGTGCTTTTGGCTTAGGACCCAGCACTGCTAAAACCGGGCCTGTGGATGCAAAGCTATCTTCTTTTTTCTGTTCTTTACGTTCTGTGGTATCGAATTTGGACAATAGGAGATGATGCTTGACTTTGACCTTATAAATCTCACTATGACATTATACATAAAGACTAGAACGATGGGAACTACTTTATTAATGCTTTCGTTTATATATAAGTATACTGAAATGACTCTTACAATTTTTGCGCAGCCGTATGTGGTTGCTGAGTTCGGAGGTGGTTACATTAATTACGCATTCGATTATTCTGGAAGGCAAGTGTGTATGTTCTGGAAAGCCGTGAACAGCACACTCGCGGCAGTCAGGTGGCAGCCCCTTTACCTTCCCCTCTACAGCACCTGGTCTTGTTCTGCCCGTGGCCCTTTATTATTGATCCTTGGGTGGGAAGTCCCAGTGGCCAGAGACATAGTGTTCGTGGTGGTTAACCAATTTGTGTCTGGTTAGTGTTTGCTTTGAACTGTGTGCTCCTGAAATACCTCCTGAGAGAGTAGTGGTCTGTTACTCTGCGTGTCACCTGAAACCTCACTACCAAAGCACTTGACGAGGGCAACCAGGTTTGTGTCTGGTCCTCTTGTGGGCAGCAGCAGTACTGACAGTGGTGAGAAGAAGCATTTGCCTTCACTCCGTCCAGTGCTGTCTCCCGTCTCCCTGGGTGTGTTTATTCAGGTGACACCTGTTAGGATGTGTGCCACACTCTCTGCTGCAGTGGAGAGGAAGAAGGAAGGTATGCATTTGGAAAGGATGTGTGTGTCTTTCTGGGTGACCAACCTGAGCTGTGCAGAGCCGTTATCCATCTTAGGCAGTATGAAGTAGTTTAGTCAACTGGTGACCTCTTCCCGCTTACAGGGCCCTGAGCTGCTAGGAGCTTGGCTCTAAATAGAGACCACTGCCTTGCCTTCTGCCCCACCCTTCCGTTCCAGTTCACTAACTAGCTTTTCCTCTGAACCACCCCACTCAAAAACTTTTGCAGCTACTATCGGTGAAACATTGGTTAATGCTCGTGGGAGAAGATGCTTGCTGTAGTTCATACAGATGAGGCGAGGTATTTTCTGTGAGGTAGAGCTTTCTTGGAAAAGTCATTAGTCACGGAGGCATTAGCTTGATTTGGTCTGAACCCTGCCCATCTCAGATAAAAATAACAATTTGGGAAGTAAACTCGACCTCGAAGAGACTTGACGTTGTGCCACCATGTTTTCTCCCATAATGCATAGCTTCCCCGTCCTACCCTCCAAAGTTCCAGCTCAAAGAAACATGTCAGTGTGGCAACCACTTATGATGTTATAGTCACTAAACACTTGCAAGCTGGTTTACTGCAGGAGAAAATGGGTTATTGGGAAATAATTCATGAAGTAGATAATGAATATTCAAAAGCTCTCCTGCCTCCAGGAACCTGGAGTAAATTCTTCGTATGCATAGTATGGAAACTTGACAACTGAGAAGTCTTACTGCACTCAGTTTGTGGGTGTGAGCTTTATTTGTGTGGTGTGGGGGAGCCTGCTATGGTGCTCAGTTGGAGTTCAGTGGGATTCATTGACTTTCCCCTTCATACCGCGTGCATTCGTCTCAGGGAACAAACTGCAGGTGGTGAGGCTTGGCAGCAGGTTTTTAACCCACTCAGCCATCCCACCAGCCCATCATTTAAAAAAATTTAAAATATTAGTTCTCTAAAATGATGTGCACCACATTCATGCCCAGTGCCTGTGGAGGTCAGAAGCGGTCATCGGGGTCTCCTGGAACTGGAGTTAGAGATGCTTGTGTGGGTGCTAGTGGTGGAACCCAAGTCCTCTGCAGGAGCAGCGGGTGCGTTTAAACTCGCATCTTTAAACTCGCATCTCCCTGGCCTCCTATGGTTTTTTTTTTTTTTTTTTTTTTTTTGGTATTGAACCCAGGACTTTATCATACTCTATTGATCTTTTAGTAGAAATTTGATTGTAATGTTCTAATTTTTAATAGTTTGAAGTAAAATTTAATTCAAGAAGGTACATGTTTCTGCACTTCCATTACTCTCCCTCCCATGCCTGTCTGTCTTTCCTTGATTGCTCTCCTCTCCCTCCCCCTTTATCCTTCCCCTTCCCCATCCCTTTCTTCCTGGAGAGATAGGGTCTCATGTGGATCCCAGGCTGCCCTCAAACTCACCGTGCTGCCAAGGAGGACCTTAAACGCCTGGTCCCCCCTCTCCCTCCTGAATGCTGGGATTTCTGGTGTCTAATCTGCTCCCAGGGATGGAGCCCAGGGCTTTAATGCATGCTAGGCAAGCACTCTATCAGTCAGGCCCTTCAGACCATAGCAGTGCCCAGTGTGCGCTTTTGTTAGGAAAGTGGCCAGTGTTAGCAGAGAGGTCACTTGCCCCAGGCCACAGGCTAAAGAGGAAGAAGTGGAGATTGCCCAGCTCTTGCCTTGTCACTAAGTAGTTTGCTTTGCCTGGTTGGTTTCATGGTGACAATGTGCAAGAGGGAAGTGGCGAGGACTGTGGATAGACATCTGTCCTCTGTTTTCCATGATTGTGACTTAGGAACCACCACCCCACCATCACACACACACACACACACACACACACACACACACACACACACCACCATGTCTCTCTCTCACACACACACACCTCTCTCTCTCTTACACACACACACACACACCCATCACACACACACAACACCATGTCTCTCTCACACACGCCCCCCCCTCTCTTACACACACACACACACACACACACACACCTTCTCTCACACACACACACACACACACACACACACACACACACACCCCGCATCTCTCTCTCACACACACACTCTGTTTATAAGGAATTCTTGGTCATCTGGTATTACAAAGCAGTTTTTCTGCTTCCTTCTGGATCCTTTTTTTTTTTTTTTTTTTAATGGAAGCTATTTTTGTTTTCTTATAGCCTTTTTGGAGGGGAAAAGACAAGTTTTGCTTATCTTTTATTCAGTTATAGTTGACATAAGCTTATTAACAGTAAGAATGGTTTGGCTCTTATGCTTGCATTACATTGTCTTGGTACAATAACACACACACACACACACACACACACACACACACACACGGAGAGGTGGGAGAGAGAGAGACAGAGACAGACAGAGACAGACAGAGACAGAAAGACAGACAGAAACAGAGAGACAGAGAAAGATTCCCTAATGTTTACACTCACCATGGACCTCTGCGTTCTAATAAAAGACAAGGTTCTGGAAATCTGCAGCATTTCCTGCTGTGTGTGCCAAGGCCTAGGGACCTAGGTTACCATGGAAACGAATATCCAGCCACTGGATGGCACTTCCGTTTAGAGCCGCATTGGAGTGCATTTCACAGTTCAGTACAATGGTGCTTCTCCCTCCTCTTAAAATACGGGAAGGGGGAAGGTGGAGGTTGCAAAGAAGATGAATAAACCCCAGCGCTCGCCCGCTCGCTGGCTCGGCTTTAACACTCCGTTAACACAGTTAACACAGCCCTTTGAGCTACGGTGGAGCAGCTTCCCAAAGGTTAGCCAGGGATACCTCATCTAGTACAAAAACATCGTGGAGGGACCATGGTGATCCCTCTCCCTCTATTGCGCTCTGACAGGAGGACTGACCCCTGGCATTGACCTGCTGACTCCAGCTGGTTCTGCCCCAGTCTGTGCCAGAAGGGCTTGGTGGCAGACAAAGACTGCGGCCAGCCTGAGCTCCCTGACCCCCACCCCCAGCCGCCCAGAACCGTGCCAGAGCCCCCGCTCTCCGACCAGGATCTCAGCCCTTGATCTGTGATTTCGTCATGTGATCGCCATCTGTGCCCTGGAAAGGCAGATGCTAATTATGAGAGCAGCACTTCGTTCTGATGATACGGTTTAGACCCAGGGGCAGCGTGGGTTCCTTGTACTGGAACTGGAGGGAATGATGGGTTGTGTCAGCAACCCTTGGCCTCCCCGGGGTGGTGGATCCGGGTGGGTTCACGGAGTGGGGGCGGTCTGTGTGGAAGAGGGCGGGGAGCCCAGGTTTAGGTGGATGCCTGTTGCTTTGGCATTTGCCTTTCCAGATGAATTTGTATAAAGCAAACTCGGGGTGTCCATGTCTTCCAGAAACAAGTGCCTAGAGCCTTTGCCCATCACAGATGGTAAGAGCCCAGCTAGCCTCTGCTTTGAGACTTGACCTGGAAGGTTCTTACCCAGCTCGGGTGGTAGGGACCTGATTTGTAGATGAGGAAACTGGCTTGGTGGTGTTCAAAATGACATGGCCACACAGTTGTGAAGCTCTGCAGTTTGGAGTTCTGGGTCTCGGGGGTGTTTTGGCTCTGTGTTCTTTCCACCCTTGGGATCAGTCATACAGGACTATTTAATTAGAATTTAGATCAGGGGTTCTCAACCTCAGTGCTGTTGACTTCAGGTGAGATCATTCCTTGTGATGAGCTAGCCTGTGCCTTATCAATCATCCCTTGTGATGAGCTAGCCTGTGCCTTATCAATCATTCCTTGTGATGAGCTAGCCTGTGCCTTGTCTTTCCTTCTGGTTGATAAGTTTAAAAAAGGCCTCTGACCAGTGCCAAGGGCCTCTCAAGAGCCCCTAGCTGAAAATCACTGAATTGGTTTTTTTTTAAAAAAATGATTTATTTATTTTATGTATATGAGTAAACTGTAGCTGTCTTCAGATACACCAGAAGAGGGCATCGGATCCCATTACAGATGGTTGTGAGCCACCATGTGGTTACTGGGAATTGAACTCAGGACCTCTGGATGAGCAGTCAGTGCCCTTAACCATCTCTTGAGCCTCTAAACTGCTTCTTTTAAGTGTTGTTATTAGGCAATTTAATGGAAGAAAGGCTATGCCTTTTTCAAAGCAATTGCAGACAAGTTGGATCATTGTGCTAGGCCTGCTTTTGGTTTTGTTGTTTTACATTTTATTCATTTGATTTGGGGGAGGGTATGCCATAGCATCCATGTTTAGTTTAGGGGGCAACTTAAGGGTGCCGCTTCTCTCCTTATATCAAGTGGGTCCTGGGGATCAAACTTGGGTTGTCAGGCCTGGCGGGAGGTGTCTTTACTTCAGCAACCTTGCTGGCCCTTCGAGCAGGGTTTTCAGTTGTGCATAGCTAAGTTGGGATTTTAGCCATTTAACAATTCTAAGCCGTATTTCGCTGGAGAAACCACTACAGTTAGAATTCCACATCATACAAAAAACAAGCACTTGCTCTCATGAGTAAGGGACTAAGTGAAATGACAGCGGTGACAGGATGAAGAGCACCTGGTGGCTTACATGAGAACAGCCCCCAGGGCTCATGTGTTTGAACACTGGGTCCCCCATTGGTGGAAGTGTTTGGGAAGGATTGGGAGCCTTGTCGGAGAAAGTGTGTCACTGGGGCTGGGCTTTGAGAGTTCAAAAGACTCAAGCCATTCTTAGTGCCCTCTCTGCCTCACGACTGTGGATCAGGACGTGAGCTCTCAGCTGCTGATGCCACCACGCCTTTGCTCCGTTGTCACGGACCCTGACCCTTTGAACCGCAAGCCCACTTAAACACTTAGTTTTCTATGTTGCCTTGGTCATGGTGTTTTGACACAGCAGACACAGAACACAGACACATAACTAAGACAGAATGCTTGACAACTAAGGCCATGGAGCTGCCTTCCTGACATAGCCTGGTTGGCGACTGCTCCAGGCCTCTCCTCTTTCCTCACTAGGTGGCCATGGTGTGAGTCCATTCTGACACACCTAAGCTTCATTGTTCATGAGATGACTGTAGGGTGGCCATGCCTGCCTATCAAGGTGACCATGGACCTCAGATAAGCTCTTGAATGTGAGAGTGTCATAACTGGTGAAGCTTGAGCAGGTCTAACTGTGGAGATTAATGCCCTCCTGTCAAATGACTTCTGTGCGATTTTCTGATCTCATTCTGCCCTGCCTGCCCCAGCTCTTCAGCTTTCTGTGTACACAGCAGTTCCCGTTTTATGTCTCCCAGCCCCTGACTGACTTGGACATTTGTAAATTCCTCTTGATTCTGTGGGCTAAATTGCTGTTATGTTTATGATTTCCAGTTTGTAATATACAGATTATCGTTATCATAAGTAAATATTTACACACTGTAAATGTGATAACTATCAGGCTAATGGTATTTGTGGTCAGGTCTGGGCCCTGCACGGATGTGAGTGAATTTGGAGTTAGTGTTTGTCTCTCTTGAGTACTGACTGTGTTCAGGTCTCTGTCAGTTTGTGCTCCAGCTTTCCTCCTAAAGGTCTAGCTGTCTCCTGTCAGCTCCTCTGAAACCTAGGCTTTTCTGTCACATCACTGGTCCTGATGTCCTGGGCTCTGTCACTAGCCCTAGAGCTGCTTCAAGGTGAGGAATTTACCTGTTAAACCATAGCAACACAACTATTTTCTCTTTCTTTCTAAGTGAGTTGAATTGATAGAACCTAAAATTAACCATTTTAAGGCAAACAGGTCAGTAGTACTTAGTAAAGTGCACGTGCCCCAGGCATCATGACACTGCGCCCTCTGGGCATCAAGCGTTTCATTATCTTAACAAGACTGAATGCAAGACATGAAGGCTCTGGTAGCCATGATGTTTCTTTCCACAGCCTCATGAATGTGCTCCACGCTGCAGACAGGTAACCTTCGGGATGTTAAAAAATGAGTTTGGGGACATGTATTTAATCACAGACAAAAGCTCATACCATGAAGCAGGCATTTCCTGCCATTTCCCTAACTTGTAGCCCACTTGTGTTCCAGCCATCATTTTACCCCTGGTTTGTGACCTAGTTGCTGGATGAAACTCGATTTCTGAATAAGCACACAGAATTCCAGGTTTCACTATGGTATTTCCATCTTTCCTTTACGACGAGCAAATGAAGTGGGTTTTGCTTTTACATTTCTTCTCGATGCCCATTTGAAGACCCCATCCTGGCGGTATTATCATTAGGGAAACTTCTTTCAAGCATTTCACTAGAATTTATTTAAGAGTTTTCTAATTTTATTTCTAAAGCTCCGTAGGAATGACTCTGAAACCAAAGAGTATTTTTTAAAATTATCATTATTTTATTCTTTGTGCATGGGTGTTTTGCCTGTATGTGATCCACATGTGTGACTAGTTCATGAGCCACCATATGGGTGCTGGGAATCGAATCTGGGTCCTCTGGAAGAACAGCCAGTGCCCAGTGTTCTTAACTGCCGAGCCATCTCTTTAACCTCATTTATTTTGTTTTAATTAAAACAAAGCCCAGTTTTATCCACGTGAATATTTTGCTTGCTTGCGTCCATGCACCACGGGTCACCTGGTGCCTGTAGGGGTCAGAAGAGACAGTCGGGTCCTCTGGATCTGGAATTGCAAATGAGAGCCATTATGTGGGTAGTGGGAATTGAACCTGGGTCCTCTGGAAGAGCATTCAGTGCTCTTATCCACTTAACCATCTCTCTGACCTCTGGAATCTTGTGGTAGTTTATCTTTAGTATCTTCAGCCAGTAGATCATTGCCACTCTGCTCCTGACTAGCACACTTGGGCATAAAGAACCAGGTCTTTGAGGCACTGTAGTGGTGGGCACACATGTCCTGTAGTATGGGAGTTTTCGGTTAGTGTTTATCTCATGGGAAGACTGAAAGTCCAGCGTTTTATTTTTCCAGAAATTAATGTTTCTAGGCCTGTTTCATTCTTGAAGCATGGCTGCTTTGTTCATCTAATTTTTTTTTTTTGTCTTTTTTGTCTTCCTCACAGCTGACAAGATGTTGTTCTTTTCCTCTGCTCTATAATTTATAAAATTGTATTGCAGTTGGCTTGAGGAGAATTTACTTAAGCATAGTTGAGCCTTTAAGTTTTCCTTCTGGCGTGGACAAAAGCATCATTAATTATGAATATGAATTCCTTTTGGAAGTGACAAGATTGAACATTTCCTCCTGCCAGCAACCAGCTGTCTCATTCTGATGCTCAACAAAGGCGGTTTAGAGATTATTTTTCATGGCCGTGGCATCACATACTAAAAAAAAAAAAAAAAAAAAGATGCTAAAGAAAGTGCAGATAGTTTAATCGGTTTCTGTAAAGAATATAAAAGGTTTTTTTTCTTTTCTTTTTTTCTGTTTCCGTTCATGAGATGCATTTGTGGTCTTCAGCTTTGGTGCTGGCTACAAACCAGCGTGTGGCTGTGTCCGTCTATCTATCCAGGTGGCCCAGGTTCAAGAATCCCAAGGCCTGGATCACCTTTTGGCACGCCAGAAACCTTGAGCACCCTCTTTGTTTGGTGATGGGGTGGGAGTAGTGGCAGCCTCCATGACGTGCTGACCATTCCCATGTGTGGTCACACACAGTCTGCCGTTAGCACCAGGAGCTGATGTACTGGGCGCAGCTTAAAGAGCCTTGGAGCCTTGACCCAGTATCTGGGCCCTGAGTATGTCCACTGGGCTATCGTCTGTCTGTCTGTCTGTCAGGTAGTTTCTGGTGTTCCTGTTCCCTGCAGGCTTTGCTGACAGAGAAGGCAATCCTGATATGGCACATTGATGTCATCCTGGAAGGCCATGCCGTCCTAGGTGCGTCCTGTCTGTGGGTGACAGCTGGGGCTTGGCAGGCTACGGAGGGACCTGGATTGTTGTATTTCTTTCCTGGGTACCAGAAACCAGCACTGTTGAGCATTCTCCACAGAGTTTGGAACCCAAGGGCTCATATGTATGTGGATGTGTGTGGATGTATATATACATACACAATACATACACGCACATGTATGTGTGTATACAGGTTGACTCAAGATAGAGGTCCACAGTCTGGAGTTTTTCACTCACTCCAGGTCACAGATCAGAGTTTTGTCCTTTGTAGCATTTTGTGGGTGATTTCTGAGTAAGAATGCTCAGTCTGTGTGCAGCGTGCTTCGGGCTGTTGGCAGCTGTTGTCTCTGCCTGTAATCTTTGGATGGGAGTTTAACTTCTTCACTCTTTGCCTTTTGTGGTCAAGTGTATTTATTAAAAATTATTGTCAAGTTTGAATTGTGTACTAGTTCCTGTGAGTGGGATGTGTTTGTGTTTTAGAAAGTTCTCCCTCCACCTCCTCTTCCTTTTCCTCTTTCTCCTCCTCTTCCTCCTTTCTCTTTTTCCTGTTCCTCTTCCTCCTCTTCCTCTTTCCCCTCCTCCTCTTCCTCCTCACCTTCTTCTTCCTCCTTTTCTTCCTCTTCTTTTCAAGATAGGGTTTCTCTCTGTAGCCCCCGCTGTCCTGGAACTCACTCTTTAGACCAGGCTGGCTTGAGCTCACAGAGATCCCCCTGCCTCTGTTTCCCGAGTGCTGGGATTAAAGGCATGAGCCACCACCACCCAGTGAGACATTTCTTCTTAAAAGAAAAATTCCATAATGCTAAACGCTGGGCTCAAGTCATGTGGAAGTAATACAAAGCCAGACAGTTTACATTGTCCATTCACTCCTTTAGAGAGCGTTCAGAGCAGCACAGGGCTGTCTGCAGAAGCTGTGTATCGGGAGAGGAAAGGGCCAACATTCCGATAACAACACAAGTTGTCCTTGAAATGCTATTCAAATTCCATTGCCTAGTATACATATCCTGGTGTGTGTGTTGTGTGTGTATACACGATCATATATCGATCATATATGTTCTCTATGGCCACCCAAGTCATTTCCTATACCCCTTACTACACTCAGGAACTACTGCATCTGTCCAGCTGTCTGTCCCAAGCTGGCCTTGGCCTTTGCACTGCCCCCAGGGGTTGGGCAGGGCCGGAATGTCCACTGTGGTCTCAGCCCTTTGTGTTTTCATTTTGTACAATGAGGCTTTGACATAAAAGATTTTTGTGATTGCTTTTAAGTGGGGTTGGGGTTGTTTATGAGCCCATGTGTCCACCACCTCCTCATCTACCTTCCTCAGGCAGTGTATCCTCCACCCACCTCCTGGCTGAATAGTAGCTCTCAGGGGTCCAGAGACAGCATATGGCTACCCTCCAAGCCATCTCTTCACTCTGGGTAGATATGTAGGTGATCCTTCAGAAGGTGAGCCCACAGGCGTGTAAGAGAAAGGAAGGTACTAGAAGACGGACGTCAGTGTTAGAGCCTCACAGCTGTGAGCCCACAGGTGTGTAAGGGAAAAGAAGGTACCAGAAGATGGACGTCAGGGTTAGAGCCTCACAGGGTACTGTTTGGCTGCAGCCTCGTTGCAAATAGTTTCACTCCTGAGGTGAGAGCTGGACCTTGCAGTTTCTGAAGCTCCTAGTCTTAGTCTTAGTTTATCTAGAGAGGAGTCTGGACCCTTCAGCTTTGGAAGGTGACCATGCATGATCCTTGTGAATTTTTACACACCAAGAAGTCATCACCACAGACGGTTCTGCTCAGATTCTGTGCATGTCAGTAAGGGTGGGCGTTTATGTCACGCCTGAGTTGAGATCAGGCACGGCTTCTGCACTACTGGTTAAAGGACTTGCTCACACAAAGCAACGCTCCATCTAAGGGTCAGACCCTGTGGTGGCAGAGCCATGAGTTAGCATTGGCTGTGGACCAGAGAGTCTTCATGGACAAGGCAGCCAGGAGAGGTCAAAGGATTCTTAGAGTCAGGTCCTAGTGCAGCATTTGCAGATACTTTGAGTTGAGGTAGGTCTGTGGGGTTCTGAGGCCACCACCACCTCAGATTCTCAATTAGATACTGGTGGATTTAGGGGTAAAGAAAGTAAGAGGGGACAGGGTGTTATTAATAGCATAAGGATGTGTGTAAATGTGTGTGAATGTGTGAGTAGCATAGAATGTGTGTGATATCTGTGTCTTTGGCCATCTTGCCTGAAAGTGCCGTGGTGGTTGTAGCATGGGGGCTCATGAGGGAATTAGTGTATTGGGGTTGTTTGGGAAAGATATTTTTAGTTCTATTCTTTTAGGATGGAAGGCTTGGAGAGGTTAGGTTCTAGAACTAAAAAGCAGAGCTAAGCTTCTAGTCTGGAACCATTCCTGAGAGAGCGAGACTTTCTTATTATAAAAACGTGGATCAAAGATGGACTAGTTAAGGTCCTGGTGTGAGGGATGCCTGGTCCCAGTGTCTCACATCCACGCCAAAGCTGTTAGAGCTTGGAAGCTTACAGGGTTCAAACCCTTGGTGGGACAAGGTACATTTTGTGCTTTATCTTTGGCAATGTGTCCTGTACTGAACGCCAGGTGTTGAGAGGATACCTACTGACCAAGTTGCACAGGTCAGTAATCTTTTAACTTTTAGCTTTAAGCATCCCCCCTCCCTCGTCTGTCTTCAAACTGGTCCTCCAGGAAGATGAAATTAAATGGGTCTCTGAACACTCGTGGGATTCGAGTAACAGAGCGCTGCTCTTGGTCTCTGCTGCGTTCTCACTGTTTTGCCCTCGCTTGGTTCTCTTTTGGTTCCCTCAGACCTCTACATTTCCCTCCCTTATTAACAAGAGGAACTCTATCTTGAAACTTAAGTGCCAGCAATTTAGAGCAGTGCTCCATAAAGCCTAGAAAACCAGCTTGCCACTTGCCCATCAGCTGAGAGAGGTTTTCAGGTCGTTGGGATGAGAACGGTGATACTCCGGACAGACTAAAATGACAGGGAATTTACAGAATTTAAGTTGAAATGTGTGCCCATTTCTGGGAAATGCACCTGACTGGTTGGCCCCGGGGCTTTTCTGTGGTCACCATTGTATCCTGATGGAGCTGAATTGTTCAGGTAGAGACTAAATGGCCATTTCTGGAAAAATTCTGGTTTCATTTACCTTGGAGAAGGGTAGGGGTGGACTCAGAGATAGAAAAGAAGACATTTATTTCCCTTTGTTCAGTAAATTGAAATGTTTGCAATGAAACTGTCTTTAAGCACCCCCTCCATTGTTTATTCTTAAAGTGAGGCCCTTTGATTGGAGAAAACAAAAGAACAAAATCAACGACAGATGTTCACAGTGATGTTAAGGGAGAAGACTTCCATGTTGTCCTTACAACTGTGACGATCTCTCTCCCTTCCCCCGCCACACCCCTAGTGCCTTTACAGTTTTCAGTGGTCTTTTTGCCTTTACACCCCATAGGGAGGAACAGTATGAGAATGTTCATCTGCTCTACTCTATTATGTATACGGTGAGGAATATTTGAAGTGACATGTGGCGGCCTGGTTCTTTAATCAGCGTGTGTTTGGCACTGTGCTGGCTGCCGCCCAGGGGCTGAATCCCCAAAGGCTTGTTTCCCAGAGTGAGGCTGCATTTTGCCCCCTCGATACACCCGTTGTGATTTAATTCTCTTTATACCAAATCTGGAACCCAGAAACCCAGACTTTAGATGGGAAGAGGGTCTGAGGGAAGCGGGACATTTTTCAGGATGACGTAAGACCCTCCACATGGAGAGAGGATTGGTTCATTTTCTTTGTCTGATGAGGAATGGTCTTGGAAGCCGAACACTGAGGATATTAGTGATAATATCAGCCTTCCCCATCGACGGGGTTTGATATCAGGCACATTGTTCTTCAAACATTTACCAGGATGCTGAGGGTTGTAGCAAAGGTTCACCGGGTTTCTACATGTGGGGCTTTGAGGCGAGTATCGTCTCTGGCTGGTTGTGGGACGATTAGCTTTGATACAAGGGCAGCCAGGGTGTTCTGAGGTCACCTAATTAGACAGCAGTAAAGGAAAGTGTCTGAGTGGAAGACATGGCCCGCCCTCTCCTGGTCCTTTCCTCCCCATCTCTGCATTCCTGTAGTGTCATTTTGATTTTTAATTGGGCCTTTCATGCCACCTTTGTGTCTCCCACGCGTATCTAGAATAACGTCCAGCTGCATACAAGCCCCGCCGCACGTTCTCAGTTATGAGTAAGTTTTAAAAGTCTAATAATTGGCAGTCACCTTCTCATTCCTTTGTGTCTGACTCTGCCGTGGAAATTCTGGGAATTCTTGGCCATTTTTCTTATAGAAAGGTTGGAACCTGATAGGTTAATGAGGAAGGCAGCACACCCCAAATACAGCCATGGCAGCAGGGTTCACATACGTGCTAGAGTGGAATGTAAGAGTACTTTAAATGCTAACAGCCCGCCACGCGAGCTGTGCTGTGCATACAGAAGATGGAAGCCAGCCACCCTGCTTCTGTTGACTGACTGCAGGAGCCGATCGTGATATCTAGTTAATAGAATATTACCCAAGCTTAAAAAGAACGACGTGCTGGTACGTACTGCAGTTCAGATGACTCTGAAAAGCCCCTTAAATTCAGACGCCCTTGTCATACAGTTCCCCTCGTGTGAACCGGTCTAAATAGGTGGACAGAGAGCCAGGAAGATTCATGGTTGCTGGGGTCTGGGGAGGGCGAATTGAAGACCCACTGCAAAGTGAGCCTGGGGCTCTCCCGAGCCAGTGGAAATGTTTTGGAGTTCGTTAGAGGTGATTCTTGAGCACTATCCCAAGTGCCCTAAGAGGTAGTGACCTAATTAAACTAATCTACGTTCTTGCAGTTGACCCCAGTGACCCCACACACTGCACTTGTCCGTCTTTGACATAGCTGTTCTCCATCCCTCGGATGGAAAGAGAACCAAACACAGTCTTGCACACCAGGGCCTGCAACAGGGCTCAAGGGTGATAGACTTTGCCCCAGGCGCACCCGTGACGAAGTGGAAGTCTGGCCTGGTTCTTGGGCTACCATTGTGAATTCATTCATTCCTCCCTCATGATGCTTCCTGGTGACACATCTGGTAGACTGGTGGAGAATCGGGGTCTTCTGTAAGCCTCACACCTTCCCCCCAGAGGAGGGCAAAGCATTTGAATCCTGTTACCCTCTGATGGCTGAGGGCTCGCTTGCTTTGAGTCTTACCAGAAGTGTGTCTTCGTAGCTTGGCTATTGTCCCAGCTCTGTGACTTGCTTCTCTCTTTGGGGATTGGAAGCAAGAGGGATCGGAATCTAACCTCCTAGGATGGTTGGGAGTTTTAAATAAGACTGACGAGTGCCTGGCAGAGGGTCAGTACACATACATATAGTCAGTCCTGTGGCTGTCCCTTGCTCCTTTGGGTTCTCGGAGTTCTTGGAAAGATAGTGGGAGGGAACCCTGTGCCCCAGAGTGACCTGTGGTACAGGAGTCTACCTCACTGCTCAAACCCTCAGCCTTTGTCTCTTCCACTCTGCTGAGGAAGAGTGTTAGGAGGGGAAGAGAGGTCATGGTTAGGTGGAGCTGATCACAGCAGAAAGGCTTCCTGGCTCTGGCTGCAGCTTCCCCAGTGCCATTGTCTGGGTGCCTGGTGGTTGCTTCCATGAAATGTGATACTTGTCAAATACCCTTAGGTTTGGGAAAGACAAGAAATAAAAGAAACGGTGCCTTCCCACCCCACCCTGGTGCCAGGGCCCAGCTTCAGGATGCCCTAACACCAGGCGGGACAAATGAGTGGCTTCCAGTCTGGGTCTCCCTCCCCTGTGGTGACATGAATTGATGGGGCCCGCCTGTCTGCTTCAGCAAGCAGGATGAAGTCATAGTGCCTAAAATAGCTCGGAACCAGCGCAGTCCCCTCTCCCTCACCCCTTGGGGACTTTCACACAGGAGTTTGGAATCCTGGCCTGGGTTTCCTTGGTGGGCCAGATGTGATACTTGTCAAATACATCTGGGTCGTGCGTGCGTGTGCCCAGTCTCCTTCATGCCCCGCCTTCTGAGAATGATTCCTTTCAAGGAGGGTCTCTTCCGATGCACCTTGTGTGGTGTCTTGTCATTTCACTGTGTGTAGTTTTCCTGCTCTTGTCTCTTCCACACTGTCCTTATGTGGATAGAATGAGCAGAAACTTCCTTCCCCAGCTTAAGGTAACCCCGAAGAAGTCTTCGCTTGCTTGGCACAGAGCCAAGTGCTTCAACTCTGTTCTCGGGGCTCAGCTAACTAGGAAAGGAAGTAGGAGCCAGCCCTGGTCTCTCCTGACAGGAAGCAGAGGACAGCGTTCTTCCACCATGCCTTTCTTCCTGCTTTGTACTTCCAGGTGGATGAAGGACGTATGGATGTCCCTTACCGTGGTTATGGCCTTGTATTCCTTAGAGACTGGGACTGTCCTTTGATTTTACTTCACACTTGATGCAAGAAGAGCCCTCCCCCCCCCATTTTATAATGCCTTTGAAGAGACTTGCAATGCGTGTATTCCAAATGACTCTCCAGAGATTGCAGCTTCGCTGTCTCCCTTCAAACTTCTACAGAGTTGCAGCCTCCTGTGCCAGGAAGCATGCAAACTTAGTGTGTTGTTACACTGGTTGGGACTTGCTTTGTCCACCATTGGGAAACCTTGTATGCTTGTTTTTTATTTTACAAGGAAATGAACATTAGACGGGGGTGTAAGCAATGAGTCAATTGCCCTACTAGACGTGTTCTCTGGCTTCACTGTCTCATGTGTAATGTTTAAAAAGGACTCAGAGCGAGCCCCTGGTAAGTCCTGGGTGCTGTGCATGTGGTGTTGACCATGAAGCCCGCCTCTCAAGGGGTCTCCTCAAAGCACATAAACTTGTTCATACAGTCATTTGTACTTTAATTACTAGCTGCTGTGGACTTGTGAAACTCCATCTTAGGTAGAAGTTAGAAATCTGACCATTGCCTGCAAGCTCGCAGGCTCTAATTTCCCGTTCATCCCAGAACCGATGTGCTTGCTGTTCCCTGCTGGAAGTCTTGTTCTCCAGACCTTCCAGCTTGGAGAACCCTTCTCCAGCAGTCCCAGCCGGGGCACCCCTGTCCTCGTCCCTCTGCATCCTGGTTCCCTTCTCTTTCTTTGTTCTGCCTATCCCACTTTATTTTCATGGCTTCTTCCTCCCATGTCCCTCCCTGCAGCCTGGAAGCTCCAGGAGGGCAAACTTGTATTATTATTTATCTCCGTGGTAACTGTTCCTCCGTAAATAATCACTGAGTGAATTAATGAATCAACACAGATTTTAAATTAGTTTATTAGTTAGTCTTCTATTGCTGTGATGAAATACCAGGACCGAAAGCAACTTAAATAAAAATGTTTATTTTGACTTAAGATTCCCAAGGGATGAGAGAACATCACAGCGGAGAGGCATGGCAGCAGAAGTAGCTTAGTAGCAGGAGCAGGAAGCTGAGCCCACCATTTTTCAATGAGCACAGAAAGCAGAGGACGGAAGTGCAGTGGGACTATATACTCTCTAGCGATGTACTTCCTCCCGCAGGGTCGTTACCTCCTAAAGGCTCCATAATATTCTCAAACAACGCCACCAGCTGGGATCAACTGTCTAAATACCTGAGCCCGTGGAGGACATTTCTTATTTAAACCACCATAATTAGTGAATTTAAACACAGCCTGTGCCTGCAGAAATGTCCTTCTGCAAGTGCCTGGAGCGAGATGCTGGTACCGTCTTCCTTTATAGAGTGAAGGGATCTTCTTGTGTCACAGCCATTTTTCTCCCCGTGACCAGCTCTGAAGCCCTGAAGAGTAAACATTAACTTTGTTTAGCCACACTGAGTCAGGAGATTTTAGCTCGCCATCTAGGAAGGTCACTGCTTGCTTTGTGTCTATTGAGTTTGCTGAGTCTTACTGGAAACCCACTAAATAGCACATTGTAAAACGAGTAAAAACAGGACAAAATTACCTTGACTGTTTTCCGGAGCCTGCTCTTAAGAATGTGCATTTCCGGTTTGGTCCAGGCTGATGGACCTCTCTGTTTGTGCAAACATTAGGAGCCCAACTCGTCTTATTTACCCCTTGCTTGGCACCTACACAGTTTCTCAGGCTGTGCTTTCTACTAATTGTTTGTTTAATTAGAAAATGAGTAAGTATTTATAGAGAACGTAGAACCCAAAGCTGTGGGGATGAAACCTTCTCTAATTGTGCAATCAGGATCTGCGGAGGACTGCACTTTTCGTGTGTGTGTGTGTGTGTGTGTGTGTGTGTGCGCGAGCGCGCTCGGCAAGCCTTATTTTCCTGCTGCTGTTTACGGAGAGCCCCCCTCCCCCCAACCAACATTTCAAGCAGAACAAAAGGAAATCCAGTGGCGGGAAACTTCCTTGGCAACAGGGGTTGCAAAGCCAGACACAGTCAAATTATCCATCTAAATCGGGAGATCTGCATTCATTCATCATTAGATGTGTGGGAAAGGGCCTGTGTGTCGCAAACGGGGTCTCTTTCACGTCTCAGGAATGGAGTGAGTCAAAGCTTGATAGATAAGCTTGTGGAATTTGCTTGTGTTGGGTGGGATCCTGCGGGAAGAGCTAAGAATGGAGCAGGGGGTTCTTTTGCCCTGGCTTTGGCTGGTGACTGCCACCTTAGCATGCCCTCTTACACTTTCTTGTCTGTTTTCTGGTCACATCCAGTGGTATTGATTTTTCCATTCTCTTATCATCAAGCCAGGCTTGCTGTTAGACAGTGTCGGGATGTATGTGATGTTAATCCTATGGGTTTGTTTGCCATTTTGAAACAAAATGGCCACTTAGTATGTTCTTAGCTGCCTGTGGTTATAAGAGGGAAAACCCATTTGTAGACCCACCGCAGGGACGTGAAAGAGAAAGGGCAGTTTGAAAACAGAGACAAGAGGGCAGTTTGAGCTAAGCATGGAGGGCCAGCCTTCTGTCTTTGGATCATGCTAATCTGATGGCACCCTGCCTCCAGCATCAACCTTCATGAGCCATTTTCCCTGGCTGTGGGCTGGAATAAACATGTCTGACAGGATGGGACATGTGGATTTTATTGTGCCTGTAAGAGAACAAAGGTGGATAGAAATGCTGCCTTCCCTCTTGGTAGGGACTCACACGGCTCTTTTCCTGAGGCCCCTCAGACATTGCAGACTCTCACCACCATCTTGGGTTTAGACTCTAGCTGCGGAGGTGAATGCCCTGGAGACTTTGAATCCTAGCTTAGTGCTTTGCAGCTGTCAATCTTGCTAATTACTAATTTACTGTTTGAACCATTTTTTTAAGTAGAAAACTAAACGGCATTAAATCCATTCAGGGGTTGGAGAGGCGGCTCACAGGTTGACTGCTTGCTGGTCTTCCAGAGGACACACCCACTCAGGGAGCTCACGCTTGTCTGTAGCTCCAGATCCAAGGGATCTAGCCCTTGTCTGCCCTCCTTGGGCACATGCTTACACAGATGCAGATTTGTAAATTCACATCGTTATGCAGCCAACACCAGCAGAACTTTGTCATCTCCAAAATCAAAGCTCAGAAAACAAAAGCTCTCCGTGTCTTTAGCCCGCAAAGAACTGAGATTTAAACCTGGGATTTTCTGTTCTGTGCTCATCGTATTTCAGTTCGAGGGGTCACTGTTGTAAATGTTTAAGATGCTTCCTGTAAGTCCACTGGGTCCACTGCTACTGTCTACAGAAATGCATTTCCTAGATGAGCCAAGGCTT
Source organism: Rattus rattus (assembly GCF_011064425.1). Taxonomy (NCBI): domain Eukaryota; kingdom Metazoa; phylum Chordata; class Mammalia; order Rodentia; family Muridae; genus Rattus; species Rattus rattus. The sequence continues at coordinate 233,550,969 of NC_046154.1, read as the reverse complement.
CTCCGTGATCTCTCGCTGAGGCTGGGTTAAGGGTGAACTAGGAGATGTGCCTCACAGTTCATCTGGACCCTCCCTGATGAACTCGCTCACCCCTCCCTGCTGACACTCTTCTGGGCTCTGTGACAACATCTGACCTGTCACCCAACCTGAGTGTTTCTTACCAATTAGCTTCAAGCTGCATCTGGTCTGGTCTTGGTTTCCCTCTGGTCTTTGTTCTTGTTTTAGTCTCTTCCTGGACTTTTCCTTTTGTTTTCCTTTTTAGTGTTCTTATAGAAATGTGTGAGATGTCTCATATATCTCTTCCTTGTCCTCAGAGAACACCAGAATCAACTCACATCTCTGGCTGTCATCCCTCCCTAACCCTCTCTCACAGAGAACCACATGGAGGCTGTACCTTTACCTCAGCCTATAGACTAAATGCAGATTCCATGAGAAGAGGAAGGGAATGAAGGCGTCTCCTTCTTCTCTTCCCAAATTCCAACCTGCTTCTAAAATTTGTTCTTTTCCTTTATTAGATCCAAGAAGACTAGACTTATGTCTTGGACTCTGTTGAACTTTCCTTTCCTAGGATCCTTGGGTTCTGCCCTTCCTCCCACCCCTTTCTTTATCTGATCCTCTTGCACTCCATGGTGGCCCCTAACTGGCCTGGACTTCTTTTCTGCAGTTTAGATCTGGCTACCCTATTTCCTTTTTTTATCCACCTCTGCCAGATGGGCTGCTTCTGCATTGACCAGCCTCTCTCTCCCTTCTATGTGTCCTGAGCCCCGGGATGGCCGTGTACATTAATCCTGCTTGGCTTTGCTTAGGCCAATTTTTTTTTGACTTTGTTCTTTTCTTTCTTGCCTTCCATTCCTCGTTTTTTTTTTCAGCTTCCTCTTCTCCCAGAATTAATTTTCCTCTGGTTGTACATCTAGTTAGCGTTTGTAATCGGGTTGCATGGAGTCCCAGAGAATGATGCCTTCCATGTGTGATGAACACAGACACATGGCCATTAAACCAGGCATCTGACACCATTGTCATCCATCGTCGTCATCATCATCATCGTCATCATCATCTCATCGTCCTTATTATTTTAGCTCTGGTGAGGTAGCTGTAGTGCTTGGCCCAGATGATGTGCTGGGAGTTTGCTCCGATGTCTCAAGCTGAGTGGAGGATGTCTACAAATAGGCAGGTTGTTAAAACGCAATGGCAACATAATAGTAGCTTAGTTTGTTGAACATTTACCGTGTGCTACGTACTAATGAGCATGTATGTGTGTCATCTCTAAAGCTCCTGGAAGTGGGTCGTTTCATTTGACAGACAGAATAATGGAAGCACACAGAGACACAGCAACGCTCCCTCAGAGCACAGAGCCGGTTTGTGGTGGAGAAGGGCAGACTGTCCCTCGGAGGTCCGTCGGCACAGGCTGCACCTCTACCACCATATTTCATATGGTCAACCTGGTAAAGCTGGAGCCCAGGAGAATGAGGGAGGTGAGAGGGAGAGGCAGCAACCACAGGCAGCCACAGGCAGCTTCCTGGAGGAGGACGGAAAATGGAAGCGGCCTAGAATGAGCAACAGGCCAAGGTGTCATGGAGTGACTGAGTTTTGCAGAGAACTATGAACTGATGTCTGTAGAGATGGAAAAGGGGGGGAAGGCAAGGTCAGTAAACTGGGGGCGGAACAGGGGTAGAATTAGCCACTTTACAGGTATTGATTGAGCGGAGAAATCTTTGGAGAATCCCAGCGACAGAAATGTCCCAGACACTCCAGATCTAGATTTGACTCATGAAACTCATGACACTTAAGAGCCAACCTCCCCAGTTGTCACCATTGGCATTAAGGGTTAGTGCTCCTGTCTGTGAAAATACTAGTTTCCTCAAGTCCCCTTTGTTTTATGTGATACCGAGAAAAATAAAATCCTGCCACCTCAATCATGATGTGTCTCGGATATGTGTGAAACGGGTTGGCTGGACTTAATTCTAGGATGGGTGAAGGCTTTGTAGGGTTCTTGAGAGGGTAGTGTGCAACACTAGGCTTGTGGGACTGGGCAGCCTCTCAGTACTGTCTGTGGAGGGAGGCATTTACTTAGGGAGGGAAGCAGGCCTTGGACTCAGTGACTAATGGCTTTAACGTGGAAAGAATTCTCGCAGCAGATTCTACGGATTTCAGATGGGTCTCCTGACAAGCCGAGGTCTGGGTTGCCTCAGGGGTTGTGAGCATGTTCTAGTCAGAACACAGCCCAGTGGTCATATGCCTTTTCCAAACCTGAGGGGAAATGAAGGGCCCTGTTGTAGCGTGCAGTCTCTAATCCTGTGTATCCCTCAATCCTGATTTATGTATTCCCAACGATTAGAGAAAGGGTTGGCAATCTTAAATGGCTGGGTTCAGACGAGACTGTCCGGGTACCGCCAAATTAAAGGGCAGCAGAGAGCTGCTTGGAGAACCCAGCCTCTGGCATTTGTGGTAGAGAGGCCTTTATCTAGAGGCAGGCCTTGCTGGAAGAAGGTGGACACGCCTGTGTCTCAGGCAACCTTAATTAGGGCCAGTGACTTGGTGGCCCCCATGATGACGGGTTGAGCCTGTGCCTGTGGCTTTAAGTCCTAAAACCACTCCTGGGAAAAACCCAGCAAGGCCCTGGCTGACACCAGGGACTCTAGGGGCAGTGGCCCCACAGGTGTTGCACTCTGCTTTCCGGTTCATCTGGAGTCTCCTGAGGGCCCCACACTGAAGTGTGCAGTCCTCTCCCACCCTGCCGGCTCCTGGTCGCTTCTTAGCTCTGTTCAGCTGTACTTCCCAGCTGTATGCAGAGGCCTCTGGGGACTTGTTTTTTGTGCTGTCATCCAATCGGATACACTAAGTCCGGGTCCCAGCTCTTAAGGCCTCCCAGGCTCCCCCCTCATCCCCCTGTTCCCATGATACCCTGGGTCTGTCTCTGTGTTTGCCAAATTGACTTTCTGAGAGCAACTTTGCCCTTCTTGAGAAGCAGGGCACTGTCTTATCCCACCTAATACCTGTTGAGCTGTGTGGGTGCCCAGCCATTTATAAGAGTGAACTGAAGGGACAAGGGGGACAGTGTACCCAAAGGAAATATTCCCAAAGCCTTTGTGTGCAGGAGGATGAGAAGCTACAGGTACAGAGGAGCTAAGGAAGGGTAAAGCATTTGTAGCATTTGCTGGGTGAGTGTAGGGAGGCAAGGGGTGGTGTTCTGTATCTATATTTAAATAACCAGGAGCCTGAGGCAGGAGGACTGCTTTAAGACATTCAAGGCCAACCAGGGCTATATAGTGAACACCAGGTCAGCCAGGTCTCCAGCAGACAGAGGGTTTATGGGGAGAAAGTGAGGTTCCTACCTCAGCCTTGATGGTAGCATGGTCTAAGTAGGTGGCTGATTCTGGGTTGATAGTGTAAGAATGCCATGGGGTTCCTAACTCATTGCCTGAGTTCCCCGTGTGTCTCTCAGAAGCACAGAGAGGAGAGACTTGGAAGGACTAATCGAGCCTACGGCCATGGGGTTTCCCTCTGCCCCAGAGCATTGGTGGCTTTGACTTTACTTGTAGGTCTTTGCCAAGGCCTAGGTAGCACACAGGCCTGGAGGCTATGGATGTTGTCAGTGAGGTTAAGCAGGCAACTGGAGTAGAAGCTTACTTCGTGCTAACCTGCAAGGAGAGGCTTTCTGGCCTCTCTGAGTGGATCTTTTTCTAAAGAGACATTTGTGCAGACTTTGCACGCACTGGGAGCGTGGGCTGCCTGTTTTGTGTCAGAGGCAACGTATCCCTGCGTGGGGGGGGGTGTTGGTGGGGGGGGTTTTTTTTTTTTTTTTTTTTTGGTGACTGGGATGTCCTGGGTTTTGACTTCTTCATGTCATTGTGTAGCTGCAGTGGAGCAGCCAGCCCTTGGCTTCTTAATTGACATGGACTAGAAGTGGCTGGTGGTTACACATCTTGGTCACTCAGACCTTTAGAAATTGCCTGAGCATTTGATCTATCTGCACTCTCCTTATTGGAGAGTACTGTTCAGTTTAGGAAAGCTGAGGTGGAAGGGAATATGGACGCCGGGGGATGAAAAGCATACCTGTCTTATCATCATCCGTCCGTCTGTGTCCCATTCTCTTAGCCCCGTATTTAAACATACAGTAACATTAATGTGCGGTGTGGGGCAGTGGTTCTGAAGTGTAACAGCGCATGTTTAAATAAGGTAGGTATGTATACATCATTATACAGGTGGACCTCATCCCCTTTCCCAGAGTCAACATGGCTTGCAAACGTAGCCCCCTGGAATACTACAATAGCCCGAAGAAACCATATATGGGTCCGTCACCCTACCTGTCCCTTGACTTTTCCGCTCAGAAGGAGACTGTAGATAGGCCCAGGAGGGAGCCTTCTCCTTTCTGCCTATTTAATAGGAGAAGAAATTTAATAGATGAAAATGGAGGTGTCCTCCGTTTTCTCGTTATGAGTAAAAGCTTAGCCCATTCATTCAGCCAGTATTTCTTAAGCACCTACTGTATGCTGACACAGTCATAAAGATGAATGAACAGGGCTTCCACTTACAGATTACGAAGTCTAAGAGTAGGGTCAGAGGCCAGCAGGGTGTGTGTAGCAAAGCTCACTGGGTTCAGATACATGTTAAGTAGAGCGTGACCAGCCTACCACTGCGTAGGCTATGGTGGGTTTGACAAGCAAGGAAACCCTTTATTAGTCACTGTTGACTCTGCTTCTTTCAAAGGGTTATGGGTAGGGCCATTTGGATGAGGAATATAGCCTAGCTGTCTCTCTTTGAGGCCAGGACAGTGTGTGTGTGTGTGTGTGTGTGTGTGTGTGTGTGTGTGTGTGTGTGTGTGTGTGTGTGTGTGTGTGTGTAGATCTGTGGTTCTGTTAGCTGTGTCTACCCTGGCTTTGTGAGGACCCCACCTCTTCACATTCTTGCCCATCCAGTTCCTAGTCATGGTTTCCTTCCAAGTTAACTTGTGCCAATGATAGCCTTTGTTTCTAAGAGCCAGTGGGAAACATGGATCATCAAACTTGCCTTTGTCTACATCATTGATTCTTACCCCGTGGTTCATGACTCCCTTGGGGGGGGGGTGTCAATGACCCTTTTACAGAAATCACAGATGAAATTTACATTATGTATGACTCATAACAGTAGCAAAGTTTGTTATGAAGTAGCAGTGGAAATAATTTTATGGTTGGGGTTGCTACAACATACAGCATGAGGAACTGTAGTAAAGGATCACAGGGTTAGGATGGTTGAAAACCAGTATGGATGCTGGGACTATGGGTTGAGCTGGTGTGGACTGTTCACAAGAATCCACCTGTTTATAGGAAGAAAAAAATCGTGGAAAGAAATGAACTGACGTGTAACTTTGCTGGTCTTTCTGCATAGTAGGTTTTATGGCCATTCGTTTCTTGGGTTTCCTACTTTTCCAACTTTAGAAAGAGATAATCTTTTCATTGTCGCTTTTGAGACCTAAATAGGTTGGTAAGTTTCCCTTACTGAACTCCTTAAAGGATGAAAGTTCTCAGAGGTTAACTCTTTAATGGGCAAGCACTTCCTGGTACCCTCGGGCATCTTACTGCCAGCTGGGTATGGGTTGTACTATTTACTGGATATTCTCTTTGTCTCTGTAGACTGAAAACAGTTTCAGGTCTGGAGGACTGAGGATGATCCAAACATGAAGTGTGCGTGTGTGCATGTGCATGCGTCTCTGTGTGTCTGTCTGTGTATACACTGTGACTTCAGTCAGTGCCTCTCCCCAGTGCTGCTGCTTCAGAGAGGAGACAGCAGCAGAAAGCCCCTGAGCGTATCTGAGAACTCAGCCCATCCCTGGAGCGAGAACCCAACAGAAAGGAGGGCTGGGAGAGCGGGAGGGAGATCTCTCTGTGAGTGAGTAGAGCCATCCCACGTTCAGAGCTTTAGAACACCCATCTTGTAGGCTTTTGTTGCACATGTTTCACAGAGTTATTGTGGCTGTGTTGATTCCTTCACTAAGCCAGGGACTCAGATTTAGCACAGGATGGGAGGCAAGTGGGAGGAAAAGTTTAACTATAACCCAACAACTTCCTGTTCGGTTAGAGTCGTGGGTGAGTGATCTGTGCTATTGCGGGGGAAGGCTTGGCTGATGTACTGCTTTGATTTTGTTTTTACCCAGTCGGGGGTGGGGGAGACAATGAGTGTGTGTGTGTGTGTGTGTGTGTGTGTGTGTGTGTGTGTGTGTGTGTGTGTGTGTGTACATACATACGTACATACACATACACATGCTTATCTACATACATACCTTTCTCAATACCCAAATGAATGGACATTGTACAATGTGTCAGCAATTCCCTGTCCCCTCTCTCTTGGGTTAAAATGCTGCCTTTTCTGGGCTCCCATTTCTGTGGCCCATCTGATGCCAAGTCCATCAGATTGTGCGGTGCTGAAACCTAACTCTAGGCTGCACAGGGCGCTGTCCCCACAGCCGAGCTCAGAGCCCGAGGGGGCTTCTGTGCATTCGTGTATTGCCTTGAAGCCAAGGGTGTTTTGGGGACAGCTGTATGAGTCCTCCAGCTGCCATGATTTGGGGGCGGTGCCTGGGAGTGTATGCAGACAGAGACCTCCCTGCACTCAGGCCCTTTGGATTCCATGGGAAGTGAATCACAAGGTCACTTGACGGCAGAGGACAGGAAGAGGGATTTTCACGCAGTTGGGTATGCATGTCTTTATTCCTGACCGCTTGTTCCGGGTGGCCTGAAGTTGACTTCGTTGCTTGTCATTCTGATAGCCATTCCTTTCGGTGACATCTTATGTTACCTAGATTGGAGTAGAGCAGCCCAGGTAGAGAAAGGGAATCTAGGATAGAGGGGAGGCTGCAGACAGTAAACCTAACCTAGACTCATTCCTCCCAAGATTCCTGTGTAATTTAACCGGTAGAGCTGACGTAGGTGAAATGGATGAGCTGCTTGCCCAGCTGTAGCTCAAGGTCTAATCACTTTAGAAACGAGCCAAGTGATTCCCTGTGACTTTCGGTAGCGTTTCTGGAATAAACCTGTTGCAATCCAAGTCATTCATTTTATTTAACGGGCGACCCTCCCCGTGCTGTGGCACAAGGCACATACACATGCACACACACCGTTCACAAGGTGCAAGCCAAGGACGTCGGGAGGAATTGGTGAGGGAATCTTCAATGCTCATACGGAAACTCTGACCTCAACACAGAACACGAACTCTTTATCATCAGGACAGTTCGTACTGTTTACTTTAACCACTATCGATGTTGGAAAGAGCTGCTGTAAACAGGCAGGCAGGCGAGTGTAACTGTGAATTACCCTTTACATCTGGGTCAGGATCTTCAGTAGTGTGGTTCTTGCCAAGGGAATTGCTCACTGGGGTTCCCCTCAGTAAGTTATTAGTGCCGTGCTTATTAACAAAGTTCAAAGTGCCAGGGGCTTGTTCTCAGTCCTTTGAAATAATGCAAAGATGCTGTGTTGGTTTAAGCTGCAGTAATAAGAGAGACCATTTCTCCAACCTTTAGAATCTGCAAGACCAAGAAGAAGCTACCGGGAGGTAGCTGGCGAGGGCCTACTTCCTGATTTGCAGACATTGGCTTTGATGCGTCCTCACACGGTGGAGAGAGACTCTAACCTCATATAGAGCTCAAGGACCTAACTCTGAAAGTTAGAATTTCAACTTGTGATGATTAATGATAATTATTACAGACTCAGAATTGGTCAAAGTGTAGAGAGTGTCTGTGGAGTTCCCAGCTACAGGACATCCACGTTGCACACCCCTTCTTCCCAGGGCTCAGGGAACATCATGGAAGAAGGGGTGGAAAGGTGGAGGCTGGGGACACCTGGGACAAGTAGTGGTTTCTGATGAGTGTGTGTGGGAGCTGTGACAAGACTGTTACCTGCACTAGAGCAAGCCAGTCAACCTTCCAGCACGGATGGAGAGGGACTCACAAGCCACTACCCTAGGGAGGAGCTGCTGATGGTTGATGGTGACCGTTTTCCCTAGGGTGTGCTCTCTGATAGGTTGGCCACAGCATAGTGAATATTCCACTCGTGAGTCACTGGGTAGCAGTGACTGAGTGCTGGTTATTTAGCTCTGGGGCCTAGGCGGGGAGTCGGGGAAGGATTGGTGAAGGGGGTTGAGGAGAATGGTAAATGTGGTTAAAATATGTTGCATGTTTGTTTGTATGAGATTCTCAAAGAATAAATCATAGTTTTTTAAAAAGGAAAAATGAACTAGGTGGTGGTGGCGCCCATCTTTAATCCCAGCCCTAGGGAAGGAGCGACAGGGGGACCCCTATGAGTTTGAGGCCAGCCTGGTCTACACAGGGAGTTGCAGCCAAGTTGTAGCCAAGGCTATACAGAAAGACCCTGTCATGAAAAACCAAAAAGAAAAAAAAATGGAAGAGGAAGAAGGAAGAAGGAAGAAGGAAGAAGGAAGGAGAAGGAGAAGGAGAAGGAGAAGGAGAAGGAGAAGAAGAAGAAGAAGAAGAAGAAGAAGAAGAAGAAGAAGAAGAAGAAGAAGAAGCAGCAGCAGAAGCAGCAGCAGCAGCAGCAGCAGCAGCAGCATGATCTGCCAGCCTCATGCCCTATGAAGAGAGTCACTGTGAACTCAGAGGGGCTTGCAGACCGCCCTAGCAATAGATTTTCTCGTGATGGGTGTGTGGTGTGTCTGGCTGCTCCTCCGCCTGGTGTGGCCACTGGGCCTTAGCTTTGTGCTCTGCCCCTCCTCAGCGCAGGAGAAAGCAACTTCCCCACACGCTGACTCCAGCTGTGACTGAGCAATGGCTCTTTGTCCTCAGTGCTGATGCTGCCTCTAACAGCACACGTGCCGAGGGGAAGGACAGGGGTCTGTCCTCATTTCTGTGGCTTCGGAATTTCAAACTCGCGCGCGCACACACACACACACACACACACACACACACACACACACACACACACGCACACAGAAGGAGACGATCGTAGTGAACCATCACCTGCCCGTTCGTTTCAACAACTCCCAACCTTTCCTTGTCCTGATTTTCAGACATGTTGCCGTATTTTCAAGCAGTGTGCAGACCTCTGTTACTAACCACACATTCAAACCCAGCGAAGGCGAGTGTGAAGCTCAGGGATCCAGAAGTGCTGTTCTTCCTGTCATGGCTGTTGCAGCAGAGCCGGCATATTAACTTACCTTTCGGTACTGTAACCAAACACTCAAGGCCCCATAACTTTATTGAAAATACAAGGTTTATTTAGCCCATAGTTCTCTGGGAGCCATCAGTTTGGCTCTGGCGAGGTCTTGGCAGATGATATATAATGACAGAAGCCTGTTCTCATGTGGGGCCGTGTCCTCATGTTCTCTCCTGTGGGAAGCTTGTTCTCAGGAGGCCCATGTGAATGCTGCCTTAATTCTCATCATTTTGAGGGCCAGTATCTCCCACAGGGTCTACCTTTAAAGGACCCAACACTTCTCACATTGCATGCTAAGGACCAGGCATCCAAGACAGGTACCATACATTTGCTTGTGTGTAACACACACACACACACACACACACACGCACACGCACGCACTTTGCTGCACACACACACACACACACACACACACGGTGGGGGAGGGAAGGGAGGAGGAGAGAGAAGAGCCATGTCACATTGAGTTGGGGAGGCTTTGTGAACTCTGCCATATCTCACAGACAGCTGCTGTCCACTGTAGTCCGTGACATCTATTTAGGCTTTGACAGTAGTGGTCTGTTGATAGTTGGTATCTTACAGGTACTCACTAATGTACCAGCTGATTTGTGGGAGTTTCCAGTCACGGCATAGAAGACACTGCACAGCTCGGTAGCCATGGCTCTCTACGGTTTAGAACATGTCTGCTCAACTAACATCTATCTTCCAGCGGAAAAGACAGTGGGCTCCACAGACTGAACAAATGAAGACATACCGTTAATACATTTCTGCTGGGTTCACACTGACACGACTATACTGGGCATGGATTGGACTTGGTGAATTGTATTGTTAAAACATTTTCCTTTTAAAAATATTAAGTTAATAGGATGGTTAATTTCTTATTGAAACAATAGTTTTTATATATTTTGATCATACTTTTCCTTTCTCCAATCCTACCTCCTTCCCAGATCTTCTCCTATTTTATTTTATCATTTTATCTTTTAAGGCAGGCTCTTAGTGTATAGATCTGTTTGGCCTGGAACTTACTATGTAGATCAGGCTAGCCTCAAACTCAATGGGGATTCACCTGTGTTTGCCTCCTGAGTTCTGGGATTAAAGGCTTGCCCTTCCACACCCGGACCTAAAATTGCTTTGATTCTTATTATTTTTTCCTGCACATAAGTAGCACGGCTCACACTGGCTTGCCAACGCCAGCATCGTGTTTTCTACTGACACGTTGTTAATGCATAGAAGGCATTCCTACAGGAGCTGTGAACTGGGGGAGATGTTCACAGAATCCCATCTAATTATGAAAGAGTTAATGATGTATACTAGGAGGAGGGAGCTGCTGTGTTGCTTGAAAGAGGTGAATCTAGGCAGAAAATGTACCCAGGGTTTGAAGCTGGGGAGGACCTTGAAGGACAGAGAAAGGGACAGCATTGGATGGGTGGGTGCTGACTGGCTTCTCTGTTTCTGAGGGAGGCTGGGAGGCTGTGGGAAAGGTATAGAAGGCCTTCTCATGGGAACTAGGTGGCAGCTCTGGTGTCCTCAAGCCGCTAGGTCCAGCACTGAGGCTCGCTCCTTTCCTGTCTTGCGGACCCTTTCTGAGGAAGAGACAGCTTTCCTGCAGATCGTCTGTTGGGCCTGTGTGACCAGCAGGAACCCTTGTGACTTTTTTTCTCCCAGAACACTTATCTGTTATCTGCTTGTGGTTTGGGGGAAGGGCCTTCTGCATTTGGGATTGGCCCACTGCCTCTACTTAGATGACAAGACTCTAGGGAAATGCTTTAAATATAACACATTCCCAGTTATAGTAATCTATGCCCAAAAGTGGCCACATGGACAGTACTTGGTGGCTGGAGAAAGAGAGAACAGGCTGACGCTGTCTCTGAATGTAAAGAGCCACTCTCCGGGCAGGCATGCACGCACTCTCGTTCTCCTTCTAGATCTCCACATGTGACCACTGTCAGTTTGCTCGGGCGTATTATCAGCCAAAGCCAGATGTCCTTTAGAAAAGGCTGTTACTAGCCGAGGCCTCCATGCTGACGTTAGGAGCTGGCCTTTCTTAGGTCATGATTGTAGAAGGTGCTAGACTCTGTGTCTGTGAATTGAGTGTACGGGTGAGAAGCATAAAGGTGGTGCAGAGACTGAGTGTAAGGCAGGTGGATTTGATTGTCTGCAGAAGCCGACACTTAGCGAACAGCTCTGCTCTTAAGCCCAGCCCCGTTCTAAGCACCTGAACTCTGTCAACTCATTTAGGCCTCGTGACAGTCCTGCAATGCTGATGGCGATGCTGATGGTGTGGACCAAAAAAAATTGTAGACTTAGTTTTCTCTTTTTACCTTTAGTTCTAGGGTTCAAACTTGGGCTGCCAGGTTCCCATAGCAAGCACCTTTTCCTGATGAGCCACACCCCGTGGCCCTGTTTTGTTTCTAGTTAGTCCACAGCATTCAGACATCAAAATTTGCCCCTGGAGGCTCATTCTGTGGCTTGATGTTCACCCATTAAAATTAAGGTCCCATCTGCCCCCATCCCCACCTGCTGTTTAAGGGACCTGAGGTAGGTCAATATTTAGACATCGATGCCATTTAGCAAAACAGCAATCTTCAATGTAATTTCCCTTCTCCCTTTCACTTAAGGAGAAAGATTAATTATGTTTCTGTGATGCTAAATTAAGACTTGGGAATGTGAAAGTCAGATGCTTCAGAACCGCAGTGGCAAACCTGTTGGGCTCCAGTGGTCTATAGTCTCTGGTGGAAGAGGGTGGTGTGAGCACATTAGCTGAAACTTGTTTCTCAAATAAGCTAGCTCTCTGCTGGGGGTGCGGTGGGGTGCGGTGGGGCATGGCGTGGGGGCTGCTCCACTCCAGCTGCCAGCTGATTTCGGGGGACCTTGGAGCACCTAGACGCTTTCATCTGAGGCCAAGATGAAAGAAGACCCAGATAAGGTTACCAGGGAAACAAAAAATGCTACCGGATCCCTTGCCGTTTGAGCTTTTAAATGTGGCCTGAGGTTTGGGCAGCCTTTTTAATGCAAATGTTGGGATGTGAAAATGAGCAGTGCTCTTGTGCCAGGTCTTAAGGAAATGGCTGTGGGCTTAATGTAACGCCAGCTGCAGGCCTAAGGGTGGTGTATTCTGTCCTTTGTACGTGCAGAGCCCCCTGACAGAAGGGTTTCTTGGAGGTGGACTGGAGAGCGCCTGCTACCTCTCTGCCTGCGTCTCCACTTCCTGCTCATCCCACAAACATCTCTTCTGCAGTACTGGAAACTGAGCCGGGACTCGCACGTGCCAGGCTCTACCTGAGCCTCCCTCCCCCCTTCTTTTGGAACTTGACCTTGATAAGTTGCCGTGAACTTGATCTGGGCCCAGGTTGGTTTGAGCTTGCCTTTCCAGTAGCCTGCACCACTGGGTCTAGCCATGCTTGTCAGTTATGACCTGTTCTCTGATTTCAAAGTTAAACAGATCCGCCATTACAAATTCCCACTTGTGTTGTTTAAAAAAACAGTTCACTTTCCTGTAGTTTTCACTATCTGGAACCACGACTTGGATTTCCCCCTATATTTATATACAAACATGTACACAGCTAAATTTAGTTGCATGAGTTCATACTATTTTAAGAATAGCCACCTGATTCTCACAGTTAAGGGTAAAAATTGTGCCTTTACGTTTTTAGTTTTTTTTTTTTTCCTTTTTTTTTAAACACGGCTATGTGAAAGTTGGCCAGGCTGGCCTTGAACTCACAGCCTTCCGGTCTCAGCCTCTGGAGAGGTGGAATTTTAAATGATTGGGCTGTGAATAGTTTTCTGTGGCTGACTTCCAGGGATGTGATGATTGCTCAGCCGCTCTCCACTCTTGGCTATTGCTTCTTTCTAGGGCACAGTAGTATTCCCAAGTCTGTTCGCATCCCTTAGCTCCTAGGCAGGATCAATTCCTCAGGTGGCATTTAAGTAGGAGACGCAGCACTTTAAGGGCTGTAGCTCCCTAGGGCCAGATACCCTCCTACCAAGAGGAGGGGATGTCTCATCAACACTAGGTGTTAAACTTTTTCTTTTCACTCTGCCATATTTATAACTCAAAAGTATGTCCCCTCCTTCCCCCTCCCACCCCAGTAGAGAAGATTAGCAAGAGCAGCTCCTGTGGTTGAAGAGTTACCATCTGTAGGATGTATAAATCTCCTAAATATCTCTCGGCCTCACTGAAACTGGATCCTATGTTCCCATTCACCAGATGAAGAAACAGAGGCTTTGAGGAAGCAAAGTCATGATTGACTGTTTTCATACGGTTTTTAAAGAACACCCAAGACCCTAAGGTTGGGAGGATCACTAGTTTAAGGCCAGCCTTGGCTACATAGGCTAACCCAGGCTTCATGTCTCTTTGTCTCAAACAAATAAACAAACAAACAAATCTGGATAGAAATGAGGCTATCTTAAGTGATGCATGGTTTCAAATGGTAGGGACAGAGGGTTTGTCACCAGCTGGTGGCTTAACCATTTGAAGGCTGGTTGGACTGAATGTGCACTTTTGGAAGGAAGATGGGAATTGTGACCAAACTGGGCTGTCTGGCTACTCTGTTTAAGAAGATGGCTTCTCTATGTGGAATATCATCTGTTCCTTTAGACCTGGGTGCATCTTCTTAGCACGTCTCGGCTTTTCAGGAGTGAAAGCTGTGTCTGCAAATGTGCCAGGAGAAACCACGCATGGTGCAGGTGCGCCCGGCTCCAGGTGTGCCTTCTGGCCTACTCAGCCCTGTCACCTCCACACAGGCATGCATTCTGAACCCGCCTCAGTTCAACACATGCGCTTGCCGGACTGGAGTGGCTTTCCTCTTACCTCTCTGTGACTTGTTTATTGAAAACTGAAGGTAAAGATCTTATCTTCCCGCTGGATTTAGTTCCCAGTTTTCTGTGTATCCTAAGGAAGAATGCACACTTGCATCCTCATTTTCAGGGACTACAGGAAGGAGGAGGGGGAAGGATTTCCCTACCAAGGAGCCAGTAGTTTTGTTTAAAGCCTGAGCTGGTGATTGCTAAGTTCTCTGCTTGTCTCCCTTTTTTGTGTTCATTTTGGTCTCTCTGGGCTCCTTGGCGAAACTAGAGTTCATTCATCTTTGGGGGAGGGAAATGCACTAAGGATTCTCGACTCATTTTTGGAGGCCATTTGAGCCAAATAAGTTACTTGACTGAAGGATTCATTTCTGCTACATCATTAGTCTTTCTGTCGATCTAAAAAAAAATCCATCCATTCATCCATCTAGACCTATTAACACGCAGAAAGCTCAGGTAATGGAAACCTGGTGTGGTCCTGGTGGGGACAGAGTGACCTAGTTCCTGCCTTTGGGGCAGCCTCCTTCCTACCTGCAACCCCCTGCCATGGGAGCCTCCAAGAGTGTTGAGAGTGTTGATGGCTGCTGTGGGTGTAAGGCTTCTTTGTGTAATAATGTATACATTTTCACATTCCTCCAAGGAATGTCCTTATTAACATCAATGACTCCACGAGAATTAAAGACAGCAGGCGTCAGGAGGCGAAGGTGTGACCAATGTCTCAGCAAAAAACGGTAAATGCTGGGACCCCCACCCCCCACCCCCGGACAGCCCTTAAGGCTGTGGGAAAGAGCTCTAAATACATGAGTTCAAAATATATATAATTTCTCAACCATGCAAAATGACTTCCTGTCCATTGAATGGGCTCCATGTGTGAAGACCTGGGCCGTGTACTTTCTATACATTTTAATCTGATTCTTGGGCTATTTTACCTTACTATTGTTGACAAAAGAATCGGGATCTTGGGACTTGAGAGGGCTGTGGTGATTTCAGTGGTATTTGTTGTTTCTCAGTCCTTTTGTCCTGCTTGCTTTCTGGTGGACAAACCTGCTCCTTTCCCAGAAGGCTTACAGGTGGGGAGGTGGGAGGAGGGTGAATTGCTCTCAGTTGCTCTACTGGGGCTGCTGACCAAAGTAACTGCCCCTGTCAGGTAGAGAGGTCTGCTTGAGCCATAAAGGGACTGTGACTCTCTGTCCCCACCCTCTGCTAGGTCTGCTACCATAGGTGAATTCCGCTGCTTACTGGTCAGCTGTAGCCCTTCTCAGCTTGTTTCAATGGATGAACTTCCTTGGGTGATTATGTTATATGAAACATCGCATGAAGCGGTAGGAGGCACTGAATGTCAAGTGATGTTTTCTGAAAGCTCAATTACAGTTTATAGAGACTTGAAAACAGCCTGTTCTAAAAAGCCAGTTGCTTTAGGTGTGGCCGAGGCTTGGTATAAACAACTGGGGAGCTGGTGGGTCACCACCTGGAGAGAGCCTCCCGGAAGGAACTGGACATTGACCTTGTGGGGTGTGGTTCCACCCAGAAAGATCCCAGAGCTTAAGTCAAAGACCCAAATTCAAGAGAAGGTTTTGCACCATAGTTTACATGTCTTCGAGATGAGTGGTTGTGCTAAGGTAAACTGTCAAAGATTTTTAATTTAAAATAAATTGTTTAAGGTGCACGGATAACATTTTGAGTCCTTCTGGGTTTGGGTTGAAAATAATCACACACCGGATGGGTGGTTTTCTGTTGAGCTAGAAGGGAGCCAGTCTCAACTCAGCTGTTGAGTGGGGGTGGTTGGGTGGGGTGGTGACTAAGAATCAGCTTATGATCAAGGAAGCTGGGGCTCCGTGTGCCTGCCCTTGAGCTGCCTCCTGGCTGTGAGGCCCAAGTGAGAATGAAGTGTGTGCAGCAGCCATGGGTGAACCAGTGCACGCAAATGTCAGCACAGCTCCATGGAGTAAACGAGTGGACGCAAATGGACTTAAAACCAAACAACCACAATTCAGCCTAAGATGGTTCAGCTGTTACGAGCACTGGCTGCTCTTGCAGAGGATTCTGGTTTAATTCTAGCACTCACATAGTGGCTAACTAACAATCATCTGTAATCCAGACTCAGGGGACCTGACACCCCCTTCTAGCCTCTGCAGGCACTGCACAGACATACATGTGTGCAAAAGACCCACATGCATTGAATAAAAATCTCAAACAAAGAAAAAGCAGTTAAAAATTCACATTTGCATGCGTGCCAGGGCACCTGTGTAGCAGGCACACGGTCAGGTGTTCGTGTGGGTGAGGAGACCAAAAGTCAGTCTTAGGTACCTCAGGAATAGTGCACCTTGCTTTCTGGGAGACATTTCTCTTAGACCTGGGGTTCACCAGGCTGACCAGCCAGGGATCCTCCTGGTGTTGCTTTCCAGCACTGATGACACAAGCACATGCCTGACTTTTAAAAACTGTGCGTGTTGGGGATCAAACTTGGGTCCTTATGCTTGTGTGGCAAGCACTGAATCATTTCCCCAGGACAGAAGGCACCCGGTTATGGAGTTGGATGCCCAATAAATGCCAGCCAGTTGTCCTTGCCTTGTTATGTTGGTCTGTTGTTACATTGTTTTGTTTTAAGATTTGTTTATTTCATTTACATGAGTGCACTGTATTGCTGTCTTCAGACACATCAGGAGAGGGCATTGGATCTCATTACATATGGCTGTGAGCCACCATAAGGTTGCTGGGAATTGAACTCAGAACCTCTGGAAGAGCACTCAGTGCTTTTAACCACTGAGCCATCTCTCCATCCCCTGTTACATTGAAAAACCATTAGGTGTTTTCATTTTGGGGACAAGAAACAGCAAAAGTGAGTAAATCCATCCATCCATCCATCCATCCATCCATCCATCCATCCATCCACAATCAGTCAGGTCAGTGGGATGGCTCAGACATTAAAGGTGCTAGCCACCAAGACTGCTGGCCTGAACTAAGCCGGTGAGACACACAATAAGAGAGAACAGACTACGTCCAGATGTGTGCAAACACACATGCGTGCACACACATGTACATCAGGTCGGATTTTCAAGATCCAAGTGCATAAATAGACACTAGCACACAGAAGAACATATGCAAAAGGAATGTAAGCAAATTGATACAGCAGAGTATTTGACGGCATATGTTCCTATAGCACTTCCCCGTGAACCGGTTGACACAGTATTACACACTGTTACACCTTTATTAAGTATTCCGAGACCTGCCTGGGGCCGATTCCCTTCAAACCAGGCTCCTTAGTATTTATGCATTTAAAATATAGAAGGGCTTTGTGTGTGCATGTGTGTGTGCCCTGCCCCCTGTGTGTATGTGTGTGTGTGTGAGAGTGTGTGTGTGTGTTTGTATGTGTGTGTAAAACGTTTAGTAAATACTTGAAAGTTCACCAGATCCTTTTGTTCAATTCAAATTAACCTTCCCGGTTAATTAAAATATTTTACCTCATGGGGACTGAGTCCTGTGCATTTCCAAAATGACATTTCCCATTTGTTTACATTGCAATGTTAGATTGGTAATGACTAGCGATAAGAAGAATCCGCCTGCCTTCCTTGCTTGTAGTTCCTGGGGCCTCTGGGTTCTGTCCCCTCCGGTGGCATGACCATTGACTGGGATGAAGGCTCCTCAGAGGACCCTCAGGTTATTAACTGCGCTGCATGGAGGAGCTCCATTGGCTTCACGCTTGGATGGTGGTAATGAGCTCTGAGGCCCCTGCTTGTTCTTTTAGAGCTCCAGGGAATCGAGTGGCCAGGAAGGAGCTATGAGGGAAGCGGGTGTCTGTCGACCCCACCCAGCCCCCTCCCAACACCCGTCTCTTGGCCATTGGACCTGAGGGTGTGGCTCTCCACTGTGGAGGGAGATTGGGAAACAGATGCCTCTTCCTGCTTCAGATGTGACTTTTCCTGTGCCAAGCTTATTTTTCTTAGGGGTTGGGGATTCCTTTGAAGCTCCACTCAGCATTATTAATTCAGAAGTAGGGTGGGTGTTGGTGGCATTTGTGAGGCTCGTCTGAGCATTTGCCTTCCTTGGTGGAAGAAAGGGCTCTTCGACCTCCAACTAGCAAGGTCACAACCCGAAGCCTTTGTCATCCACAAATCTGAAACGCTATTGGTTCTCTCTGGTATGGGTAGTGACTACCAAACGTATTTATTTATGAGATTTCTGCCAGGGCCTTCTTTCTCCAGCTTAAAGGACACCATCAGCAAAGTCCTGCTATTCTGATCTGAGAAAGCGTGGGGATTGCAGAGCCTTATGGAAAGGGAGAGACCCCTGCCTGTACCAACTTTAGAGTTTCTGGAGCTCTCTCTCTCCTAGTCCCCTATTCACAGCCAGAATGTGTCTGCCTCCCTTAAACCCTGGGCTCCAGCCGCCTCCCTCATTTACCTTTGGTGAGTGCACCTAGAAGACCACAAGTGTGATCGCAGGCTCAGCCTCAGTTACTCTCCTGCTCCCAGGGCAGCCCTCATGCTTGGGTTTATAGTCTGCACGGAATGCAAGAAAGGCAAGTGTGTATTCATCCATCCCACTTGTGGGCAAGGCAGGCTGCTACTCCCGGGGAGCTGGTCTCTCCTGTGCGTAAGAGACCCCCCAGAAGCGTGCCGCCCTGGCTGAGACTCTAGTGTGCCATTATCTCCTCCCTTCCAGGGTGTGGAGGGAGGCGACTGGCCACCTGTTTCCCTTGGCAGCTGGGCTAAGGCCAAGGCTTTGCAAGTGATCCACGCCCCGCCCGCCTGCATTTCTGCAAGGGTTCACTGTTCAGATGACAGATGGTGAGCCCACCCCCAGCTGCCCTCACAGTCCCCTTCCTTCCTCCTCCTTCTCAGGGTTCATCCCACCCCCACCCTGGTCAGCTTTCTCACTGACTCCTCCCTCCACATGGGAAGTGACTCTGCATGTTCTTTAAGGCCACTGCTGAAGCTTCCCTTGATCCCACCTCCCCTTTCTAATCACAGACCCATCTCCCTCTTAATTAACACTTAAGTTCTTTGAAAGACAGTGCAGCCTTGGCCTGACCTCTGTTTTGAAGGGGAGGACACCTCTTTGGAAGAAAGTCAAATATAGCTGGGCCCAGCCCACTCCTCTCTTTCCTAGGCAGGGACCAGATTTCCTGGTGTTCTAACTCCCAGAATGGTTAGGGTGAGAATCACCGACATGGGAGGTGAGGCGAACGGCACAGGGGGAGAGTTAATTCTTTCGTCTGCTGTTTTCACGGGTGCTGCTTAGTTCCTATTGCACTCATATCCCTGAAAGGCAAAGGCGGGGTCACCCAGAGAGGCTGTTTGCATCTGCTCAAGGCAAATGCTGACCTTTCGTTCCTTTGCAGAGGTTTGAGGCCATTGTGCAAGGTTATGTTGAGGCAAATAACCCATTGGCCATCCCTGGCCAACAGCAGTGGGCCTTCAGGTGTTTTCTCAAGATTGTAAAGGAACTTTACAACTTTAAGATGGTGTCTGTGGAGGCAAGAGAACCAGGAGTTCAAGGCCACCCTCCCTTACATAGTGCCTTTGAGGCCAGCCCTGCTGAGGCTCTGCCTGGGCGGTGGTTCTGTTTCCTCAGTGGAATCATGAAGCCACAATGCCCACAGCTAAGGGACAGCCAGGCTTGCAGGCAAAGAAAGCTTCGTTTGTTACAGTTGTCAGAAAGCTCCCCTTGTGCTCTCTGTGCTTTGAAAACTTTTGTGGATAAATTCCCTCCACGAGTGACTGTCATTATATTTTCCGAGTATATAGATAATCAAAACATGCCTAGGAAAGACGGTGTAGCTGTTCAGAGTGTGAGCTGTACTTTCAGAGGACCTGGGGTCCCTTCCCCTCAGGGCCTCACATTGGCAGCTCAGAACCACTGGTGAGTATAGTTTCATAGAATCTGTCACCCTCCTCTGACCTCCTCAGAGACTGCATGCACGTGTATGCATGTGCACACACAGCACACATGCACACACACACACACACACACACACACACACACACATAGACACACACACACACACACACACACACACACACACCACACACACACACACACACACACACACACACACACACACACACACACACACACACACACACACACACACACACACACACACACACACACACACACACACTTTGCCTGAGCCTGAGTTGGGCGGTAAGCCTCTTTTTTGCTTTTGTATCATGTAGCTCAGTCTTAGAGACCCTCTGTGGACGCTCGGTGCCCGTTTCAGGCCCAGGAGGGACTCCTGAGAAAGATAACCCTTCCCTCTGTTTTGTTTAGCAGCCAGTTAGCAAGATGTTAGCATCCTAATGAAATTAGAAGCCAAGGAGCCATAAAATAAGGTGTTTCCATGGAGAAGCAGAACACTTGTATCAGAGACAGTCAGAATGGAGGACACTCTGTTGGTCTCAGACTCCAGCCAGTGGTGATGAGAGGATCACATTATAATTAGAATAGGTGACTGCTGTCAAGGCTTTCATGGTCCTGGGTGAGGTGTAGGAACTGACCCATTGAGGCATGAGGCTGGGCTACCTTAATTGTGACAAGCCCCCCTACACATACATACACAATATATAGCCAACTTTGATGCCAAAGGCACGGGACCATGCTGCCCATGGCGCTGTGGCCAAATGCCGAAGTGCCACCTGACAAGTGGGTCACACCAGCAGGCTGTGCGTGCAGTGTTCACGAAGGTTTATTTCCCAGCTCGTCTCCAGCGTCCTCCTTTTCGTCCAGTTTGTTTTCTCTGACATAATGTTCTCCTGTGTCTTCTCAGTCACAAAGTGAGGTTTACTTATGGGAGGAAAGGAGAGGAAGGAGCCGTGTTCGGAGGACGGTCGGTAAGGGGATGCGCACGCCTTGACGCACCAGGCTTTGGGGGAAGCGTTGGGCTTTGACCCCCAGAAAATTGTAGCAGAGGAGGCGAGGTGGAGAGTGGGGGAGGGGGGCACAAAAGCCGTTCACTGGGAATCTTTAAGATCAGCTCTCTCTTTTTTTTTGAAGTCAGAACATCGAACAATTTCTCCAACTTTAACATGCATAGGAATTTCATGAGATTTTGTCAAATTCAGAGCCAGGAAGCCTTAAGTGGGGCCCCAGATGGTGTGATTTTGGCTCCTTAATTGTGAGGGTCACAACTTTTTAGATTTTTCCCCCCAAGGGTTTTGTTGTTTGCTTTCACTTTTTTTTAAGGCAACAGGAGGAGTAAAAATATTTAGGTTAAGAAACTTGAAGGGCTGCTGCTCCAGTCATAAACGGGCCTGGTGGCTCTGACCTTCCAGTTGTCCGGATAGCAGAACCCCTGTGTGTCCACGGTAACCGATGAACCGATGAAGTTCTCATCAATCTGTAAATCTATGTGATGGGATTTTTGGGGACAGAGAAAGGAGGTGCTGAGAATCAGGGAGAGTTGGTATTTCTCCCTAGTTTTGAATAAGGTCAGATTTCTACTTCTTTCTGGAGCTTCCTGCAGAAATGAATTGTTCACTTGTCATGCTGATGGATTTTCTTGCTCGCGGGTCTGGCAGATCTGGCCGGTCTGGACCAGGGTAAACAGGTCTGGAGCACAGCCTGCAGTGTGAATGAGATATTTGCATCGATTACCTTCAGAAGCCAACTCCACCCACTCCATCAGTATAGACAACCCTAGACCTGTCAGGGAATCCCTTCTACAACCATCTAAAGACATTTAAACAGCCTCGACTCAGAATCAACCTTGACACTGTTTTAGGAAGCATTTGTTGTGACATGTTTTTGCCTCCTGAAGTGAACTGAAGTTTCCTTTCTAGAAATAGGAACTAAAGCCAAGTCTTAGACCTACTTGGGTGGCAAAACCATTTCAGACTGATCAAGGTCAGAAAAAGGGTTTGATTATGAAGAGGAGGTGGTGGGCTTACTTTTCTTAGGTTACTGAGAGAGATAAACTCTGAATGCTGTTATTGTTGGGGGCGGGGAGCAGGGTCTCTAGACCAGGCAGGTTTTGACCTCCCTCTGTAGTGGGGGAGGATAACCTTCTGGTCCTCCTGTCTCCCTCTCCCAAGCACTGGGATGTAGGCATGCACTTGTGCACCTGGTTTCGTGCCTGGCCGTGCGGTGCTAGAGAATGAACCCTGTAAGCTAGGCAAGCAAGCTACTGACTGGGCCATGTCCCCAGCATCCTGAACATTGCCATTAAGGTCCCAATGATATGGGAACTAACAGGTCAGCAGCATAGACAGGTTTTCCCTTCATGTTTTCCATCCACGCTTGGCGGGATACATGGGAGATGAACCAGAGTTTCCCAAAGGTTTTGGCCATCAGCGAGAATACGAGGACAGTAATACGAAAGTCTAGAGAAGCCGTCGGCAGAAGAAGTCTGCAGTTCAAGACTCAGACTTGGGAGATTGCTGGTATTTTACTGAAAGTCTTCCGGGGGTGTTTCTGAGTGCATTTTCTCTCCCAGGAGTTAGAGGCAGATGCTGCCAGATCTGTGAGGATGGAAGGACTCAGTTCAGTTGTCTCCTCCTGCAAATGAAGCTGTTAAACCAGGGAAAAGACTGGTTGGTCGTTAATGTATGTGTCTTAAAAAGCAGGATCAAAGTGCCGGAGAAGCAGCTCAGCTGTCCCGGTAGAGGACCTGGTTCTGCTCCCAGCACGGGTAACTTCACTTCCAGGATCCCATGCCCTCCGTCCTTTGAGGATACCAGACATACACCTGGTACACATGCATACTCTTAGGCACATACACAAACATAAGATACGTAAACGGATCTTTAAAAAAAAAAAAAAGCGTTGCTTATTACCTTTTCCCTTGTTCTGGCTGTTTTTATTAAATGCTTTTAATAAAACAAACCAAACAAAACCCACAGCCACAGCATGTTCCAAGACGCGGTCCCGATGTCCCGGTAGCTTCAGCTCCAGCTCTGGCCTCATTGCTGGGCCGTGGAGGGAGCCATAGTCTTACCCTGACACGATGAGACAAGGTCCCTGGGGGAAGCTGGCAGGGGCCCCATGCTGAAAATGGCCCTGGTGGTGGATAGGTGGGCGCTGGTAGACCGAGGGCTTTCATGACAAGAGCCTGGACAGCAGCTTCAGGATAAAGAGAAGCCAAGAAAGGCATCTTGATAGACACTTAGCTAGGGATGAGGCGGAGGGTGGAGTTAGTTGACCACAGCTTGAGGTCAGGTGGGACTGTCATCCAAGGCTGGGGACGTAAGAGCAGCAAGGCCAGTAGGGGGGATGCCGTGCCGCAGGATCTGATCTGGGCGGTGCACTGGTACCGGGGCTTCTGCACGCCTGGCCAGGTCCATGCTCTTCAGGTCTGGCAAAGCCCTGGGATGAAAACAGCTTTCTGTGTTTGCTGACTCTGGAGAGTAAAGGACATTTTGTGTCCATGGAGAGACAGTCTGGTCAAGGGAGTAACCTTTGGTCTTAGCTGTCCTCAGGGACACCAAGCCTGCCTGGGATCTAGGTCTGGAAGACCTTCTCTGGCTCCCCTGGCAGCTTACTTCTTGCCTTTGACCTCATTTCGGGGTGCATGTGCATGCACATGTGTTTTAGAAGCAAGGGTAAGACCTTGGAGTGTGGGCTGGGATTATGGCGTCGGCTGATGAAATGTTTACACTCTACCCTTAGTCATTATTTTGTTTTTTCTCAACTGTACTTTTGGCTCTAGGCATGGGTTAGGAGCTTAGCTTCAGTGGTTCTGCGTGATTCGGGAGCACGTTGGTGGGCAGCTGAGTGTTACAACACACCAAGCAAGTGTTCTAGAACACCAGAGCCAAAGGTTCCCAGGATTATGAAAGAAACGAGAGGTGGGAATTGGCACTTGTTTCTGCCTCGGAGAGCTGACAGTCACGTCTCCTGCACTACCCTTTTTGATTGGATCTCGTGCTTGGTATGCATCACCTTATGTCCTATGTACACCTTGTAACCAGGAACTTCGAGGGCTGAGGCCACCTGACTATCTGGAGTCACACAGCAAGGACACTGTGTTCTTGCTGGGCCTGGGTCCAGAGTGTTCCAAAGCCTGTGTGTGTTCTTGGTACAGCACTGGTTCCATTCCAAGTGCCTGTGGGTGCCCTGGGTCTTGTTAAAACTCCATAAGGCAGAGGTTTGGGGGATTATTCCTGCCTTGCTGGGGGCCCCGATTCCCTGACATGCGGGGGTTTGTTCCATCTGATAGATGGTTTACTCTTTCTGGTTCTATCTCTCCAGGTTCCCCAATCCAAGGGCATCCTTGTTGTATACCTTCACCCTCTCCTTCCTCAGAGTTGCTGTGAGGAGAAGATGGATGAGGCTGAGAAAACATCAGTGGCTTCTCATCCTCTCTTCTCTCCCTGCCCTTCCTTCTCCTGAGGGAATTCCAATTCTTTCCCTATTTCTGCACCAACACCACCTCAATTTAGTTCCCACATGGTTGGCAGCAGGAGGAACAGGCCAGGCCCAAAGTAATCTCTCGATGACTTTGCTGACAGATGGCTTATCAAGAGGACAGCGGCCCTCATTTAAGTCCACCACCTCAGGTCAGTTAGATTGGAGTCTGCAGGGCCCACAGCCCTTTTGGAATGAAGGCTCATACAGGTCACTTCTGACAGTAACCTCTCTGGGGAGGTGGGAGGTGGCTTCCTGCCCCCACTATTATTTCTGGGACAATTATCAATGTGTGTGAGAAGTCTGGAACCTTTTAAAGAGAGGACTCTTATTCCAGGACACAGATGGAGGCCTGAGGCAGAACTGACTGAGCGGGGCCTGGCCCACGTAGCTTGGCCTTCCCTTCTGTCTATCCTTACTGACTCCCTACCCTGAAGGGTGAGTCAGCAGCTCCTGGGCAGTAGGCTCTGCTTAGGACTGTGTGATGCATGTAACGTGCATTTAAAGGATCACAATTAGAGCAATGAGTACTAATTAATAAGGTGATTTCATATGGGAAGACCCCCTGCTCCTCTGGGGTTCAAGGGAGGCTTTGCTTGTGGTGTCTAGGGGAACAAAACAACAATTTGCTTTCTAGTCAGGTGAAGATAGGGCCATGTGTTGACTACCTGCCCAATCAGCCTCCCACAGGCCCAGAAGCCACTCACTTGGGGGCGCTCACATGCCTCTATGATTGGTGGCTTGGATGGGAGGCATCTGCTAGAGCCACAGCCACAGTGGATGGTCACGTCTTAGGCTACAGTGTTAGATATCCACAGAGCTCAGTATCCTGCTCTGTAATTTCATAGCTGTGAGCTGTAAATGACTTAGTCTTGAGTCACGGTTCTGTTTATATGTAATGTAAGCACACCAGTGCTTACTCACGCGGTCCTTAGAAGAATGAGAGGAATAGCCATGCATGCAGTACTGCAGCCTGCTCACTGTTGCATGCATGGCCTCAGGATGTGTATAGAAAAGGGTTGTTAGTTGGGTTGTCATTGTGTGAGCATTAGGGTGTACTTACACAAAATAAGGTGGCTGTGGTGTTTCTAGGTGGCAACATTTTATGAGATCACCATCCTGTCATTGACCAAATTATCACCCCGAGGCCCAGGATTGTATATGTGAGCTTGATTTATTAGCTCATTTCCTTCCTTGCCCCACGACCCTCTTGATGAATAAAACAAGAAGACCCCTCCCATTCCCACCAAGACACATAGAAACCACAGAAAGGTACTGAACTATATACTTTTTCACACACACACACACACACCCCTACATACATACATACCTATGATAAAGTTTAGTTTGCAAATTAGGCACAGTAAGAGTTCAACTACTACTAATAAAATAGGATAATTATCACACAATACACCGTATTGAAACTCTTATAGCTTTCTTTCCCTCCTGCCCACTGTCCCGGTTCTGAAATGCTCTGGGGCCAGTGTAGGTCTCTGTAACTGAAACCACTCTTAAGGGAAGAACTGCTGCCCACCGTAGGTAACTCAGGATCTGTGACAAGTGTCTGTCAGGTCCAGAGTGTGGTAAGAAGTAGCAGGATAGTTGCCAGTACCAAACGGGCTTGAAGTCTGTATCTGCCCGGCCTCTCCTGATCAGTGTTTTAAACGGAGAGTGGGCAATAGCAGCAGCTGTTATAAGACGGCTGTGAAGATGAAAAGAGATTTCACACAGTGCCTCTGGCGGGGTGTGGCCCATCACATGGCCTTGGTGGTGAGCAACTGCTATTGCTTAGCTGATAAAATGGCTGTGCTGCTGATGCTGGGTAAATGCTATCATGACACTGTTGACTTTGGCATCCCCAGAGTCTTCTCATTCAGGACAGTGAGCATATCATCCTGTGGTCTCTATAGGCTCTGCTGTTATTTCCTTCCTGCTTTTCCTTGAGTGCCTGTCAATGGCTTGGGGGCAATGGTTGGGGTGTGTGTGTGTGTGTGTGTGTGTGTGTGTGTGTGTGTGTGTGTGTGTGTGTGTGTGTGTGTGAAGGGGCCTATGAGGGCCTGAGGGGACCTGTGAGGGCCTATGGGAGCAGAGGCTGTTGCTTGAGGTTCGACATCTACATGTAAGCCCTGGGAGCAAGAGACAAGCCTTCTTACTAATAAGGCCATAAATGCCATCTGGGGCTAGGAAGGCCCCCCGCTGCTGGTGTATATCATCATATTTAGTATCCTGTGGTGGTGGTTTAATTGGAAGAGATAATTTGTGCTGTGTCCTAGTGACTGTGATTGGGGGTGAGGGGAAGTAAGAAGTCCAGGGGAGGTAGACATCCTGGAACTCGTCTCCCACCCCCACTGCTGGATCCCAGTTTCGGCAGCGCCCTTTGGTAGCCTGTTCTTATGTGTTTATAAAAAGATAAAGAGAGGGGGGATATGTTCTATGGAGGCGTAGTGAGGTGTGAGGGAAGGGGGTGCCTCTGCCGGCCCATGCTGAGGCATCCCTTCCCCCTGAGGGACCAGCCATAGGACTGAGAATAGAGTTTATTCAGGGCATGGGGAGGGGAGTGAAGAGGGTATTAGAGGCAGAAAAAGGCAGAGAGAGGGAGAGAGTAGAGAAGTAGAGGCCAGGCATGAGCACATAGAGAGAGAGGGAGGAAGGGAGTGGGGAGAGAGTTGGAGCAGGAAGGGAAGAGCAAGAAAGCAAGAGAGAGGAGGGGGCAAGCAGCCCCTTTTTAGTGTCAGGCACACCTGGCTGTTGCCAGGTAACTGTGGGGCGGAGCTTAGACAGAATGCTAATATGTTCTATGCATCCCCCTTCCACACCCCGCTCTGTCTATGACCTCTTCTCTGTCATTCTCCCAGGAAGCATCAGTAGCCTGTTCTCTGATGTGAGGGCGTGGTGGGCTCCCAGGGGACTGTGGTAGTTCAGATGCCTCACGCTGGCACCCAGGGCCTTTCACCTCTCACCTATGCCTCTGCTCTTGAGCCACCTCACTCAGTAACCCTAAGGATATAACAACCCCAACTCCAGTGAGCTGCTGATCTCACCACCCCACCCCACCCCACCCCACCCTACCCCGCCCAGTGACTACTTTCAGGTATTCTCATCTAATTCCCTGCTATTCCCTGCCCCTGTTGTTTGTCTCCTTGCCTGTGGCTCTGACCTTAACTCATTCTCCTTCTGTGACCTTGCCCTGGGGATCTGTCCCTTCTGTGTTTACTAATGCAGCAGAGAGAGCTTTGTAGTGTCCAGGGAACAGGTGCCTAAGCAGGCCCTGTGCTGTGTCTCAGTCCCACCCGTCTCTCTGCTGGACACCCCCCCCCCCCCCCTGCCTTAGGTGCTGCATGGCTGAGCTATTTTAAATAGCATGCTGTGATTCTATGCCTTGAGGCAGCACTGGGCTCTGGAGATACCTGTGTTGGAGCCTCATGTCCAGCGTCATAGGGGAAAACAAGATTCTTTCCCCTTGAATCACCGGAGGGAGCCTCTGCACGTACCTTGGCACAGGCCACACGGATGCTTCTTAGTAAATGAGATGGCCATGTGCAAAGCCCCCACTCCACCCCCAAATAAAGCAATATCACACCACATCTCCCACCCTCCTCATACGTAGGCTGTGCTGGCCAGGAGCAAGCTACTGGCTCAGGGGTCACGGCGCCCTGCTGCCCAGAGAGACCTTGGTTTGAGCTGGGTCAGCATGTCTCAGCCTAGAACTGTCACCATGGAGACACAGGCTTTCTGCCTTGCCCTCTCATCAGGTCCACTGCAGAGGCTAGGGTGACACCCAGAGGGGGAAGTGTACAGCCAGGAGTCCCTGTACAGGATTTGCACAGGCTTCTTTCTGATGGGTCCTCTTCTGGGCTTTGCCATTCCAGCCAGGAGATTACCTTGATGCCTCCCGCTGGCAGAGGAATGGCTCCTAGCAAACTGCCTGTTAATGGAGTATTGCTAGAGCCCCACTCCATGTCCACCTGCTGCTCTGTGGTTGACTTCATGCCTCACCAGGTGCTTTGGACTGAGGCAGCCTCTACCATGGGGTCATTCTTTAGCTCAGCATTCTGGCAGAATCGCATCAGTGCCCTGTAGCATGCATAGAACACCCAGAAAAGAGCCGATGAGACCTTTTTTTTTTTTTTTTTTTTTCTCTTTTTTCTTTTTTTCGGAGCTGGGGACCGAACCCAGGGCCTTGCGCTTGCTAGGCAAGCGCTCTACCACTGAGCTAAATCCCCAACCCTGAGCCGATGAGACCTTAGGATGCCTTGGTGTCGTGAGAAATAATTCCAGTCTTGATGGACCGGAGCTATATAGCTATGGCTGGAGAGATGGTTCAGGAGTTAAAGGTTCTTGCTGCCAAGCCAAACGACCTGAGTTTGATTTGTACTTCAAGTTGTTCTCTGATTTCCACGCTCACACTGTCTCTACCCCACCCCCTGTAAAATTAAGACTCCCATACCTAACCCCCAGTCCTTTATAACTGCTGTGGTCTCTCTTTTGTCCCGCCCTTTCGTAAATTTTAATTATCATCACCCTTTTCCTTACAGAGCTTTCGTTACGTGACCTGGCCCTGGCTGGCACTTTCCCTTTTTGAATTTCAACATCCCTTTTCCCTGCAGACTCTGGTTTCCTGCTGCATACAGTAGACGCTCAGTACACTAAGCCCAAGTCATAGACTGCTTTGGCACTTGATTGGTGGTAGAGTCATCTAGGGTGTGAGGTAGGAGGTGCATTGAGAGCTATTATGAAAACAGCTCTGTTGACTTGCAAGACATTCCTGGGGTCCAGGCTGCTGGCTGTTGACCTTCCCTCACAGGAGGAGCTGGAGAGGGTCATTGGGTCCTCACCTGAAATTCCAGTGTCTCCTTCCCGTGTCTCTCCACTCAGCTTACGTGATTCTATACAGCTCGTCGTGTAGTCTTGGGAAGTACTGGGGTATATATAGTGTATGGAAGGGTAATGGAGATGGGGGTTCAGCTATAGGGAAGAAACGAGACCTTTCTAGTAGTACAGTTGCTTTGGGGTGACCTATATGCAATTCTAAAGGTGCCACCCTGTGACTTTGCCCGGGGTCTGTTTCCAAGGAAGTGAAGGGAACTTGATGCCTGTGAAGAAGCTGTGCTCAGGGCTGGAGCGCCAGGTCTCCTCCCCAGCAGCCCCGAGAGCTGCAGGGTTTGTGCAGGGCTGCCTTAGCTGGCCTTTTCTGTCAGGTACTGGACTGTTCGGGGTGGGGA
Source organism: Rattus rattus (assembly GCF_011064425.1). Taxonomy (NCBI): domain Eukaryota; kingdom Metazoa; phylum Chordata; class Mammalia; order Rodentia; family Muridae; genus Rattus; species Rattus rattus. Next base: position 233,521,463 of record NC_046154.1, on the reverse strand, counting down.
GGGGTGGGTAGAGCTGCCATGCTAGTTTACAGTACACACCATTTGGACTTTGCCCAAAAAGCTATCCCATGTCAGAGAACTGCAAGTCAGTCCTAAGAAACCTTGTCTGTCTAAAGTTTTATAATCTTTACATTCTCACCTGAACACTGTTTTTCCAGACTCTAATTTCACCTTCAAGAGTAAGCTCGTATCTTCACACCGTAGGTCTATGGATCCCACTTCACAGATGAGCATGATGAGGCTCAGAAAGAGCTGTTGTTTGCCAGCCTTGTGCAGCTCCTGAGAGGTGGATCCAGGATAGCAGTGGCACTGGCTCCTAGACAAGGGTGTGGGCTTTTTGCACGTTGTCTTTTCCCTCGTTCTCCTCTGAGGTTCCAAAGCCCAGTGCTCTGCCTAGAAAGCCATTTCCCTGAAAAGGAGAGAATGACATTTTTAGATCAGGAATCCAAGCACTTAGGGCCTGACAGACTCAGGGCCATGTGTTGTTACAATTGCCAAAGTCTGTCTGTCGCTGGGAAAATACAGGCACAGGGAGAGGAACATTTATCTGTGAAATAGCTACGGCATGTGTCAGGCGATTTTTCAGGTACTTGCCAGACTTCTGCCATTTGAACGTGGAGGTGGTGAACTGCTTTGTAGAGAGGCCTGATTCATTCCCATCCATACTCCCCGTGCTGGGCTAGTCTACCTCTGCTGACTCCATTTTCCAGTGCTTTCTGATTGCTTGCCATTCATCTGAACAGACATTTATGACAGTGCCGTCCATGTGGCTGGCACAGTTTGGGGGATATTTGGCTGTCCTCATGGCCCCTGACGTGCAGCCAACCCAAGCGGCCTCCTCCAGATTTTTGCATCTGTTTTTTTGTGTGGGGGTCCCTGGTGGAGGTTTCATGGGCCTCCAGTAGCAGGCTTGCATTTCTCTCACATCCTTACTCTGTCTCACCACTTTCCAGAAAGCACATAGTCTAAAATCCCTCTCCCAAAGGTCTCTCCTGAGTCAAACTCCCTCTCCCCCCAAGATTTATTTATTTATTATGAACACACTATTCTGACTGCATGTATGCCTGCAGGCCAAAAGAGGGCACCAGATCTCATTATAGATGGTTGTGGTTGCTGGGAATTGAACTTAGGACCTCTGGAAGAGCAGTCAGTGCTCTTAACCTCTGAACCATCTCTCCAGCCCCCACCTCCCCAAATATCTTAATTGCTACCATTTTACCTGGGTCCAGACCCCTTCAAGTCACCTGCTCTCTCTTTATCTAATCCATGCCTTATCCGATTTTTTTTTCTTTCTCAACCTGGGTTGAACATTTTCTGGGAAGCTCATTCCCTGCTCAAAAACACTATTCTTCTGCCCTCTGAACTCTGCGCTAGGGTTAGAGCACTTTCCAGTAGAGGACAAAGTGTGTGCATGCCTCCTTCCCCATTCTGGTTGTGAGAGCAGGGACTGTCTATTTCTTTTGCCTTATACAAATCCTGCAAGGTGACAGTGACAGGCCGCCTTGAATCTGTGCAGGAGTGAGTGCCAATGGCCGACACCCTCAGCATTACAAGCCCTAGGCCGCCCTTCCCATTTGTACCCCGAAGTGCAAGATGGCCGTGTTTTCCGGTTGCTTTGAATATTAGGTGTTTTGTTTGTTTGTTTTTAAGCCAAATGTGAGTGCTTGACTCAATGAGTTTCATCATTTGAGCCCATTTGTGGACTCAGCAAATGTCCAGTATGCAGATGAGGGGTTTTACGGGAACAATCAGAACACAAAACTATTTTAGGAAATCAGATTTATTTATGTTTACTAAACAGATGATGTGGCGTTTTTCAGTCACGGCAGCCTTTCCACGTGGTTGCTTGCAAAGGTGATTGATCAGTACGTTAATGGGAAACATCTGGGAAGTAGGGCAGGTTTAATGTCTGCACGAATGTGAGCACATGCGGTTGCATTGCATGGGGTCTTTGTAAGAGGATGAACATTCGTGGGGTTCCCATGACAACAAATAAGGTTGGAGTTAAGCATTTGCAGCAGGATGAGCATATTTTGAAACAGCCACACTAAGGGGATGCTTGTGTTATTATTACAGTCCTTCAGAGGGTCTTGAATAATCTAATTTTGGGGATTAGCCATCACTTGAATGCTTTGTCTAAGCCTCCTAGAAGGACTGGTAAAGGCCAATGGGGTTGCACTGTTCTTGCTCCTTGATAGAGGAGGGTTCTCAGTCTCTGACCTTGCCATAGGCCTCTCTGTTTTCTCTATGTTGAAGATTGTTGACTTTAGAAAGAGAAAAAAAAAAAAAACTAAACTAAACTAAACTAAACTAAAGTGATCTGGGCATAGTAGTCCTTGCCCAGTAATCCCATCACTGTGGAAATTGAGTCCAGAAGTCCAGAATGGCAGCCGGTTCAAGACCAGCCTTGGCTGCAGTCTGAGTCTCTGCCTCAACAAAACAGAAATATACTTATGAACACAGACACACACACACGGACACACACACACACACGCATAGACGCACACACACAGACATGCACACACACACAAACATGCATACACACGCACATACACACACACACACCTGGAATGTCCAACAGGAGGCTTTGCTAGACATAGTGAGATGATTACTACCGTTATGCCAGCTAACCTATCCAAAATCTCCCATAGTTACCTGTGTGCATGTGTGCGCAGGCGCCATGGTTCACTCATTGCTGGCCCAGGAGGGGAGTCTTAGCTGAGAGAGCCGGGCCAGCACCTGGTAACGTGTTACCTGAGACGACAGCAAGCTGGATCCAGACCTGATGCCCGCTGTTCAAATGTGCTTGCGAGTCTTTCTGACTCCTCCATGAATGGTCAGGACTTTCCATGGAGAAGTGACCACAGCAGTCCCAAAGAGGCGGTCAGCGCAGCCCTGCCATTCCTGTCAGGCCTGGAATTGGGTCCACACAGGCCTGCTCTCCCAAAGCTGTTCTTTCTTCCCCCTGAGAGGCAGGAGACCTCTTTCTACCTTTGCTCAGTTGAGACCCTGGCCAGGTTGCATCATCTCATCTCAGACATCTCAGACGAGACCCAAGGCGCTAAATATTTAATTGAATTGTTTCACTGAGGGGATATTGTGACTCACGTGGAAACTAATCGCCTGCCTTTTCATCCAGCACTTAAATAGATCCCTGCTTAAACATTTAAAGGTCAGAGTCCCTGGGATGATTGTGTGGCTCCACCAGTTCCCTTGCTCTGTGGGTTTGGGTGGGGAGTGGGAAGGAGTTGCTGGTGGAGGAAGCCTGGCTGGAAGAGGGATTCCAGGGGCTTGGGAGCTTGGCCTTCCTCCCCCATTCTCAGAAAGAACATGGGGAGGCTGGACCTTGAGCCACTCGGTGCCTTAGGCCTTTCTGGCTACAATTCCTTCATCTGCAGAGCTCAGGGGAGCAGTGGAATTCAGTGTTCTGCTTTCATTTATTTATGTTAGAACTTCAAGGATTTATGCATTCGACTTTAAATTTTTATTTTTCATACAGGAGGAACCGAAGGTCTTTTGAAATTCTGGATCTTTCCTCAGTCTGATAGTGCTGTCAACAGCAGGGCCTTCCTCACCAGCTCTTGATTTCCTCAGAGTCCCTTGTGGAGTCTTCTCCATTTCTCTAGGCAGCACACAGATTGAGAGACTATCAGCTTTTCAGGTGACTGGCCCGTGCTCCTCTCAGAACCACTGGGTCTGCGTCCCAGGAGGGCGGAATTGAGACCCGGAGCTATCCAGGCCTCGCACGTACACCTCTGTGGGGTTATGTGGGTCAAAGGCTGGAAATGAGTTATTGTGCATCCTCTGTGTGCTGTGACCTCTCTCAGGGTCTTTGGGATTCACTCAGTCCATTGCTCTCTTCGAGTACCTCAGCATTTTAGAGGGGAGAACACCTTCTGTTTGCCAGAGACAACAGGGACCGTCTTGGGGGTGGAGGGCCACCTTCCCCTCGCAGCTTTGCATCTGTTGGAGCTGAGGACTGGGGGACATAGTGGAGCAGGGGGAGACAGGATGCTGCTTTCCTGGTGTCCTTCTGGAAAACAAGCCCAAAGCTTATGTCCCTTCAGGGGGAAGTGGCTGTCAAGATGACAGAGTGTCAGCACGTATATGACTCGTCCTGGCCAGATGCATGTTTCCCGTGAGTTGCTGCTGTGAAGCCATGTGACCTTAGGGACCCTCCATCCTGGAAGTAGGAATCGGTGATCCTATCATCCAGCTGCAAGCGACTTCAAGAGCTACCAAACTGCAAACAAGTCTGAAAAGATGAACTGAGTCTATTTTGTGTAAATTTGTGGCACTCCCTTGCCCTCAGGGTATCCTTCCCTCATCCTTCCTAGTGATTTGTTCCTTCTTTTTTCCCCAACACTCAGCAAATATTTTCTGAGTGCTGTTCCGTGCCAGGCACTGTACAAAGAATGGAGCCTCCACCTGTGTGAAGCTCCGTTCTAGAGCAGAGAGAAGTGATAGAGGCAGTGGGACTGCCCTCGGTGTCACGGTGCCATGGAGTACAGATCTGGCTCAGATAGAGTAAGGCCTCTGCAGACAGTTCAGGGGTGCTGTTCGGGCTGGATGGCACCCCACAAGGCCCTGGAAAGGTTTGTAAGCCGGCAAAGAAGACAACAGCCTCTCCGGGGAGAGGCAGTGCCTCCAGACGTCTACAGGAAAGGGATGCTGTCACCTGTGGTGTTGGCAGTCTGTGACAGCTCTGTTTCCCGAGAAGACTCAGGCGCCGGGTTAAAAGAACACGTTACAGCTCTACCCTGTTAACTTCAGTAGATGTCAACTCCATGAAACTGGGGCGAAATCTACCTTGCCCAAATATCACCCCTGCTAAGCACGTACAAAGAAAACAAGAAAAGCAAACTTAGCAAACATCTGTCTACATCATTCACAGTTTTGAAGCACTCCATCCTCAGGGCTCACAGCCGTCGTACCCTAACCTGCCACACACCATCACTGCAGAGTGCCATCGAAGGTGTGCGGGTGTCAGTTAGGCTGACTGGTGTGCCATCTGCTCTCTTTGTTCTTCCAAACCATACATCAGTGAGCTTGTTAACAGATGATCTTCCTGCCTCTCCTTTCTCATCTGGAAGGGCTCCTCTCGTGTTTGCCTCACTGCTTACAGGCAGGCAGCTTTGTTAACAGAGAGCTGCCCCCATCCAGGAGGCGCATGGAAAGAGCCTCAGACTTGGTGTCAGTTTTAAGGTGGAAAGAAATGGCTTTGAGAGTCCCAGTCCTCTTTAGTCATTGCTCGGACACGGTGCAGGAAAGCAAACATGACTTTGGAGCCACTCACTGTACCTCCTCCACCAGCCGCCCCAGTCTTAGTTTGGTCAGTTGTAGGTCATGAAAACACTGTGCGTGGTGGAAATCGGTCGTGTGATAATGGTGAGCGGTGTGGCCAGTGTCCATTCATGGCATGGACGTGCTCCTGAAGTCTCATGAGAAGAGAGCGTACTAGGGGCACTTTGCTGTTTGCAGAGTGGGTACATGGAAGGTGGTGGCCAGCTCTGCACTGTCCCCATAGAGACCAGCAGCAGCTCCACTGACTTACATCAAGCAGCGATAGGTCTGACCCATGGGCTTTGGAAACCCCAGGACCCTATTGAGAGCTCACTGGTTCCCTGTTAGCTGTGGGACTAAGGTGGTTTAAGGTGTCAAGAATGCTGTTTTCCGAAGAGTTCAGGTTGAGTCTGTGCAGAAGGGACACTTTCACAGAATACACAGGACGGAGAAACCATTCAGGCCCACCTGAAGGACCACCACACCATGGTCTCTCTACCCACTTGTCTTCTAAAGTGGAGCGTTCCTCCCCAGTATGACTGAACTACTCGTCTATCGAGATTGCTTGGTGTATGTTGCCGCAGGGCGACCGAGTACAGCGTAGTGGGAAAGCTGTGCAGAGCCTCAGGTCAGGAGGATGAGGAAGCCTGAAGTGTGTCGTCTTTGTTGTCTGTCTGTCTGCTTGTCGGAGATCTAATTCCTAGTCAGTTACTCCCACCTGACATATGGCTTCCTCAGGCCTTTGAGATCTATAAACTTCTGGCAAGCTCTGGTACGAGTCTTGTGTAGCCCCCAGGGGCTTAGGGTGAGGCCGGGGACCAGAGGCCGTGCAGAGCCTTACTCCTCTGCCCTCTATCTGGAATGCCTCAGATCAGAACAAGTTTAAAGCATTACACTCTGGAAGATTTCTTTCTGGTTTAGCTGAGATCCCTTCTGCAATACCCTGATGACTTTTCCAGAACGTTCCAGGCTGTTCATAGGTCTGCCCTAAGAAGCTAGTGAACTGGATGGTAGGTCTTTTGTAATTGGCTGGCTTGGGGTAATTGAGGTTAGCGAGTTTAAGAAGTGAATGATTATTTACATGCCACGTGTGTGAATGTGAAACTTCTGGGGTCTTGTGGCTCTTTGGTGGGGACTTGCTCTGTAGGGTGGAGGAGTAGAGGCAGAGACCCCACCCCCTTGAAGCTGCTCCTGGCTTCCTTCACCTGCCTGAAGGTCACTCCCTCGCTCCCTCCCCCGCTGCACTCTGACCTGACAGCCTTTCTAGCTCTTGCTCAGCTGCTTACATAATCCGATGGGGAAACGTCAGGATTTGCTGCGGACCAGAGGTCAGCTGGAATGCTCATCCTTAGGCGTGGATTTCTGATTGTGTGCTAACTGATCCCTGTTCTCACAAAGATTTCAGAATTTGAAGTGACAAAGCAATCAAGATTGCCTTTTCAACAGCTCAGTGCTCAGGGAGTGGACTGAGAAAGGCTTAATTCTACCCCTGATCCTATCGCTGCCGGTTCTAAGTTGCCACTGCAGAAATCCCTCTCCTCAGAAAGGGATGCTGTGGAAGAATGGGAGGCCATCCTGCTCCTCTCCATGTGCCTGTGATCCCCTTATGTCTTAATGCCCATGGCATCACACAGTGGCTCTCAACCTGTGGGTCCCGACCCCCTTGGAGAGTCAAATGACCTTTTACAAAGGTCACATATCAGATACCCTTCATATAAGGTGTTTACATTACGATTCACAATAGTAGCAAGATTACAGTTAGGAATCACAATGGAGTGATTTTGTGGTTGAGGGGTGACAACAACTCGAGGAACTGTATTAAAGGGCCACAGCATTAAGGTTATGAACCACCGTTTTAACTGCTTCTTTACACCTCGACTACGACTGACAGCAGGGCTGGCCTCATCCACTTCTGTCCCTTCCATGTCCTGCACTGACCTCCTGAGATCTAGTCACATCATCCAGCCAAGCACAGGATGTCAGAATGCACTGAGACATACTGCGGGCTAACTTCAGGCGGTGCAGAGCGAAGCAGATGGGGAGTTTTTACTGCCTGGAGCAGGAGACTGACAACGACCCCAGAAGCACCAGCCACAAGAAACACACAGGGAACAGAACCTGAGCCAGTGTCCCTCCTCCACACTCACAGCAGAGCAGTGCACACCTCTCAGAGTGTCACAGTCACAGCAGTGCACACCATCCCAGACTGTCACAGTCACAGCAGTGCACACCTCCCAGACTGTCACTGTCACAGCTCCATGATGGAAGTCGGGAGCTCACAGTGCTTCTGACTTCATGCAGATCAGCTGTATGATATGGGCAGAGATGACGTGAGACCATGAAGACCTTTGTGCAAATGGGAGTGAGAATCCAGGGAGCATGGAAGGGCCTAGAGTTGAGACCCTGGGCCCAGCCTACTGAAACATCAGGAACCCTGGAAAAGGGTCTGTTGCTGTAAAATTATATTTTAAAAAAATGCTTTCTTTTATCCCGTACTAGGTCTGTCACTATAGTGCCCCAAGACATCTGGTAGACCTCTTCATCTCAGTCAGCAAAGCCTCTCACCCGCTTTGCTCCGTCCCTATCACACTGCCGATGACTTCTCTCTGAGCCTGGCAGCAATCTCTCTGCCCATCCAGTTCCCAAGGCAGGTTCCCACCATGCCAGACACACACATGCCAATTCCATGGCGGCTCAGTGTCTCCACCACCACACACTCTCTTGAATTCAATTAAATCTCCACATGAAAGAACACACAACACAATAACCTCTGATATAATTGATAAGATATAATTGCCCACCTAGACATACAAAGCCCTGTCCACATCCATCCCTTAAGAACATTCATAACAACCTGTAAATGTGCAGAGAGGAATCTTAACATCCGCCTCCATGTTCTCTCTGCTCCTCCTTTTCTTGCTCCAGTCTCCTCCTCTCTAAAGCTTTTCTCCCGCCCATCCTTCCTTCTTGTCCAATGACAGGCCTCATTCTATCTTGTACCTGCCTTCACCTGCATAATGACATCATCCTACAAGGGTCAATGTCTGTAGACTCTCCCATTACTCTGAATATCAGGATCCAGCTCTGACCAGCCTGGGGAAGGAGGGAGAATCTTCTTAGTCTCCCTCCAGCTTCTCTTTCCTAGCCATCCCAAGAGCGGAGATCAAAGCTGTGTTGACAGCTGAGATTCTTTGAGGCGCTAACATTTAATTTTTAACTGCAAATGCACATATGGTTAACTTTACGTATCAGCCGTTCCTCAGCACTCAGTCACAAGTGGTTGTCGTGTGAACGGTGCTGAGCCTCACATCTCCAGAACTTTATCATCTTGTGGAATCAAGATACCATTGCCCAGAATCAAAATTCTTCCCTGGTTCTTCCCCCACCAGGCCTTGGTATCCACTATTCTCCTTTCTGATTCTACGGGTCTGACAACTCTGCGTGACTCAAACAAGCAGAAGACACAGTATAGTACCTGTCCCTTAATGAAGCGATCCTTTTACTGACAGGATGTCCTCATCTTTAAGGCCTCCTCAGTAAACTCTGCCCCCTTCCTTAAGGCTGAATGGGTATCACAGATGTTCGCTATGAGACTGCAGAGGTGACTGCCATGCATGCCGCTGGGTCTCTGTGGCCATGTGTGCACATCCATGTGCTCTGTCACGTGGATAAAAAGCGCACAATTGCATTGTTTTCCCTTCTGTCCTTCCTGTTTGGTTCACAGACTAGCATCAAGTGGCTTGGTGCTGTTTCTCTTTAGAACAGCTGTGACCATTGCAAAGTTCTCAGTGGCATGGATAGCCAGAAACCAGTGGTGTGGTGTATCTGAGACCTGGAGACTAGGCCTTCTGTCTGACTCTCTGTCTCTCTGTCTCTACCTATCTCTGTGTGTGTGCACATGCACAGTTACCTGTGCACATCTGTATACATGGAGGCCAGACGTTAATGTCAAGTGTTCTCTGTTGCTTTCCATCTTCCTTTGTGAGATGGGATTCTTCCTCAGAATCCAGAGTCTCAGGTACTCTGGCTGGCCAGTGAGCTCCACGTACCCTTCCATATCTTGGGACTTCCCTTTTGTCCTCAGTCATCAAGCCTGGGGGAAGCACCCCAGCCGGCAGGCCAGGTAACACCTGTCACGGATGCTGAAGAAGTTCTGATATCATTCTAACGCAGCCTCACCCAGCCTTTGGCTACCCCAACTCCAGATGCTGAAGGTTCTTTACAGAGTGGCAGCAAGAAACTGCAGGCTCACTGTTGAGAATACCATTTGGTAGGTCCCTCGGCCGCCCTTGTCCTCTGGCTAGCAGTTGTTGTCATGGTAACAGATCTACTCCCAAGCTGGCTTTCTAATAGCGTAGAAGGGACTTGACACTTCTTCCTGAGGTTGTTGGTAATTATCTTCTCAAAAAATAAGTTCTGGTTATTGGAAACATTTTAATGGACCTGGTTCTGTCCTTTGGGGGAACACATTCTCTGAGCTGCTCCCAGTTTTCTTTTTCCCTGTACATGTTCTTTTAGGAAGAACTGTTATTCTCTTGTTAATACCCTGCTTTTAGTAGGTGTGTAAATACTTAACTTTATTTGGAAAGCAGGCAGAATAGCCTATGTTGAGTATCCGTAATTAGATTAGCTATTATGTGTGCACATTTTCCATGAGTTTTTCTCTCAAACTTAGGGTCTTGAAATCCTTCATCCCTTGGTCCTCCCACAAGCAGATGGAAGGGTCTCCTGGGTGAGTCTAACCTGTATTCATCACTCTTTCTAGTAGCGCACTTTTTATCCCAGCTGCCAAAACATTGGGAACATGTTTCCCATGTAGTTAATTTCCCTGACCCCTTTTACTCCTGTTTCTCCTCAATTTGCAAAGGCCTATTGAGCCTTCCTCCCAGCCCATATACCTCAGTAGACACTCAGAATTCAAGGATGGCTTGGAAGCAGTTGCCCTCCTAGGAGGTCACCATGTGACGGAGGGCATGGGCCCCCGGATCAGGAAGTCCAGGACAACATGACGAATGTGACAGTGTGCGCATAAGAGGAAAGGTGCAGACCAGCCACCACCCTGGTCCCTCTTGTGACAGTTAACACCATCATCTTGACAGAATCTAGAATCACCCCAGAGACAAGTCTCTGGGCATGCCTTTGAGGGAGCCTCTTGAGTAGGTAAATGGCAGCGAGAAGACTCACCCTACCTGTAAGAAAGAAAAGAAGAAAAAAGCAAGCTGAGCACTGGCATTCGTTTACCGCCTCCAGATCGGACACTGTGACCAGCTGCTTCAGGCTTCCAGTGACACCATTTCCTGGCCACCCTGGACCCTCAACACCCGAACGCCATTAAAGCCTCCCTTCCTTTATTTGCACCTGTCACATAGGACTCTATAATCTCTTGATTATAGCAGCAAGAAAAGCCACCGGCTCCTCCTCCCCCATCTTCCTGTGTTATGTGCAGGCACCAGAGGCCTCTGAACTGACCTGATCCTCTGCTCAGCACGGGTGGGGGTGGGGACAGCCCGTCTCTGCATCACTCAAGACCACAGAAGAAATGAGAGTGGAGAGGCCGCCGGGACCAGTGGCTTTCTGCTCAGTATCTGTCTTCCACTGAACCACTTTGCCATCAGGCAGAATCTGGTCCCTGAAGCTTGTTTTCTCTAGACCAGAGTTGTAATTTCCGCCCATTGGTAGGAGGGCACCCTGCTGAGAGCTCCCATCTTGTTTGGGCTGGGACACTAAAGCGAGGGTGGGGGAGCTGAGGCAGAAGCCTCACCCCTGCAGGCCCATGTTTTATGGATCACAGCCTGGCAGTCAGTCACATTTGCTGTTTCTATTTCAAAGCTAGGGCATCTGGTCACCTGCACATACCTCTGGGGTTCCAGTGTTCTCAGAATTGGCAGAGCTGACGGGCTGATGAAGTACTCTGGCCCCTCCCATCACAGGGTGGTTACATACTAGTGGTGTCTAGCGGTGAGTCGCCATCCTTGGAGAACTGGTTAGAAATGCTGACCCTCGCACCCTAGCCAGCCTGACTGCCGAGGAATGGCAACCTTTATGCAGATTGACGTCTTTAAGAAACTGTTCCCTGATTCTAGTGCTAGGGCTGCAAGCCCAGGGGACGCAGCCTTGTGCTGGTCCTGCATTTGTGCAAACAGACTCTCCAACTACCCAATCCCTGGTTTGTCACCGGGTTATCTGGATGCAGCCATTGCTACCCGATGATAATTAGCCCAAGATATGAAAACTCACTTGTCATCCTTGGTTTTGTCTGTGTTTGACTTTAAAAGACAAACGAACAATCAGACCAGATGAGTGCATTTTTGCCTAGACCTTAACCTTTCCCCAGGGCTGGGGCAGGAAGCAGTAAGACTCCCTGACAGTATGGCTGTAGGGAGCCACTCTACACAACCCACAGTGGCCATAAATCAGACCGGACTTGTCACTGGGGTCAGGCCATGACCTTGACAGAGCAACACAGGCCATAAGTTACTCTGCTTCCTCTTAGAACACCAGGCCAGTCCGCGTCCCCTCCCCCAATCCCAGGGCTTCTGGCTTCCTGTCTTATAAATGAGTGCTGAGCAGTAGCCGGAGTTAAACCATTCCCAAGGGATCAGCCGCTAGGTGTGCTCCGCGTTCGTGGGGATCAAGGGCTAGGAGACATTTTAGGAACTGAAGGTAGAATTTTTCTAACCTCTATGGTGGACCCACCTTAAACTCTGTAAGCTCTAAATCCCTGAACAAATACGTTTTAAAGGATTTTCACTTCTATTATTTTTTATTTACGTATTCAAGTGTGTGCATGTGTATGTCTGTGTATGTGAGTGCAGGTGACCTTGGAGGCCAGGAGATTCCCTGGAGCTAGAGTTAGAGGCAGTTGTGAGCCACCAGGTAGGGGTGCTGGGAACTGACCTCAGCTCTGTATGGTCAGTACTTGCTCTTAGGGCCTGACAGTCTCTCAAGCTCCTAAGTTGTAGGTTGTAGTTCCTCCTCCTCCTCCTCCTCCTCCTCCTCCTCCTCCTCCTCCTCCTCCTCCTCCTCCTCCTCTCCTCCTTCAGAGACTGTCACATTGCAAACACTCAGGAGACAGCAATTCTGGTAAGCTAGGTGAGAGACGACTAAAGTTTATACACACTGGCCCAGTTCAGGGTGCACAGAGGCCCCTTAAACAAGCAGAATCACTTTTCGCCTGAAGCACATGAGTGTGACCTCTGATGAGTAGGTGTTGGAGGTTTCAAAGGCCCATGTTGTCACGGGGTATCAATGTTGACCTAGTCACTGATCCCAAACTTCTGTTTCAATCACGCATCTTCCAGCTACCATGTAAATGATCTATCCGATCTTACACGCCATGAAGGCTGCCCGGGAGATAAACCCAGAGCTGGCTACTGTCAGCCTCCCCAACAGTTACATTTTGGCAACTAAGAAAATGACATGTGGTTCATCCATCAGGCCACATCTGCTTTGCTGGCCGAGCAGGCGTCCTCCAGTCTCCCTTTCCTGGCTCCAGGAGGAGCCTTTTTCTGTGCCCACGTGGCAGAGGCTGACCATGGCAGTGGGAGCAAATGTCGAGGAGCCTGCCACACCTCCTGGGAGATGGTCTCAGGGTTTTCCATCACGGAGGCAGCCCCACATCTTGTTTGCTCCTGTCCTGGTTTGCCATGGCATGAGCTTGTCACAGCTCCTGTTTCCGTAATGCCATTCTCAGGTTGCTTTTCAACAGCAACAAAGAAAGCAGAATATTGGTCTTTGTGGCTGCCAGTACCGCGCAAGCCAAAAGCTCGTGCCTGCTGGTCTGAAGGCACCAGATGGTGGTGGAACTGTGTGGTTTTGTTTTCTGAAAAGTTGTGAAGTAGGAGACACTGAAGTGGAGGACCGGCCGAAAAATTGTCATCCGATAATAGCTGGCAGGATCTTCCAGCCTGGGTGGGGGCACACCAGTGCTTTCAAGAAATGACATGCTGACCGTCCATCCCTGATGTGCTGAACGCACAGAACTGGTGTCCCGAGCCACCAGCTGGGTTCTCCATCCACACTCAGCTGCGTACAGTTGCTGAATAACAGGTTTTTCTAAAATAAAAAACGGGAAATTCCACAAGTGTCTCTCTTCCTTGAAGATTGGAACAGCTCCTTAGGATTGCCATTGTGGTCAAGAGGAAGTAGCAGTTCCTGTGTGAGGGGCTGAAGTGATTTACTTTTGAAAACCTGTTTTTTTCTAAAGTTTTGCCTAAGGAGCCTTTCTCTGTAAATTTAACACTCACATGTCCGATGTACTCATTTCCTTGGCCTCAGACTGTCTGCTGTAGGAACATTCTAGAGCATAGCAGTACCCAGGGAAGAGCTCGGGTGGTCTTAGAGCCATTGTCAGGGCTGACCTGGGTGTGGCCACTTCTGCTGAGGCTCCTGGTCTAAGGTAGAGGGTCCGTGTGATAATATGGACTCCTAGAAGCCGGTTCTTTCTTCCTCTCTCCTCCTCTGAATCAAGGGTACCTGCTGATCACATCTGCCCAATTTTACACCTAGCCATCACAAGGAGCTGCCCCACAACCTCAGGCAGGAGCATGGTGCTGGGGTGGCAAGCAGCTGCTGGCGCTGTCGCTACACTGTACATTCTGGTCTCAAATCTGATTTGGTCTCAAATCTGGTCTCACATTCTGATCACTCTGAAAATCCATCCCTGTTGATCTGCAGGGATGAGACGTTTGTTGTCAAACTAAGGGCTGTCTCACTCTGTATAGCACTGTAATTGGGCTAAGGTGCATTTCCTAATGCTGTTTTGTGGTCACTCTGCTTTTGCCTGGGAAGAGGGGTCACCTAGCCTGGTTTGGGGATCACCAGAGGTGCTTTATAGAGCCTCTGTTTGTACCAGCAGCTGAGGTCTGGCTGGGTTCCTTGCCTGGAGCCCCAGAGTGGCCCTTATAGAGCCGGTGTTCAGAAGCCATTGCTCTCTATTTAGTCATTCACTCCCCTGCTGCCTTTAGATTCTGTTCTGTGTACTCGGTCTGTAGGCAAAGCAGGCTCTTGGCTTGCTGCAAGCACGAGAACGGAGCTCCCTTCCTTTTTGCTGCTAGAGGTCAGGCTCACTATCTCCTGCCATTCACACTCACTCTGCATCAAAGCCTTCATTTGTGCTGTGGTGAAAGACGCCCAAAAGAGATCAGAAGACTGGGGAAGAGAGTACACCTGGCTTCAGGGTCGAATGAGTTTATGCACATGGATGTGTGCCCAGAGGTGTTCAGCCAAGGTGCGAGCCGCCCTCCAGGCATCCCCTGCGTGGCAGATGGTACACCCAGCCATGCTCTCCAGAGCAGAGCTGATGCACATCGAGGTGGCCTCTGTTGTGCAGTACTGGGCAAAGCTTCCAGCTGCTGCCGAGGTGACAGAATACCTGAAACGTCGAGTCTTTGGTGCTCCCTGAGAATGGGCTTGTATGTGTGAGAGAGAGAGATCAGAATAGCCACAGCCCGCCAGGCCATTGCAGAATTGAGCCCGAGTGGCCCATGCGTCCCACAACCGCCTCAGCACTCATTTCAGTAGGAGCTTCCCTTCTCCTTGTTGGCTGGAGGGAAGCTGGTGATGTAATCGCTTGGAGCTTTGCAACATAAAATGAACAGCCAAGGAGGTGCAGAGCTGGGGTCCTCGCAGAGCCGGGGTCCTCGCAGGGCCGGGTGAGGGCAGCCACCTGCCTGGTTGGAGGGTGGGGCAGAAGGGTTTAGGGGATCTAAAGCAGGCGGGCCACGATGCCTACAATGTCTGTGAATGAATGACTGTCAGGGCATCTTTTCCAGTGGGCATAGCAGATATATAACATGGCCTGAAGGAATGATTCTGGCTTTCTCAGAAACCAACCCCATCCTGTCCATTTCTCTTCGGTGTCCTGGTTTCTCAGCTCCTTGGAGGAGAGTAATACCACACGCAGGGCGAGATAGGCTGCTTACCGGTAGGTTGGCTGGTGCCTTGCAGCAGACGTGAGGCAGCGTGGCCCGAGCTAATTGTCCTGTCATCCTGCTTCCTAAGACTTGGCCCTGTGTAATTGGCCTTGATGTGGCTACTGCTCCTTACTCTGTATAAAATACACCACTGCCACCTTTTGTGCACTCAAAGCTGGACATTCCGCTAGTGTGTCTCAGCTTCCCCCACCCCAGTTGCAGGCTTAGCAAAGAGTCCCAAACTCCCAAACCTGTAGGTGCCAATCATAGGGCTGTTGTTCAGGAGCTGGCATGCAAGATACAGAAGTCTTGGGACGTTGGTGTAAAGATCAAGATGTGTTTCTTCGTTTAGAAAGATATGATTTAAATCAAGTTGCTTTCAGAACAATTGTCATCAAAGTATACATGAGGTGTGGTTGAAGGGGGTTAATCCGTCTAAGGGCAGGGCTCAGCAGCAGAGAGCTTGACGTACATGAGGGCCCCGGGTTCTATTGCACACCCACGTGTGCATGCACTTGCTGGGAAGGCACAGGAACGTTGTACAAATTTACGTTGCTCAACATATTTTGCAAGAAACACAAATTGGAAATTATAGCTGATGTTAGGGTGTGAGAGTCTGAGTAACATTAAAACAGCAATAGTCAGCATACTGCCGTGTGTGTGTGTGTGTGTGTGTGTGTGTGTGTGTGTGTGTGTTTTAAGATTACAACTGTCAGCATTTGAGTTGAAACAAGTCAGTACCTCACCGATGCCCCTCATCCTTCTGTACTTAGCCTCTAGCCTAGCTTAGGAGATGGCAGGAAGTCGTGTGGAGACTGAGGATCAAGCATTGTGAAGGGTGCGGCTGAAATCCTGTGGCCATGGGCCTTGTAGATCCCTCGAGGTCTTAGCAAGGATGGGGCACTTCTAAGAAATCACCAAACCCCTGGAGGTCAGTGGCCGGAGGACATTGTTTACCTCAACAGGTACATTTCGGTTTGGATGAAATAGATCTGGGAAAAATATTTCTGGTGAGGTGTGTTGCAGATGGCCTCACACCTCGCATGTATTTGGGGTTTGATGTATTTGGGGTGGGTGGTGGTGGTAGCCATTCCTTAGATCTTTTTAAGTTTATTGCCAAGGAAGCAAGTCCACCTGTGTGATGGGTGACCTACCTCTCTGAGCGTGCAGTGCAGGTCCCCATTGGGCTCCAGCTGGGCTTCCGCAGCCCCTGTTTTGGTCTAGTGCCAAGATCCTCAGAGGGGATACTTGGGGCTGCCTGTTCCTTGCTAGCTAAGTGTCCAGATGGTAACCCTGACTTGGAGTGGCTGGAACTGGCTTCCCCCCATCCCCTCCAAGATTTTGGGCTCTATAATAGATGTTTTCCAACTTCATGAAAGTGAGTCTCTTCTGACTTAGATGCTGCCCACCGTGGACTCCTGTGTGTCTTTCACAATTTTCTGGCCTGCCCTGATATTTTGTCCTGCACATAAGCAGCAGAGATGTTGGTCATGTGCTTTTAAGTCCATGTTTCTTTAATGATAAGTGGGTCTCTTGCTTCATTGCAGAAGGCAGGTTACCTCTCACTTCGGTTCTTTTGCAGCTAGCGGTGCTGCTGGCCTACTGGCTTTCATGACTTTGTGATGACAGATTGTGGGAGGGACATTTCTGGCTGTCATGGGGGATGCAGACAAGTACACCTATCATCTCATGGAGAGACCCGGGGTGCTGTGAAACATCCCCTAATGCTCAGAGCATAAAAGTGACCACTTAGAACCAGGATGTTTAGTACACATGAAGGCCCTGAGTGTGGGTCCCAGACTGATGTATTCACACAGGCCTGTAATCCCAACACTTGGGAAGTAGATGCAGAGGGATTAGGAGTTCAAGATCACCCTCGATTACTTACCAAGCTTGAGTCTAGCCTAGGCTACAAAAGGTGATGTCTTAAAAGACAAGATGGGTGGAAGACTGCTGTGAACTGTAAACAATAATCCAGTCCAGAGATTATGCCCTGTGGAACTGCCCTGTACTGAGTCCTGCTTCTGGGAGGTTCCAGAGCCTGTTATTCTCCTGTCTAGTGGGCTCCTAATTAGCCTCCTAACAGCACGAGCCTCTGGCAGGGCAGCCACAACACACAGTAGCTTACTGTACCCTCACACTTTGGCCAGAGCAGTTCCTAATTCTATTCCTCAGCTCTTCCCAGCCCCACTGCAGAACCGGCTTTGAGTCTTCGCCTGCCACCTGCCCACACTGCAGGCCCAGGCCTCCTGCCCCACCGCCCCTGCTGTGCTGGGAGATGGAGGCGCCTGCAAATGAGGCAGCTTGGAGGGATGTGACAATGCCACTTGATCGACACCACCTTTCTAGTGGCCTCAGCCACGTGGGCCACTGTTTGGAGGAACAGTGGCTCGGTGGCCTTTGCCCTCCGAGTTTCCTTCCCTCCCTCTGAGAAGTAGTCATAAACAATTTGTATTCTGTCTGTCACGCTAAATGCTCCTCTTTGTCCTCAGTTGGGGATGTTTGCTGCTTGTCATAGCCGGAAGAAGTCTTCTGATATCAGCCGAACAAAGCAGGGTTTGGGTCTTGGCTGTTCAGTTTAGCTGCTGTGTGGCTGATTAGCAAGCCCAGCTGAGGTGCAGTGAGGGTGCCTTCGTCCTAGGGCCGCTGTGTGTGTGTGTGTGTGTGTGTGTGTGTGTGCCTTGGTCCACTGTGGGTGTGGTAGCACATGCCTGTAATCCCCTCTGAGGACAAGAAGCCCTGGGACTCACTGACCAGCCTCCTGGTTCAGTGAGAGACCTTATCTCAAAAATTAATTAAAAAAAAATAACACAGAGAACAAACTGAGGAAGAAGATACTTAATGTAAGCCTCTTGTGCACACACATATCCCTAGGGAATAAAGGAAAAACCAAACGGATTGTTGGTCCAGCCTCCAAATAATAAATATTCTCTCATTCAAGAAGTAAGGTCTTGCCCACCCTGCGAGGGTGGACAGGTGCCTAAACCAGCCATTTGTGGTTCCATAATCCTCGCATTGTCAGATTGGACCTCTTCCAGATGTCTCCTCCGTCACTGGAGCCCCCCCAGCCAGTTTCCTCCAATTCAAACCTGCAGAGATTTTTTTTTTTTTTTTTTTTGGGTCAATAAAGTCCTAGCAGAGATCAGGAAAGCATCAGCTGTTGCTAAGCACTTAAACAGATCTATTTTTAGGGTGACCCATAAATGCCAGGATCGACAACAGTGGGTGATAGGGCCCACAGGGAGGGTCACCTGCCTCCTGCTCCTGTGCCCGCCCACAGACACTGCTGGCAGGAAATTTTCTTTATGTCCCTTCATTTCCTGTCCGCTCTGTGGTGAGGCACAGTGGTGGGCACAGGCGTGATGTTCAGAAGCAGGTGGGGCTGACCCATAGCTTGGCTGCTCCTGGAAGGCCTGGGAGCGAAATAAACCCATGGAAGAGATCAGGAAGGCACTGAAATATCAGGACAGAAAAGTGGAGTGCAGGGACTGCCCTTCAGCGTGACCCCTTCCAGCCCTAACTCTACCTCGAGGACGTGGAAGTGGAGTTAGCCCTGAGTAACGGAGTCACATCACCTAGCTCTCTGCACTGGCTTTGCCGGGACAGTCCAGTCATTCAGCACCAAGTATACTTCTAGACGCTGGAACCAAACTCTGAGAGCTGGCTGAATAAAACGTTACTACCCGTGCTGGTGGGTAGATGGGAGTCCTCTGCTATCTTTTTTTGTCTGTATGAAGTGTCATGTAGCTGACTATGGCTGAATACACAAGCCTGGGATATTTAGCCTGCCTGAGTGGCATTTACTAAGTCTGTAACCTTGGGCAGGTTGCTTAAAGTGCTTCTCCTGTCTACGAGACGAGCACAGCAGCATTGTCAACACAGGGGAGGATATTGTGAGGATTGACTGATTTAATATGTGAAAAGTACTTAGGCGCTCTAAGCAGCACCCAGGTGACACATAATTCTATTTTTAAATGGCTGCGTCCTGTTCGCTTGGGTGTCTGTGCCCTATGGTTCATTTAACTAGATCATTATAATGGGATTTTTGAGGATGTAAACATTTCAATCATTGTCCTCCCAGGTAAGGATTCGCCATTTTTCTTCATTATTTCCTCAGGTTAAATTCTCAGTATTAGAGTTGCGGGGTCCAGGAGAGTATGCTATTTTTAGGACATATCTTGATAGCTGCTACTGATTTCCCCCCAGGAAAGCCTTAGTCTACCTTCCTTGCAGCAGTGAGTAAGTGGGCCAATATCCTGTGTAGCCACACTATTAACTTTTAATCAAATGAAGGCTCAGGGAAAAGCGATCTTTTCCTGGGGATAAAGTGTTTCTCATTCCTCACCTTTGTTCACAAGCAATAAAAGCCCTAAAAACAGCCAGATGGGGAGACAGATGGAGCATGTAAGAATAGCGCCCTCTAATGGAGGTTCCTGGGAAGGCACAAACACTTCGTACAATGCCTGCAGTGTTTTGGAGGTCTGTGGGGGTGATGAGTTGCAGTATCCTTCACTGGACTTGAACTTGCCATGTCGTTGAAAATGACTTTAATTTTTGATCCTCTAGCATCCTGAGTGCTGGGTTTATAGGTGTGTGCTACTCTGGTACTTTCATGGAGCCCAACATACTAGGCAAAGAACTTTTCTGGCCGACCTCCATCCTCAGCCCCCAAAGGCACCATTTCGATGCAAACCAGCCTTGGGATTATATTTGCTTTTTGCTTCAGCTTTTACAGCAATGATTAGTAGTAAAGTGCGAGTTTTATTCTTCTGGGGAAATCTGAAGGTATTTTCAGTCCTCAAGTCTGAGTATAGAGCGGGAATCCTGCTACTGACTCTGTGTGGGTCCAGACCTAGATGTTGCTGACTGAGAAGACCTTGTGAGCTCCCTGAAAATGTAGCGCCCCCCCCTCTCTCTCTGTAATTATATATAATTTTTTTTTAATGACAGAGTCTCATCATGTCTTACCAGCGGGTCTAGAGCTTGTTGCTGTGCAGACCAGGCTGGCCTGCAGCTCACAGGATCTAATGGCCTCTGCTTCCCAAGTAGGATTGCTACCCACTCATTCATTCATTCATTCATTCATTCATTCATTCATTCATTCATTCATTCATATTTGGTTAGCCCCAGCTGGCTTTGAACTCACAGTGGCTGTGGTGGCTTTGAACCACTTGCCTCTGCCGCCCAGGTGCGCTGAGTAACCTTGTGTCACCATGCTCAGCTGAACCATTACTACTTAGTGGCCACTATTTTATTGTCATTTGCTCATGGAGAGTTCTTAGCTGGCAGATGGGGGCTGAACCAACAAACATTTCTGCAGAGAGGACAAAACAACATGTAACACGTGTAATGTCATGGGTTTCCATAAGAGGGATTTACCCCCCTGGTGGTTTGGTTTGACGTGTCATAAATTCCTGTGGGCCAGAAAACAGTGTTTTATTGGACACTTCCCCCAGTTTCACAAGCTACACATTTGTATTTTCCTAACATCATTGACTGCCTTCCAGGGTCCTTATGCAGTTCTGATCTGAGGCTACAATTCATTCTCCACACAGCCCAGTAAATAAATTCTGATCCAAGAGTTTTTCCAGAAGCAGGGAGGAACAGAAGAACTTAAAAACTAATCTTAGGAAGGGTGTGGTGCTCCCAAAGGGAATCTTGGGAAAATCAAAACATGCTTTAGCTCCCTCTCACACTCACTGAACGTAAAGATCTTGGTCACCAGTGCCCAAAGAAGAAATATGCTGTGACTTCATATAATTGTAGAAGTGCATGGACCCTGAAGTGATGGACCAGAGTAGCCCTTAACTACTCCAGAACAGCCTTGAGGGTCGTTTGGGCAGACGGGGTAGGTAGAATGGGGTGGAGGATCTTGGTCATCTTTCACGAGCAGTACGTGCGTGTTAGACAACAATCTCAGAAGTCCTTTCTCTCCGTCTACCACATATACAATTCAGGTCACTGGCCTTGATTTCTGACTCACAACCACTAGGACAAAATGAACGGGGAATCTCAGAAAGGAAACATTACATATGATTATGGTAAGAATAACCTGTTTGGGTGATATGCCAACATACCATGTAATATAGATTTACATGTATGTGTCTGTACATACTCATTGCAATGAGAAGTTCTGAAGGCAGTTTCTTAGGTTCTGCGACGGCGTGATGAGACCTGGCCGTGTTTGGTCTTGGATTCCCGCTCATCCCCCATTCCTCAACCGGGCCTCCTTTGCTTTTCCAGGTGGTACCCGGGAGATCGGCTCAGCGCTCACCAGAATGTGCATGCGACACAGGAGCATCGAGGCCAAGCTAAGGCAGTTCTCCAGGTGAGGAGCATCCCCTGCCCCTATCCCAGGGGGTTAGGTTAGGGACGTGGTGACGTGACGTGCTTCCCTTTACAGCACCAGTCTCCCAGCAGTGTTTAAGTCCCTGGACCCATTCTTTCCCCTACTGCTCAGTCACTGAGTAAGTTGGGAAAGCCTCTGTGTGCTAGAGATGGGTCTAGGACTGGGTCGCAGTGAACAGTCATTAGTCCAGCCCCTGCCCTCACGTGCCCCTCATGGGTCTTCTTACCAGTTGTGGAGATGATACACGCTGCCGAGGCTTCCTCCTCACAGGAGCCTCTTAGCAGGAATGAGGTCAGCCTGCCCCACTGCCCTGTCCCCCAGGCTGATTACAGAGCCCCCAGGACAGGATGGCACCACAGAGCTGTCTTCCAGTTATTAAGCATCCATGAAATGGCAGCAGCTGCTGGCTCAGTGACCTGGAATCACCAGTCAAATTCAGATGGCCCTTGTGGCCCAAGCAGATCAGCATAATTGTCCTGCCACTCTCTTGGAGGGGCTGCCCAGGGTACACAGGTGCACCCAGACATCTCCTCCCTGCCACCAGTTAGAAGCGGGTACTTGCAGCGTCAGAATGCTCCAGGTCCCTTCCGTCTTTCTCCTTGTCCAGGTTGTGCAGTTACTGTATCTTTATAACTTTAGGTCCCGAGTGCCTGACAGCACCCTGGAGTCCTTAGAAAACAAATTAATGCTTTCCCCACACCTGAATTTTAAGGCAAATTAAGCTCAGATGTCTCTGTCCCTTGGTGTTTCCATTGCTTGGCTTAAGGGGTGACCCCAGCTTCCTGTAACCTGGCTTTTAATGTGGGCTGGAAAACAGCAGAGTAAATAAAGAGAGAGGTTACTCTAGCTCGGCACCCTTATGTCGTTTTGAGTGGTGTTTTTATATTTTATTTTATTTATTTAATTTTGAGGCTGGGTCTCAGTAGATATCTCTGGCTGGCTTGGAGCTCACTGTGTGGACCAGGTTGTCCTGGAATTCACAGCGATCCACCTGCCTCTGCTGTCTCAGTTTCTGGGGTTAATGGTATACACGCCCAGTTTATATTTCTGTCTCCTGAGTAGTCATCAAAAGTGTCCCGAGACCAAGGCCATGCATCCCGAAGCTGGCCCTGCTGAGCCAATGGTGGTTGCTCATGCTGCCTTTACTTGTTTAAGTATGACTCGACCACTAGGTGGGAACCCTTTGAGGTCTTGCTGGGTAATCCAGGCTGGCTTCAAGCTGCAGCTCCCTCTGTGTCGTCCCTGAAGAGCTGGAATTGGTGCAGTGCGCATCTGGAGAGCAGGAAGCACCTGCTTAATCTCTCCTGTTCTTTCTCTTTTGGCAAAAGCGCTCTGATCGATTGCCTGATAAACCCACTACAAGAACAGATGGAGGAGTGGAAGAAAGTGGCCAACCAGCTGGACAAGGACCACGCCAAAGGTACAGCAAGAGGCCTGGGGCCCCGCGGCCGTGAGTGTGGCTGCGGCAGGTGCCACAGGCCTGGCACCGCTGCGTTGCTCCTGTCTCTGTCTCCGCTTGTCCTGTGGGCATTTCAGCTTCAGGGGAGGAGTGGTCCCGAGTGTCCCCATTGCAAGAGTGAGTGCTGCTGTCTGACATACAGCACTGCTGAGCACCGGGTCTCCGACTGCTCTGTGGTTTTTCAGTCACTGAAATCAATATGTATTGCAGCCGTGGGTTCGATGCCAAGCATGCATACTTAAGGCATTTTGGAACATTTTGAAGGCTTGGACCCTCATGATGTAAACAGACCTGGGGTCACCTGCCACGTACTGGCCATTTTTCTTTAGGTATTGTGTTGGATAAGATGGCTTTGTGGACTCCTTAGCTAGTCATGAGGATCTTGATGGCATGAAATGCTAAGTGCTCCCTGCAGAAGAAAACCACTGCTCACTGTCGAGTGATGGTGTGTTATAGTCTTATCACAATGGCGCCCGTGTAGATCATTCTGGCTCATTGGTGGCTTGGTTTTGAGATGAGGTCCCCACTACAGTGCCTAGGCAGCTCTTGAACTCCTGACTTCAAATGATCCTCCTGCCTCAGCCTTCCAAGCTCTGAGTTAACAGACGTGTGCCACTGCAGCCCACAGATTCCGAGGTTCTTCACTTGCTGGGTGTTGTGGGACGTAGAGAAAAGTAGGTGTGTTATCTCCTAATGCAGGAGTAAGGAGCCCTGTGACAAGACACAGCAAGTAGGGCTTCAGTGAAGACAGCCTGTGTTCGGGAGCGTAGGTGCACGGTGTAAGGTGGCTGGCTCCTGAGATAGGCCACCTTCTGGTCCCGGGGACGGTTGATTGTGCTTACTTTAGGTGTGGCAATGAAGATTTTTTTTCCCTCACTCCTAGAAGCTCTCTATGACCCCTGGGGGCCTGGCATTCGTCCAGATCATTCATTCTTCACGGTCAGGCACCCAGAGTAATCGAATTCCCCTGCATTCCCGGTGTGGCACCAAACACATCAATCCATCATGATTTTAGATTTTCAGTTGCTGATTGGCTCTGGTGGATATGTGTTCCTTCTTACGAGGAGCCATGTTGCCGAAGGACTTCAGAGCTTCAGTGGAGCCCTCTGACAAAAGGATGTTGTAAAACGATAAAGGCTGTGTGCACTGAGTGACAGTTGTGGGCCGCCATTGTAGGTGCTGGGCCTTCAACCGGGGTCCTCTGGAAGAGCAGCTGATGCCTCTTTTTTGGATGGCCCTTATTTCCAGGCTGGCATCCAGCTCCTGTGTTTGAAACAATACTTAAGCCTTAGGCTTTTCAAGACCCATCAAGGATGAGTGCAAATGTGTAGAACTTATATGTCCAGCCGTGGTTTCATTTGGTGAAAGAAGGTAGAAATGTGTGATTGTTACCTACAAATGGAGAAAAGAATGGACAGTTTATGTTTAACTGGTTCAATAAATACACAGCAATGCTAACTATGAAAGAGATGGGAAGGTCAATGTGTAGCGCTTGTCTAGGAGCGATTTTTTTCTGAGCCCCATTGCAGGGAGAAAGAGGCATGGGTCATACTTGACCTGTGCTTGTATAGTAAGGCAGAATCCCTTGATTGGCACTCAGTATTCATCCACTTCCTGTCCATCCCAAGTCTATGCAGAGAAACACTGCTCAGCTCCTGTTTTCCTTAATGTTCCCAACGAAATGGAGTCAGCCAGGGCCTGAGGACAAACATAGGTCCTTTGTCGGTCTCTGCATTACCTGTGAGGTGGCCTCTTGTCTGGACAGGCCACGGGGATCCGAATGCCAGCCTCTTCAGGCATAGGGAGACAGTATCCCCTTCACTTCACCATCAGTGGTCATGCATGCTACACGTCCCCGGCATCCCAGGGTGTGTGGAAGAGACCAGGGCACTGCCACTGTCCTTGGGGATGTGGACACTGCAGGGAGGTGCAGGCTAGGGCAAACCACTGTTCCATGATGGCACAGGTGAGCAGGTTGAAGAATTAGAAAACACAGTGCTGTTTGAAGGGATCCTGTCTCGTGGCAGTGAATGCTGGGCAGTGGGGAGGAAGCCATTCAGAGAGTCAGGGAAGGTGGGAGAAACTCAGAAACGAACAGAAGAACAGAGAGCCACCAAAAGTGGATCAACCCCCAACATGTGCTCCCTGCATGGACTTCCTGTTCCCCCAAGAGGAATTGCAGGAGAGTGTGTGTGTGTGAGTGAGTGTGTGTGTGTGTGTGTCTTGTCTGTTACATATGTGTGTGTGCACGTGCCCATGGGTACACCTTAGAACACTAGAGTCAATGTCATCTGTCTTCCTCAGTAGCTGTCCACCTAGTTTTGGATAAAGGCTCTTTTCACGGTAGCAGACTCTGCCGTTTCAGCTGGACTGGTCATTAGTGAGCTCCAAGGATCCACCTGTCTCCTCCCCGGCACCTTCCCAGGTGCTTGGGGACACACCTGGCTTTTTACTCTCTGAGAATCAAAATGCTCACACGGCAAGTGCTTTATGAACTGAAGCATCTCCCCTGCCCATGTGTGTGGGCTTGGATGTGAAAGGGACGTGGACGGAATTGGGCTCTAGGAAAATTCTTCTGGCTCTGGCTCGTTTATGCCTTCACCAAATGCATCTTGGGATCCCCAAGAGCCTTGGGAAAGTAGGTAACATTGGCATTGACGACCTTCCCCGAATTCTAACAGATATATTGTGATTTTTATTTTTTTAATTAAAACAATCCCCGATGGCATGTGTTCTTGGTGTTGGCAGAACAGGGAAAGGCTTCAGTGTGTTTCGCTATTTGTTATGTAAACAGCTCCTTTGTCGTGAAGTGTCACGGTGACATTTATCATGTGTGTATTTGCAGTAGTGTCTGAGAGTGTGCTTTCTAGGATAAAGATTGGGCAGAGCGGTAAAATTATTTAATATTCTGCTTTCTCTTAGAATATAAGAAAGCTCGCCAAGAGATAAAAAAGAAGTCCTCTGACACGCTGAAACTGCAGAAGAAGGCCAAAAAAGGTAACTGAAGAGTCTGCGTCCATGTTGTGGCTCTGAGAGTAATCGGAAGTGTGCAGATGTGTGACGCGTCTCGACCAGGAGCTGTGTGATTCCGAGGCCTCCTTAGATATGGAGGGATGAGAGCAAGCCCCACCTACCCGGACGGAAGGAGAAATTACTTTATTATTTTATGTGTATTGGCGTCTGGCCTTCATGTGCATCTGTGCACCGTGTGTGTATGTGGTTCCCATGGAGACTAGAGGAAGGCTTAGCTCCCCTGGAAATGTAGTTATAGACAGCTGTGAGCTGTCACGTCAGTGCTGGGAATTGAACCCAGGAAGAGCAGCCAGTGCTCGTAACTGCTGAGCCATCTCAGTCCCTGCACTTAGGTTCTAAAAGTGTAGGACATGGGTGGGAGTTAAGCCCTTGGTTAAGTCTTTGTCTTTACCCCACATCTGTCTTCAAAACCGGACAGGATTTACAGACTGTACTTTATAATAATAATAGAAAAAGTTAATGGAAGCCCTGAGATAGTACAGAGAAGCCTTATGCAGATGCTCTACAGTCATTGTCACAGAAGCAGTGTCCCCCTCTTTCTCCATCATTCACAGCCTGTGATCTCTGACATTCTCTCCCGGGTGCATGAGCAGTGGCTGTGGTGGAAGCTATCTCTTCCCTACCTCTGTCTCCAGTTCCTCACAACAAACCAGAGGATTTGTCGTATTCAGGAATCTTCTTTGCTTCTCCAGATTGGATGGGACTTAAAGAGAAAAGGTCTAGCTCTGTCTGCCTACACTGCAAGCCTTTGTAACATTTCCCAGAGTCTGAAAATATGGGAAAATCTCCCTTTAGCAAAGAAAGCAGCAATTCTTGTTAGCTTTATATATATATATATATATATATATATATATATATATATATATATATATATATAATGTACATTGGTGTTTTGACTGCATGGGTGTGTGTGTGTTGGGGGGTGGGTAGTGAATCCCCTGGAACAGGAGTTACAGACAGTTGTAAGCCGCCATGTGGGTGCTGGGAATTGAACCTGGGTCCTCTGGAAGAGCAGCCAATGCTCTTAATCACTGAGCCAGCTCTCCAGCCCCCCCCCCCGCCCCTTAATTTGTTGTATCTCAACCGATAAAAGGGGTTCTTTGTCAGGCTGTTTTATGGGTGATAATGAGCTTTAAGGTTGTTCAAAGCAGCTTTTATGGGGAGAGAACCCCAGCCCCCCAGGTTCCCCCTTCCTCAATAAGCAGTGATTGTTTGGAATGAAAAGATAACGTATTTCAAGAGATGATGGAAAACAGTGGAGACCGCAGACAAAGCTTTACAGACTTTGACTTTTTTTGTCAAAAGGGCTCCTCTTTCCCTTCAGTTCTCACAAATACCCTATGGCGTTTCAAGATGAATACAGCAGTGTTTTCAGAGACACTAATGGCTGCTGCAGTTTCTCTGGGACATGTGTTGAGGGGCGTGTGTGTCGCAATTTCATTCTCATGAGGGCACCTGGGAGCTAGCATCTGACAAGTCATAGGGTCTAGAGCTTGTGTCTACAAGTAAGTGTTGGGAACGAAGTACCACAGTCCATTGATCTGGGGACCCCCAGAAGCACAGGCTGTCTGCATGGTGGACATCTGGGCAGCTCTGAAAGAGGGGTGATAATGGACTTGAGGAGGTGGTCCAGGTGCGATGCTAGGTTTGGGAGGCCATTGAAAAGGATAAGCAGGAAAGTAGCTGACTCCCCTCAGCTCTTTAAAGAGTTCCCTTGTCAGAGGCCTCAAGTCCCTGGATATAGAGTCCATCCATTTTGTCTAAGCCCTTCAGAGAGGCGAGGGGCTTTCTCCTGCCACTCAAAGCCCCTGGCATTGTCCAATTAGCAGAATTTGGACCTCAGGGTGCAGCCTGATGGCTTGGTCACAGTGCACCATTAAAGGAAGCTGTGGCAATTAGACCTCCCTGGCTGCCGGTGTAGGCTGCCTAGACACTAATGAGATACACATCCAGGCTACAGAGGATGATTCGGGACTCAGGATGCTGGCTGCATGAACATGAAATGTGCCTGGCCTTGGAACTTAGGAATAATTGGCATTGGATGGTGAGGTTTCGTGGGGTGTTTGGGCCTAAGGCTGAGAGAGCAGCGGGGGCAGGGCAGGTGATCATGGGGTTCTGAAGGACTGCCTTTAAAGTCCTAACCATGTCCTCTTTCCTGTGCTGGTACCCTTAGAACTAGTTGGTCCAGCTGCTTGCAGCATTCTGGGTGATTTTCTAGTTACAAGGACAGTCAAAACTCAAGTTTGATTTCTTTATCATTCCCCCTCCCCTAATGTACCTAAGTGTATTTTTAGATGTACTGTTGTATGACTGGGGAGTGCAGCCTTCCAGAAGGTTTAGGGTCATCACTCTGTCAGGATCTTGGGGTGCTTACCTAGCAGGCGTCTGACCAGAGACTGGGATGGAAGGGCCATTGTTTAAGGGTGGGAAGAAATCTGAGAGTTATCAGGGTTCTGGTTAGATGGAGTTTCCCATTCTGATAGAAAACTTGTCGAGTTGTGACTGCCCACATACTTCAAGTGATATGCTTTAACTGTGCCTGTGAGATATGAGTGAGCTGGGGCAGACAACGAATGTCACATGGTGTCCCGTGAGACAGGACACAGGAGCCAGGGTCACTTTGGTGGCTCTCGGGTGCTGACAGGCAGCTCTCTGTTGCCTGGTCTTTGGAAATTGATCTGCGACCTGGTCATTCTTCTCGGGTTCCATTAGAAGAATTTTAACACCTTTGTGCAGATTAGCCTGGCATTAGCTGGCCCTGTCTTTGGCAGAGGCAGACATACAGAGTGTGGCTTGTAAACAACCTGTTTACTTCTTACTCTGCAGATATAGTCGTTTACAGCATTGTTTTACATCCAACTCTCTTTTTACTGTGGAGCTTGGTGACCGGTAATCTAAAAGTACGTCAGTATTTCTGTCACAAACACTCTAAGTGGTTTTTCTCCGGTTAGGTTTGTTCCAGCATCATTTTACATGGACCCAGGATCTATTCCATCCCTGGGTAAATGTACCAAGCTTTCTCATTCTTCAAGGCAGGCTTGTCAAGTGCTCACAAAGCTAGGAGTCAGAGACCAGAGAGAGGTGGACCCTCACCTCAGAGAAGTTCTAGTCTAAGCACTGGGTCAAGGGCAGAGCCAGCATTCATAAAAAGTGAAGGAGACCAACCCCTCAGGAAGCTGGAGAGGTGGTGGAGCTAGCCCAGGGGTCTTGACCTCTGAGTGGGGTTACTGGGACACACTTCCTGCTCAAGTCTTTGGGATCCCAGTTGTGAAGTAACAGGGTCAGAAATGGGGCGCTTTAATCTGCCTACCTACTTTTGACATGTTACTGTGTGAAACCAGTGTCCTTACTGCTCATGACTAGTTTTCATATATCATCATTTCTTATATGTTCATGCATCCGTGTGTGTGTGTGTGTGTGTGTGTGTGTGTGTGCGTGCACACGCGCATACAGGCAGGTTTTTGGCAGCTTAGTAATATCCACACATTTTTTTTAATTTAAAAATTAAATTAAAATTAAAAAAAGTTAAAAATCGGTTTGAGAATGTATCTCAGCAGGAGAGCAGTTAGCTAGAATATGCAAGGCCCTGGGTTCAGTCCTCAGCACTATTAAAAAGTAAAAGTAAAATTAAAGATTGAGTTATGGTGAGTCCTTCTGTTTCTAGCTGAAACCACTAAAGGTTTGTCAGGGACTTGAGAAAGAAGGCTGAACGCTGGTTTAGCTCTTTAAATTGGCTGCTGCTGTTGTTGTTGTTGTTGTTGTTGTTGTTGTTCTTTTGTTTGTTTGTTTTCACTAGTACCTCCAAAACCAAGACGATAAATGCTGGGGAGTGGGTTGTGTGTGCACAGAGCTCCACATCAGTAGAACGTTTACTATTATATTAAGACTTTAGACTTCTAAATTTTTATGCTTTCATCCCACTGTGATGTTAGGACTCTATAGATCCCTCCACCCCCAAGTTATAATAAATCATGTTCAAAAGGTTTTCTTGCTAAGGCATCTATTTAAATGGCTTCTTCTGGGTTCGTATTATTCTCTCTTATCCTCTAGTGGTGGCGATTACCAAGTACAAGGCGAGGAGGAATGACCAAGACGAGAGGAATATTAGGCAGGAGGGGGAGCTTAGAGGTGGATCTTCTCATGAATGTGAGCGTGCTGGCCAGCGGCTGTCACACATGAGCCAAAGGTTAGGCAGGCGCAGCTCAGATACCACTTTGACCTTGTGTTTTCCTTTCTGTGTCAAATGTGTATCCTGTACTTCCTCTCCGTGCGCCCTTGCCAGTGGACGCTCAGGGTAAGTGTACACTGCAAATCTCTGGTGGCTGGGTACGCCGTGGTCCTTACTGTGGGCTTTTCACTGTTGTTCGGACCTATGCTAGCCATCCCTATTTCCTGCTGGCTCAGAATAATCACTCGTGCCTACGTAATTTTCCATAATTTTAAGGAAATCATTTGTGTGTGTGTGTGTGTGTGCGCGCGCGCGCGTGTGTGCGTGCACACTTTAATCATTTCCTTGTTTAGGCCATTGTTCACTGACACTGCTAGCACCACATTCTATGAGCTGTTTTGTGTTCACAAGTCAGTATCAGGTTCTCAGAGAAAGAAAATACCACGTTCTTTAAATGCATGCGTGCAAAGGAAGTCAGTACATTTCTATATCTATGTCTATGTACCTGAGTAGATATGAACATATTTGTTGATTCCACATGCAACACGAACGTGACACTAAATAGCACCTCGGAAGGACTCTTAAGGCAGATTTGGCATTGCAAAGCCTGCAGAGTGTCCACGCTTGTCTGTACAAGCTCTACGGCTCTCCTCAACCAGTCATCTCACCCGCAAGAGCAAGAGCAGACGTATTTCTTACTTCGGCAGTTTGTAAAATGCTTCTTTTCTAAAGTTTCGTGTCTTTAAATTCAATTCTCAAAGTGATTTTCTTGGTTGAACATGAACCTTACCGTGGGTGATCAGGGACTACACTGCCAGTCGCTTTGATGCCACCTTGGAAAAGCATCCTGTCCTTGTGGCTCTCTTGTGTCCCACTGTTCTCTGAGCTCCCGGGAAGTATTTACCTTGGATTCTGTAATCTACAATCTCCATCCAGGGGTCTCCTTTGACAGGGGGTCTTGGCTGGTTGGCTCTTGTTCAGGACACAGTGTCGCCTCTCTTTCCTTGTGCAGTGGTGGGGTCAGTCATTTCCTAATTTAAGAAAAGATAATCCCTTCCTGGCCTCAGTATTATGACTATGAAATCATACAGCAAACAGATTTTTAGTTAACCTTTGGAAAGAAGAAAGGCATGACACAGCCATATTTAGGCTTATAACAATAAAAATGTATGAAGCGTAGTTATCGTTTTAGATTCTCTCTCAGTGGCTTTTTTATATTCGCAGTGTTTGTGCAGCCAACCCCACTATCTGATTCAGGACAGTTTTATCCACCCCACAGACACCTCATACCTTTGCGCTGTCACTGCTCTGCTACCCTTCTCTGGCTTCCCACTTTGAAAAGCACTCTCCTGCTCTCAGTCTTTGGGGTTTCCTCTCCTGGGTATTTCCCATGAACTGAATCACAGCGCATGGTTCTTTTTTGATTGATCATCAAGGTGTAATCGGTGCATGGGGCAAACTGCGTTTTATTTGTTCGAATTGATACGAGGTAAGTTTGGAATGGATGAAAACCACCCACCCTTCTGGCTTTGTGTTCTGAGATTCTGCTCACGTAGTTGGGGTGAGGGGGTGCATCTCTGCAACCCCTGTTAGTCCCCTGTCTTGTGCAGGTATGTCCCTAGGCAAAGCCACAGAGCTCTGTGAGTCAGTCACAGTGTCGTGGGCATAGAACCAAGGAAAGACCAAAAGACTGCTGAATGGGGCAGTTACCCACAGAGAAACACTCTGCTCCGGGCAGTTGACTGTGGAAAAACAAACAGCCTAAGTGCAGGGGATAATAGGTGGGGCTGGTAAGAGAGTGGCCACAAAACCTCTAGGTTGTCTCATCCAAGCTCCTCAGTATATTCACAAGCTAAGATGGTCCCGAGGGGTTGTGGAGATTTGGGGAAACTTGATTATGTGGGTGGGATTGAGCATTGTTGACTGAACTCATTCTTTTAGCCCTTCCTTTCCTGAGGTCAGGGTTAGAGCTCAGTGATCCAACCTTCCAGTGAAGTAGCTGATTTTCCTGGCAGGCACCCCCCTCAGGCTGAGCCCTCTTTCCCACACCCACATCACCTATCATTCAGGAACTCCAAGGGTTTTCGAAGCTCCGTGCTAGGAACTGGGATGAAGATCAAGTTGAGTATGTGTTATTTTCTAAGAAACTCCAGCGAAGTAACATCTTACAAACCGTGGTCTCTGTGGTCCAGCCTGCCATGGAGGGGAGGTATCTGGGTGTGTGGAGAAGGAATTGTCTGGGCTTCCAGGAAGGAGCAGCAGCATCTAGAGAGCTTGTGACAGTGGAGAGAAGGGTGGGTGAGTGAACTGTGAGTGTTCACAAGAATGAGGGGTTGAGCACAGGGGAGTCTGTAGCTGAAAGCTGGCTTGGCCCACATTCCCATGTCGTCATTTATACCTAATGGGTGTCTTATTACGTAGAAGGGTTGGATCTAATGGCTGCTAGGTTCTGCTCGGATTCTCCATGGTCCCTCCGTGTAGCCTTCCTTCTTCCTTTAGGCACGTTTTCTTTGGGCAGTCATCAAACCTGCTGATGAGCATTGGGTGTAGGTGGTGACTTGGTGTAGGGTGGTAAGGACGACTCTCTTTAGAAATGTAAATTCCCAGTGTCACCTTGCTTGTCCACTTCAGTATTTTTACCCTCGGTTTATATCCTGCATTCTGTTGCTGCCAGTCGTTAGATGGACCAGGATTTTTCTGGATCACTGCAAGAGAGGAAAAGGACGGCCTGCGGCCACTGTGGGTTATGAGCTAAGGTGGTCTGGTTCATGAGGGGTAGGGATCAGGATCAGCGCCTCTGTGTATCAGGATGAAAGGAAAGTAGTTTGTAGGATTCTGGTGGCTTCTTCAGCATCGGTCTCGGGGAAAAAGCAAGGCCCTCGGCCATCTTGTCAGTACCCAGTGACCCATTCGGCCTGGGTTATTTATTCTTCACGGTCTCATGAGCCTCCTGTGTGCATTGTGGGCTGCAGTGTGGGGCATGGGCCGTCCCAGGTCACCCTGATCACCTGGCCTTTGGGTCTAGCTGCTTTGTTGAAGAGCCGTGACCAGGAATCACGTCACGGTGGGTCTGGGTTTCTGACAGAGAAGACAGAAAGCCTTGCCGTGTTGTCTGTAGCTCAGCACTGGTGATTCTGGCCCAGTGCAAGACACTTTGTTCCATTTTCCCCATGAAAACTCTACTAATCCCTGCCTTCAGTGTTTATGTAAAGAAGGAAGACACATTGTAAATGCTGAGATTTCCAGAGAGCTTTGTAGATTCTCCCTGCTTAATCCCAAACCCAATGCTTAGCTCCTTCCTCCTTTGGCTTACGATGTGCCTTCCATTTATTGTAGTGTGGTAGCCCAGGAGTTTTTCTGAAAAAAGTAGCCATGATTGCCCACAGAGGACTCCTAAGGGGCTCCTGACTAGTGTTCAGAATTCCCGTGCATGAGTAAAATCAAGACCTGGAATGTAGAGGAGGTCGGGGCTCTGGGGGTTGTCTTGAGGCTGGGGTGATTTATAATGTACAAAAAAAAAAAAAAAAGGTCAAATGCAGTTAGTCCTTTGCTGGGAACTTTGTCTGGAAAGCCATTTAGCGCATCCAAGCTGTCCATTTGGCCTCTGCTTGGTCCTAGAATCTCCTGTCTGTTAGGCCATCTAGGGCGTGATGGTTGGGCTACTTGAGTAAACTCAATGAAGTTACTCTGTTGATGTCTCATTCCTTTGGAGCTTCTTGAGAATCTACAGACTTCCAGGCAAGTGTGCAAAATTGAGACACTACAACTGGCAAAATCATAGATCTGCCCTGGTTCTCCTACGGGCAGGGTGGACTGAGCTCAAGTTAATAAATGACTAAGGGGAGGTGATACAGAAAATCTGAAGGAGAGCCCCGTGCTGGAGGACAAGGATCAAGAACTTCTGAGGGCAAGAAGAATCCTATGGGGACAGTGCCTAAAGACTGGAGAATTAATGAGGGATACAGGGCAAAGCAGCGGGGGAAGAGGAAGTGGAATGCCCAGCCCTGAGAAGAAGGAATGAGTGTCAGGAGAAGGCGGGGCTTGTGAGAGGACAGAAGTGACCCTTTCCAGCCTTGCAGGGCCACCTTTGTTTAGGATCTGGGACATCTGATGTTGACTTTTCTCAAGAGCAGCCAGAGCTACTGAGAAAGACTGCAATACTTGCCTTGCAAAAGCAACTCAGGCTGTTCTGAGCAGGCTGGCTCCAGGGGACTGGAGAGACTATAGAAGCTTTTGCAGCTTTCAGAGATCTTGGTGGCCCAGCCAGCGTGGAGGGAACAGAAGTGAGACAAGGGGATGGAGTTTGTGTGGGAGAGAGAGTGGTCAGTGCCTTGCGGAAAGAGGACTTGGCAGTTAAGAGCACCAGCTCCTCTTACAGAGGACTCAGATTCAATTCCTGTCACCCACATGGTGGCTCACAGCCTTCTGTGATTTCCAGTGCCCTCTTCTGGCCTCTGCCAGGCACTGCATGCAAATGGAGCACAGACATACATGTGGACCAAACACTCATACAGAATAAAAATAAATATGTCTTTTAACAAACCCATAAAGGGGTAAGGAGGCAGTGTACATCCCTCAGCAGCGCTGAGAGGAGGGACATGAGGGGCTTTTGCAGATTAACCCTCTGTACTTGCGGATTCCAAGTCAGTACACAGTGGAAATGTTAAGATTGTTAAGATTCACCTTTTCTTATCTCCTAATTCACTAACTGTTGCTACCACATGTGCTTTAGGGATGATGTGTAATCTAGAGACGATGAAGTATATAGGAGAATGGGGGTCTAATCATTTCAGTCAGAGACTAAGGGACTTGGTCACATAAGGAGAGGTGTTGCAGCCAGTCCCTGGTGATGCCAAGAGACAGCCTTAATACAGTTTAGGGTTTGTGGAGCTCAGAGATGACCATAGTCTCTATGTCCCACTGGGACTTGAAACAATTTCTTCAGCAGTTGTGTGTGTGTGTGTGTGTGTGTGTGTGTGTGTGTGTGTGTGTGTGTTAGTGTGTTATATACAAATGCTTTATATATCATATATAAGAATAAATGTTTTATATATACATATAAATGTATAATATATATACCATGTGTGTAAAATAAATATAATTGTATGGTATGTTAGAGAATTTAAAAAATAATCATTGTGTTTTGGTTTGATAGATCCTAAATAGAAAAAAATTTCCCACCATAACCATAATTAGAGCAATCTTTACAGCTCATACTTTAGAATGCTGTAATTTTAAAGCCCTCTAATTATAATACATATTTAACATAATTTCACTATAATCATAGAGTAATTTAGATATATATGTATTTACCAATTTGATCATACACTCATTTTGCTTTCTTATTATTTTTAAAGCATTTTTTTGTTTTGTTTTGTTTTGTTTTTGGGATAAGGTCTCAGTATGTAACCCGGTGCATTAGTCAGTCTTCTCTAGAGTCACAGAACTTATGGAATGTCTCTAAATATTAAGGGAATTTATTGTAACAACTTACAGTCTGCAGCCCACCTAACCCAACAATGGGCAGCTGTGAATGGGAAGAATCTAGTAGTTGTTCAGTCCCAGGCTGACCTTGAACTCAGAGATCTGCTTGCCTCAGTCTCCCGGTATTAAAGGCGTGCATGTACTACCTTGCCTAGGCCTAAACTTTTCATGGCCACTGTGCCTCAAGATGTGGATTAAAAGATGTGTAATCCGATGTCAAGATCTGGGTCAGAAACCCTGCCTTCAGCCTCAAGATCAGGATCACAGGTGTGCCCTCCATTTCTGGATTGTAGGTCATTCCAGATGTGTCAAGTTGACAACCAGGAATAGCAGTCACACCTAGGTTGGCCTTGAGAGGATTGAAGGCCCATGCCATGACATCTGGTACAAAAGGGTGTTACTAATTACAGCTAGACACATGTGTTACAACTTGTGACACGAAGAAAAAAAATGAAACTTTACAATTGCAGACTTTTTTTTCTTTTCGTGTGTGTGTGTGTGTGTGTGTGTGTGTGTGTGGTGTGCATATATTCATGCATGTGCACAGGCACATGTGTATGGACTTTGGAACTCTTTCTGATCGCTTTCCCACCATACTCTTGAAGCAGGGCTCCTCAGTCAAACCCAGAGCCAGTCCCCATGGTTAGTCTTACTGGACAGCTTGCTTTGGATCCCGTCTCCACCTTCTGAGGCTGGGGCTAGAGGTGGGCTGCCCTGCCCACCCAGCATTCAAGTGACCTATCGGGGATTTGAACTCCAATCTTGCTTGGGGGATGAGCACTTTAATTTCTGAGCCATTCCCTCATCCCTAGTCTGTTATTTTAAAGTTTATCTACCATAAAAGCTGGAGACATGGGTCAGCAGAGGGTGTGATTCTGTTCCCAGAACCCACAAGGCAGCCCACGTCAACACTCACTCCAGTTCCAGGGATCCTGACTTCCTCTTCTGTCCTGAATGGGTATTGTATGTATATGGTGCACACACATACATGCTGGCAAAATTCTCATATACATACAATGAAATAAATAAATCTTTAGAAAACTAAAAATAGATTTTTTTCTGTAATTAAAACATACTAAGGTATGTGTGGTTAAAACTCACACATGGATCCTCTTTCTCTTGCAGCGAGCTCTAGCTCCTCCCACCCCCCTTCCACCTGGCTCCCCAGTCCCCCAAGTTAAGAATGGTCTGGTCTGGTGTGTTTCGCTGCTAAGACAGTGTAGAGCATACTGAGTGACAAAGGAAAGGCCCTACTGTTCCCACCATCCCTGTGTTGTGCAGCCCAGAGAGAAAGCGGGCGTCCACGAGCTTCTGAGCTCTGCTCTCAGCGGGTTGTATGGCGGACGTGGGCTTGTTTGCACGAGTCAGCACTTCACCACAAACAGAGGAAATCTGTAGTTGTCAGAGCATTGATGGTTCCTGCTTTCCCTCCTTGAGTTTGGCCCCAGCGGGGTAGGTGTCCGTGAGAGGGAGAGCTTTCAGTGGAACATCCCGGGAGAGGATGGGAGACTGACTTCACGGTTCAGGCTGGATGCCTGGTTCCCTGTGCCCTCAGTGAAGGCAGAGGATCCTCTGGAGGGACAGGTAGTGACTAAGTGGAAGACTGGGTGAGTGGTCACCACAAGAATATGGGAAATTCCTTAAGAAGCAGGTTTGTCGTAAGGTGACTGTTGGGGGCAGCCACTTATGCTCTCAGATGCTCTGCGTTGTCTGTGCCTTATGCTACATTCTTGAGCTAGTGGAGGCCGTTTATGTACAAAACCGTGAACACTGAGCTTGTTGCTCATTGGAAGTATTTTCAAGGGTGCGTTTTCACTGTACACGATTTTCCCATCATGCACTAATTTAGGACGTCCCTGTACAAATGGCTCTTTCTTGCCAAAACACGGCTACTCTTCTCTTGGACTTTTAGTAAGTCTAGAGTTTTATGAAGTTCTATTAAGCATTTTGGTCCAGATTCAGCATCTTCCGCATATGAGAGAAGGTACAGGACATATTCCTGCAACCAGGCAGGCTTCTCTGGCCTTGCCTTTCTCTGCACCAAATGATGGGCTGCATTTGCTGTCTCTCATGTTGTTTGTAAGGGGGCGGCCATGGGAATGGACCCAGCAGCTGCCTGCATGGCGACTGAGTTCATCACTCAGCCTGAGACGGTGGACAGAGAGGATAGGTCAAGGGCTCAGGGAGTCAGGCTGTCAGGGCCTTAGCTCTGATCTCTACCTTGGATGAATCTTTAACTTCTCTAAGCTTTGATCTCCTCGTCAACCTGAACAGTTAGGATAACCCTAATACCCCTTCCAGTTCTGACTGTTTTTAAAATTATGAAGTAAGTGCTAACGTAGTGCTTGCCCTGTACACATGTGGATACTCTGAGGGATATGAGGGAAAGGCTAAAACCTTGCCCTGCAGGAGCTTAGAAATTCTTTCTCTGGCTCAAATGTAGGTAAAGCCTATTTGTCAAAGGTCCAGTGTAGAAACTTAAGAGCTAGTGTCCTGTGTGTGACCCTGGTGGTCCCCAGCAACAAGTCAGATCTAGACTAGTGCAGCAGGACCAATTCTGCAAAAGGTCAAATATTTTTGGTCTCTGGGACACATTTGTAAATGAGTAGGTATGGCCGTGTTCTAATAAAACTTTATTTACGCCGACAGCTATTCCTGTCCTAGAGTCGTTTAACTGCTTTCTACTCTATCTGAAACAGTAAAGTGGTATTTGGATAACTAGAGTCTGGTGGTGTGGCCAAATAAGTAAATAATGTGGCTCCTCTCATTATAGCTTTGTTCATTTTGTCACCAACAAAGACCTAACTATACACATCTGGTTACTAAGCTCCTTCTACAGGAAGGGCTTTGGAGCCCTCCACCGGGGAGTTAGACTAACTGCCAAGGATTCCCAGGTCCCAGGGCAGAATAACACCTACCTTTGTCTTCAGGGACTGAGACTTGTACCCAAACAAAGGCTCTTTGATTGAGGTGGACCTGACAAAGCCAGCTTGTATCCATTTTTGGAAGCATCCCTAGCCTCTCACCTTGCTTCCCATCCCCAGTGGCTTCCACTGGAGAAAGGAATGCTGTAGCTCTGTCCCGAGGTTTGCTGGCACAGGATCTGCAGGCTTGCACAAGGCATGAATGCTAGGAGTCATCCCAGGAGATGCTCCTCCATGGCAAATCAGCCATATAAACAAATATGCCCTCAGGTGTCAGAAACTGTAAGTAGGTGCTCCTAGAAAAGCAGCCGCTTTCAGTCTTTTTGGAGCGATGAGTAACTAATGTTTTTTTAAGTCCTGGAAAAGGTCTCTTTGCCTCCACTAAGGACTTCAAAGAAGAAAATTTATTCTCGAAGTTGACATTTCAGCAAGCTGACTGTACAGCCTTGTTCTGTTCACAGGGAGAGGTGACATCCAGCCTCAGTTGGACAGCGCTCTCCAGGATGTCAACGATAAATATCTCCTCCTGGAGGAAACAGAAAAGCAGGCTGTGCGCAAAGCACTGATTGAAGAACGTGGCCGGTTCTGCACCTTCATTTCTATGCTGCGGCCAGTGATTGTAAGTCGATGGAAACCTCTCGAAGGCTTGAACTGTGAGTGCGGAGGGCTTTCCTTCTTGATTTTTGCATCCGCCAGCCTACTGACAGCCACCTATTGCTGCCTTGAATCTGGATGGTGGGAAACATGTCTGTATATTAGATTCTCAGCAAGGAGCTGATGTCCATGCGGCCCATTCCTCATCCACAGTTTGTAGCAATGCTTGTCCTACTTGATTGTTTTTTCTTTTTTGTATTTAAACTGAGTTAAGGTAGAGCATATCTGGCATGGAAGCACAAGCCTGTGGTCCCAGCACTGTGGAGGCTGATGTAAGAGGATTACTGTGAATTTAATTTCAGGCCAGCCAGCGCTATGCAGTAAGTTCTAGGTTACCTTGAGCTACAGAGAGAGACTCACTCTCAATACTCACATCTCTCCCCCCCTCAGAAAACCAATAAACAAAGCGGCACTGAAAGGATCTTCAGGTAAAGTTCCAGGGCAGCACCAGCATCTGTCAACTACATACAAACGCTCTGAGGCTCACTGAATCTCAAACTCTAAGCCTGGGACCCCATGCATCTTGTCTTAAGCCCCAGGAAGTCTCGGTGGTCCAGCTCCCACTTAATTTCTAAGTAAACCCTGAGCTGTAGCTGAGTTTGCAGCAGCCACTCTCAGAGGCTGCAGGGGGCTCTGGTACACGTCTCTCCACCCGAGCGGAATTGTCAGATTTGAGTTGTTCCCTCGGTCTGTCCCTGTGCCCTCTGTTCCCACTAGCACTTGGGAAGGCGACTGAAATGTCCGCAGTCCATGCATCCATCCTGCTTGCCAGTTCTTAAGATGGGGCAGGGGGCAAGAAAAGGGGACAGTTAGCTCTGTCGAACACACAATTCTGTCATTAAGATCTGAACCCAAATATCCCTACGGCATTTCGGTCACCCGGGGCTACCTCAGCCCATGGAAGGATCCCTGGAAAGACCATGGGCAGGCCTTCCCACTGAGTAAGGCTGGAAGTGCCAAGCATTGTAAGGATGCTCGTGTCTCTCCACTGTCCCCAGAACGAGGCCACTCCATGACTACCATTTTACACACATGTCACTATTAGCTTACATTCCTGTCTCAAACGCCTTTCATGAAAGACTGAAGATGCCTCGGAGTGACCCAGGCAGAAGTGTGTTGGAATAAGCCAGTGAGGGACTCCGAGTGATGGTGTACACTAATTGCTCCCCTTTAGGAGGAAGAGATTTCCATGTTGGGAGAAATTACCCACCTTCAGACCATATCAGAAGACCTGAAGAGCCTGACCATGGACCCTCACAAACTGCCCTCCTCGAGTGAACAGGTAGGAACTGTGGGCCAAGCCAAAGAAAGATACGGAATTCAGGGTTCTGGTCGTCCTTGGGGTACTGATGTATCTGAAATTACACCCATGGGCGACCGTGGCGCTCACATCCTCACTGTGGTCAGCCCCTAGGTTATGCCTCGTTTTCATGTGAATCGCCGTTGTTCGCCTTCACTATTACGGGAGAAGATGCTGGGGTCCTGAGAGGCCAGGGCCCTTGACCATCGCTCTAATAAGCGATGACACTAGGTTGAGTCAGGTGATCCATGACCAAGATCTAGGTTCATCCTCTCTGAGCCGTGAACTATCAAAGGACCCCATATGTCATTCTGTTATGATGGTTTGCAACCCTCTCTGGAGCTAATCAAGTCGTTCATGAGAACCTTTCCCGTCTGAGGAAAAGATGACGTATTTGTGTGACAGTACTGTGTGTCTTCGTTAGGGTTTTACTGCTATGAACAGACACCATGACCAAGGCAAGTCTTATAAAGGACAACATTTAATTGGGCTGGCCTACAGGTTCACAGGTTCAGTTCATGACCGTCAAGGTGGGAACGTGGCAGCATCCAGGCAGGCATGGTGCAGGAGGAACCAAGAGTTCTACACCTTCATCTGGAGGCTGCTAGGAAAATACTGACTTCCAGACAGCTATGACACAAAAAGCCTATGCCCACACCGACACACCCACTCCAACAAGGCTACACCTCCTAATGGTGCCACTCCCTGGGCCAAGCTTATACAAACCACCACACTCCATCAAGGGGGAAGAGTCATGTTTGGGGGAGCAACTGGCCAGTCACATCTGATTTGAGCCCTCTGCAGGCGCTTCTTACTGTCCGCTTGGACAGTTGTCTGAGAAACTCAATTTGGAAGCTTTGTGGTTTTCCGTCTATGAGATTTTGTATTAAACTCGAGTATGTGTTGACTCTATAAGTAGACATTAGTGGAGTGCCTGTTAAAGAGAGCACTCAGTGTCTCTTGTCACAAGGGCGACACACAGAAATAATTGTGATAGCATCGGCTCACTCTTATCCTGGGAGGTTTTCAGGCTTCTAGCCCTGGCCAAATAGGACCCAAGTGTCAGCTGAGCATCAGGTGGTTAAGGTGCAGTCAGCGAGCTCTAAAACCATTATTGTCTTTACGGAGCTGCAGGCTGGAAATACCGCTGAGGTCAGCCCGCATTAAAAATAGCTTTTAGGGGTTGTTAATCCATCCTGTAATTATCTCCTTCTCCTGGTCTTCCATGGTTTTCCTCTTCTAACTCCCCTCCCCACTAACTTCGGTTTCTTGCTGGTCTTGAAGGACCGTGACACTGAAGAATCTGTAGTGTGGCCCTTCAGTTGAAACGTGCATTTTCTCTTTTAATTCTGCCTCTGGGAGGGTTGCGTTTTGATTGCGTGGTACACATGGAGATGTGTGTGGACGATGCCCCTGTCATCGTCCCTCACGCAGCCTCTCTGTCCCTTCAGGTGATTCTGGACTTGAAAGGTTCTGATTACAGCTGGTCCTATCAGACGCCACCTTCTTCCCCCAGCACAACCATGTCCAGAAAGTCAAGTGTCTGCAGGTGAGTGAGCCTCAGGGCTCCTGATGCTTTCCATGACATATTTACGTGAGTGTGACGGAGAGCCAGGCTGTATGTCGAAAAGGGGCCCGCTTGAAATAGGAAATAGTAAGGCAAAGGATGTATCACTTTTTAGTCTGTCCCTGGCACCCCACCCCACCCCACAGTGTTCCACCAGCAGGCCCTCGTCTGTCCTTTTAAAGAGGTTGATCCAACCGTGGTTGCAACAGGAGCCGAAGTGGCTGTACTTGGGAAGTCCACGCAGTTCTCGTTTGGTGTCTCCCACCCCACACGCCTGCTCACGCTGTTACCTGTGGGGTACAGAAGCATCTGGAATGGCCCTGGGGCCTACAGGACGAGGCAGCTGTTCTTGGTCTGTGGAGGGGAAAGGTT
This sequence comes from Rattus rattus, assembly GCF_011064425.1. Classification (NCBI taxonomy): domain Eukaryota; kingdom Metazoa; phylum Chordata; class Mammalia; order Rodentia; family Muridae; genus Rattus; species Rattus rattus. The sequence goes on along the minus strand of NC_046154.1, from coordinate 233,478,956 downwards.
TACTCTGTTCTTGAAAGGTGCATCGCCTGGCATGGCTTCCTGCCTTAGTGCAGCACTACCCCTGCTGCCAGGCGTTTGACTCACCGTTGCAAAACCAGATGGCTGGGAAGGAGCCTGGAGAGGAGGGGGCAGGAGGTCAGCTCAGGCTGTTAGGGAGATGTGGCCCAGCGTCCCGCTGTGCTTAGTTCCACCCTGAAGCTTGTCGGGTGTGTATGTGGCAGGCAGTTCCAGTCAGGAGTCTGTGTCCTCGAATGTTCCCCAAAGACGTTGCTTGGTTTCTTGCCACCTTTAATGGGCTCTGCGTTTACTGAATGGTGGAAAGTCCTGTTTTTTTTCCCCAGTGGCTTAGCAAGGTCCGTCTCGTTAGCGCAGAACAAGCTACCCTGCCTTCTCCTCCTGACCTTATTCAGTTACACTGACAGGAGCCGTTGAGAGCGCAGTTGCTGTGAGCTTTCCTTTCAGTCCCCAAATGCCATCTTCTGGCTAAAATCGCAGCATTTATCCCGCCGTGGTGCACACATCCTCAGCAGCTGTTTGTTCTCTCTGCTGTGCTCACCTGTGTCTGACAGAGCTCACCTCAAGTCATCTTAGCATCAGCCAGCCACACAGTGCGCTCCCCTACCCCATCAGCTTTAAAACAGAAGCCAAAAGTCTGCAAACCCTGAGGCCTCCCCAGGCTGCTACAGGCTGGGTTTTTGTAACTGCCTTTCACATTTTAGCTCTGCTTGCCTGGACCAGGGTCTCCACTCATCTTTCCAGCTTTTCAAAGGAGTGCGGGTAGAGCACTTCTAGGGTGTGAGACGTTGTTCCACTTCCTACTTACTGGTTCACCTTAGAAGTGAGCAGCTTAGCATTGACTGGCTCTCCTCATTGAAAGCTGCCCATGCTGTTACACCTAGCCCACACGTGTTTTATCAGGGAACACCCATGAAGGAGGAGAGCCAATAGTCAGCTCCACCAGCTCTGTTAATAAAATACATAGGGCTGGCACTCAGTCCCCACTCGTTGATTGGCCCATATACTTTGGTGGATGGAATCCACCTTAAGAGGGACTCCACCTTAAGTATAGGGTGTCTGCCAGTTCTATTAAGCTGTGTGACCTCTGCTCATCTGGACCCAGGTAGTCCCTGCTGTAGACCTAGTGGGTTATTGCTGCAGGTAGCAGAGATTATCCCCACTTCTGTCTTTATATCACAAGCGTGAGTCCTGCAGTTTCGTTGTGTAGGTGGCACAGTAGAGTCGGGCTCTGCGTGTTTGTAAAAAATTATAGACTTGCTTACTAAGACTGCCACCTTGTAACCTCAGAGACCCGAAACCTAGCTCTCTTGCTAGTCACCTAAAAGAACAATTCATTATTTGGTCTTTGACAACATGTCCTGAGTTTGTATGCTTCTTCTGGGCAAGGAGCTGACATTTTCTTGAGCCTTTGCTCACGGCTGCCCCTTGTTGTCCATTGCCCTCTTCTTCTCACTACTGCCCCCTCCTCTCCATACCTGCCCCCTCTGCTTGTCCCTTACAGCAGCCTGAACAGTGTCAACAGCAGTGACTCACGGTCCAGCGGTTCCCATTCGCATTCCCCCAGCTCGCATTACCGATATCGCAGCTCCAACCTGGCCCAGCAGGCCCCTGTGAGGCTGTCCAGCGTGTCCTCCCACGACTCAGGATTCATATCCCAGGACGCCTTCCAGTCCAAGTCCCCCTCTCCCATGCCACCTGAGGCTGCCAACCAGGTAAGGATGCTCTTGACCCAGAGAGCAGCAGGCACACAGGGTGCCCTGACCTGATGGGTCATCTAAGATAGACCTCCAAAGGGAGAGAGTGTCTAAGTTGGGCTGGAAGCCCATCTCAACACCAGCAGTAGTTACAAATACCATGTTGGTCTGGCAAGCTGTCACTTCTAGGTAGGTAGCCTCAAAGAGACTGGGTCTATCTCCTGCATTCTTGTAAGTACCCAGGTTGGTGTGATGCTTTGCCCTGCAATGGGGACACCCCCTCCTCACGTCATCTCAGGTTTTCCCCAGTGACAGAGACCCTGTCGATGAACAGTGATCTCCCCACTCTCAATTCCCTGTCATCAGCTGTGCTGATGTTAGAGCCCCTGTGGAGAACTCTGTTGGCACTTTGATCCCAGGAGAAGGAAAGATGGCCACCTCTCCACATACTGTAGTTTGGATGGCGCTCGCCAAGCTAGACCAGGCATTGGGTGCCCCTTGTGTGTGTTGCTGGTGTATAGAATCCTTGGGGTGCCTGTTGCTTAGGGCCAGTTGGTCAGCTTTGGTTCAACACGTAATTAGGACAGTGTACCCCAATGGCAGGGTGATCGGAGCCACCATCGATTGGGCCCCACAGCGCCACCTGCTGCGTGGGGAGGCTGAGCCAGAGCACCTGGTTAGCAGAGCCAAGGTTAGCAAGGGCAGAACCTCCTATTTAGAGCATTATTTAGCTGTGTGAGGTATGGTGGTCTCCCTCTCCCCTCTGTTTTTCCCCCTTAGAGATGCAAATTTGCACAAAAAGGCTTGGGCCTGAGAGAGCTGCATTTACCTGTTCTTGTCTCAGTTTGGTTGCCTTGGCTTGGCCCCAGGGCCGCCATCCCTATGATGTGCTTCACTAAACTATGCCTGCTGTGCTCCTACCAAGCTGCATGTGGTCAGAAGGGGGCCGGAACCACTGCTTCCTTAAAGGCCATTGGAGTGTGGGGTCTAGCTCTGTCTCTAATGGATTGAGAACTAACACAGTATTGTACCCCGATAACCCTTGCTGACAAGGGTTCCCTCTTCTCATGTTTCTGTTGGCGGCCCAAGTATGATTTTTGCCCCAGTGGTGTCTAGGAGAGCAAAAGGTGGTGAAGTTTGGGGGTTTCTGAAGTCTGGACGCCTGTACCTGCCTGGATAGTTCCCAAGAGTAGAGTTTGTGGGGTAGGGAGAGTGCCTGACACTCAGAGGCAAAGTTTGAATTTTCAACACTTAACCGGTGAGGTGGCCTCTCACCTCAGTGAGCCTCAGGGCTGCTGGCCAGTTAATGTGGCCCATCAGTGATTTCTGGGTTTGGTGAGAGACCTTGTCTCAAAAAAGCAGGGGAACAGCAGAAAAGGGAGACACCAACACTACCCTCTGGCTGCTTCACACACACACATAGCAGGAGGCTTTCTGTGTGTGTGTTTGGTGCTGGATGTGGAACCCATGGTGTGTTCTCTCTCTCTCTCTCTCTCTCTCTCTCTCTCTCTCACACACACACACACACACACACACACACAAAGCAGTTCTCTGTATGTTTTGTTGGTGCTGGGTATGGAATCCAGCCAGGGTCTCTCACAGGCAAATGACCGACCGCTGTCTCCCACCCCCAGCCTTAGGGTAGTTATAATAAGCCAAAAGATGCTGCGGAATTGAAAAGAGAATTATTCTTTTTCAGACAGCACAGCTGCTCGCAATCAAGTGGAACTTGTAAGGCAGTTTCCACATCACACCAGCCAGAGGGTTCCACCTCCCCTTGGTGTAGATAGATACTGTTGATCTGGTTCTCAAGGTGAAGTGCACAGTTCCACAGCTGGGGAGTGGTAGAGAGAAAGCATTATTCAACCCTTTACATTTCTGATCATGGCCAAGCATTTGGTGCTTTGCCCTTCCAGGAGGGGAAGCTAAGCCTCAGTCCCTTACAGGAATCCTTTTGAGATGGGAGAAAGGGATAGAAACTTGAATCTGGCCTCTGTGATGGTTAATCCAGGCACGCATAGTGTGGAAGGACCTGGTTTATGTAATCAAAATGGAGCTAGAGTTTGTAGGTAGTAGTGAGGAACTTGGAGCAAGAAGCTTTGTGTCATGAAGCGGAGAGGGCTAACGGGGAATGACGTGGGCTTTTGAAACCTCAGAGCCTGTCCCCAGTGACATTCCCTATAGCAAAGATTAGATTCAAACACAAAAGCCCAATCTCATTAAAACTATCACACCAGGCCACCAAATTGAGGTATACCAGTGACCATAAAAGCAGAGTAGTCCCTACTATTAGCAGAGTGTCAGAAGGGGGCCAGGGACTGTCAGGCACTTGGGCCTAGTGCCACCAGCTCTGGCACCCGTTCCCCACATCTGGTCCTCTCCAGATGCTTCATCCTGAGGTGTTAATATCACCGGCTCATCACCGGCTTCCCTGCTCAGAATCTCCCAAGTCACCGTCCAGACAGAGAACCTCAATGTGTCTTTAAGACTGGCCACTATATGGAACAGATGCAGTGCTGGACCCAATAAGAAGCTAGGAATTAGAAGCATCCTTCAGCCACTGCTTGCCTAGGGACAGATTGGTGCAATGTACAATGCCTGTGGACCTACGAGGTCTATCCCGGCTAAAAGCGCAGAGCTTGCCAGGAGGCCCAGTGTGATGACCCAGTATTGCTCTGTCAGGCACAAGGGCCAGCTAATGTCTGCAGGCTCTATATGCAGCAGGACCAGAGCTTGGCCAGGTCTCACATCGCTTTCTTAAAATCTGTGTGGGTGAAAAATAAACCTTAACTCACTGTCTGCTTCTCTCACCCCCCTCTTCTGTGTATGTGTCTGTCTCCGTCTCCCTTTCTGTACATGCCCTTCCCGCCCCGTCCTTCCTCCTTTATTTTAATTATGATTTCTGATGGCCCATGGTTTGGTTTGTTGGTCCCCTCGTGTGGCTCTTCCCCACTGCAGAACTCATCCAGCTCAGCCTCCTCAGAAGCATCGGAAACCTGCCAGTCAGTGAGCGAGTGCAGCTCCCCCACCTCAGTCAGCTCAGGCTCCACCATGGGCGCCTGGGTGTCCACAGACAAGGTGACCGGCCAGGGTTGCAGTCACAGTGGGCTGTTCTTTCTGACCTGCCCCTGCCTGCCTGCTGCACACACAGCCATCACAGCTGTAGGAACCTGGAAACTCAGGATCTGCTCCAAAAGCTCCTCTTTGGGATAGGGCCTGGATAGGTGGAGGGCTCCCTAGCTGCCTAATGACGTGGTCTGTGAGGGAGAGAGGAAAGGGGTCTGGGGGATTTGGAGATGTGAAGGCTTCCTGCCCAAGACAGGGTCTGTGTTCATCCTTTCTCCCTTCTTCCTCTCGAACATCCCACAAGACTGTTGGATGTGACATCTCACTGTGTCGGAGGTCGCGCGCTTTCCCGCCTTTGAGTTTGCACCCCCATCCCTAAGCTCGATGCAGAGCCTGCTCCTGGGCAGCGTGCCCATTGGGAAACCTAGAATGAACACCTCCAAATGCCCTGATTTGCATAACTTGATGAGTCTGTTCCCTAGTGCTGTGAAATCAGGCTTCACTGGTTTACAAAAAAATTAAAAACACCAGCAACATTACAAATTAAGGACCATGGTCGATTCCCAGACTGCTCTAAAGCACAGGGCGGATATTCCCCTGACTGAGCACTTACTGGGTTCTTTGCACCCTGGCTCTCCTCCTGTGTTGAGTATCATTCACAGGCAGAAGAGCACCAGTGTTGATTTTATTTGTAAATATTCGGGTTTCCCCGTGCCCTCGGTGTCAATGCCATCTTGTACCTCAACACTCATCCTGTTATATTAATTTTTTTCCTTTTCTCCTCCCCTTTTTTGTTTTTGTTTCCAGTTGTCTAATGGGTTTTCTCACTATAGTTTATCAAGTGAGTCCCATGCAGGGCCCGTGGGTGCAGGCCCTTTCCCTCATTGCCTGCCTGCCTCCCGCCTGCTCCCTCGGGTCACCTCTATCCACCTTCCTGACTACGCTCATTATTACACCATTGGGCCCGGCATGTTCCCGTCATCTCAGATCCCTAGCTGGAAGGTTTGTGTCTCCCCTCCTCTCTCCCTCCCTCCCTCCCTCCCTCCCTCCTTCCTTTCCTCCCTCTCTCATTGCTTCTGGGCTCACCCCTCTAATGTTCTACCATCCTCCCCTCCACCTACCATCGTCCCCTCCACTCTACCCGTACTTTCACACTCTGCCTTCTTCCCCACAACCCTTCTTCCTCAGAAAGCTCCCTCTCCCCAGAGGGGGCACCAAAAAAACAGCTAGAGATATTTTCCACATGGAACAGAAACCTGAGTCTTCCTTTAGGAAACTTTAGCGCTGGAGACTAGAGATCAAGGACACTGCTAGGCTCTGTGTCTGAGTGGAGCCTGCTGGGTGGCTTCCTTCCCTCCTGGGCCACCTGCAGTGTTTTATCAGAGCCCATTCTGTCCTCCTTGGCCATATGCCCAACTTGTCCCCTGACAGTCCTGGGGCAGTAACAGAACGGCAGCCCGGAGTATGCATGGGATCATTATGCCCTCACTCAGAAGTATGTGAACTTTGCTTTTGATTGTTTTATGTTAAAGCACACTTGTTTCAATATAAAAACCAAACTTTTAAGTGATTTCCACCAGGGTGGTTGAGGCTCCAGGATGGTAAGTCAGTCCCTGGGGCTGCCAGTATTTTGAGCAGCTTATAACCTCATCTCACAAAACCCTGCTGCAGATAGATCCCAGAGCCCTCCCTGTACCACGGATGGCTGGTGGTGCGCTAGGGCCCCCTGGTGGCCACTTAGCCTTGACTAAATCAATCAGCCTCTCTCAGAGAGGGAGTGGAGTCCCTTCCAGCAGAAGGACTGGCCAGGCTCCTTCTCTCTCTCTCTCTCCCTCTCTCCTGGCTGATGCTCTAGTATATAGTGACCACCTGTCAGGTAGCTTCTGCTTACCCAGTTGTTGAGAGTTTTTAATCTCCGGGCAGGGACGAGGAGAAGGTTCTGGTGGAGGCAGGGGTGGGGGTAGGGGGTGGCGGGGGTGGTGCTAAGTTAGTGTGAGCAGACAGAATGGCTAGGGGCTAGCGAGCGCCTGCTAGAGCTGCCTTGTGTGGGCAGCTGTGAATGGACGGCTGTAGCCTTCTCTCTGGGTTGGGGCCATGGCTCCTGACTACACTGTTCTACTCAGGACTGGGCAAAGCCAGGACCCTACGACCAGCCACTGGTGAACACTCTCCAGCGCCGCAAAGAGAAGCGCGAGGCGGACTCCAGTGGGGGAGGCCCCACGGCCACAGCAGGTCCACCTGCAGCTGCTGAAGAGGCACAGAGACCCAGGAGCATGACCGTGTCAGCCGCCCCCAGGGTGATTATGCCAGTTCTCTCTATCTGGTGGGATTCACAGTTAGGCCAAAATGGGGACCAGGGACCATGGCCTGTACTCGGGGTCCACACAGCCTAGCAGCCGAGGGGTGGATTGCCATTCTTCTTCCCCAGCTCCACAACGTGTAAAGGACAGGAGGAGAGACATGTTCAACTCTCTAGTTCCTGCATGAGAAATATGCAGGTCGAAGCAGCCACCACCGACTACTGACGTGGTGCTCACAGGGGTGATCTGGGGTTCCACCTAAAACTGGGGTATGTCATGGCTCTGGTCTCTTTGAGTTTACATGTCCCCCATCCTGCAGCCTGGCGAGGATATGGAGGCCTGTGATGAGCTGGCCCTCGCCCTGTCACGGGGCCTCCAGCTGGATGCGCAGAGGAGCAGCCGGGACTCACTACAGTGCTCCAGCGGCTATAGCACTCAGACCACCACCCCGTGCTGCTCGGAGGATACCATCCCCTCCCAAGGTACGAGGCGCCCAGCTTGCTGTCCGGCTTTCCGGGCGGCTCCAGGTGAGGAGGCAGAGAGCCGCGGCTGTTCTAACCACAGCGTAACTCCTGCTACAGATGGGCTTTGGAATCTCTGTCATCTCTGGGTGCCTCGGGGGCAGTGATCTATAGTTGGCAGGTGACCCCAAGCATAAGCAAATTTTGCTCATTTCTCACCCTCCGTGCCTGATGCTCCCCAGCCCAGAATGAGGCTTAACAGTTTTGTGGTTGCTTGGCCCTTTGTATGAAGCACCTCTTTTTCCTTTTAATCTTCACATTCGAGGGAGATTTATTTATCCCCATTTTACAAATGCGGACACTGAGGCTCGGTACCTTGACCAAATCCATACAACTCCAGTCTAAAAGATGGAATCCAGCCCTTACGTTCTTAATCTAGTCTGAGGTGGGCACCTTCCCTTCCTCCCTCATCACCATACATACCGGGCAGGGAAAGCAGGCATCTGACAGCGAGAATCACTGTGGGATGGTTGGCTAAAGGCTGCCTGTAACCCACAAGCTATTTAAGATCTGAGTCAGTGAATCTCAAGTAAAGGCACGCCCTCCCACTCCCTCAGGGACGTTCAGCAGTCCAGACATATCGTTAGTAGTCAGAACTGCAGGGATACTACTGGTGTCTAGAAGCTAGGATGCTGGGAGTTATGCTACCCTCTGACACACTAGCCCTCCAGACCTCACCCTAAGAAAGAATTACCTAGCCTCAAGCCTCCAGTTTCAGTTGGCCTGCTGTTCAGACACTTGGCCCCTCGGTGTTTACTAAAAGCGTCCCCTCCCTCGCTGCCCTGAGATATGCACAGTGCCGTATTAAAGCGGGTGTGAACACGACTTTGTACTTGGTTTTCAGGAACTCCATTCCTCTCTAGCCCTCACTTGAGCTGTTATCAAGGAGATGGTAAAGCCAACACTGCTGGGTGACTTTTCTCATGGCTAATTGTGGACCAGAGGTCCTTGGCAGCAGCTTTGTCACAGCTCGGTAGTCTAGGGTTCTCCCCACCTCACAGTTCCGTGCTGTGGTAGATTAGTGAACAGAGCAAAGGGCAGTGTTTTGGCAGGGGAGAGTGATTCCCATCCTCTTACCATGGCATGGGAAGAGAAGAGCTGTTGCCTGGGACCTAGACCATCTAATCAAATCCTATCCTCAGTTTCAGATTACGATTATTTCTCTGTAAGTGGTGACCAGGAGGCAGAGCAGCAGGAATTTGACAAGTCCTCCACCATTCCAAGGAACAGTGACATCAGCCAGTCTTACAGGCGGATGTTCCAAGCCAAGCGTCCGGCCTCAACGGCTGGCCTTCCCACCACTCTTGGACCTGCTATGGTCACACCAGGGGTTGCGACCATCCGAAGGACCCCTTCCACCAAGCCTTCTGTTCGCCGGGGGACCATTGGAGCTGGTCCTATTCCTATCAAGACACCAGTGATCCCTGTCAAAACCCCAACTGTCCCAGACCTCCCTGGGGTTTTGCCATCCCCTCCAGATGGGCCAGAGGAGAGGGGTGAGCACAGCCCTGAGTCTCCATCTGTGGGGGAGGGACCCCAGGGTGTCAGCAATATACCCTCTTCCTTGTGGAGTGGCCATGCGCCGATCAACCCTCCACTTCCAGGCCCAAAGCCCAGTATACCTGAGGAGCACAGACAGGCGATTCCAGAGAGCGAGGCTGAAGACCAGGAAAGAGATCCCTCAAGCACCAGTGTCTCCCCAGGCCCGATTTCAGAGAGTGACCCAGCAGACCTGAGCCCAAGGGAAAGCCCTCAGGGAGAAGACATGCTGAACGCCATCCGGAGGGGGGTGAAGCTGAAGAAGACGACCACCAACGATCGCTCAGCCCCTCGATTCTCTTAGGTTCTCATAGTTCCCAGGAAATGCTGCCAGTGGGAACGAACTCTAATTAATAAAGCCTAATTTGTCTTGATCCATTCCAGTCTATAATCAAGCAAAAGATTTTGTAGGCAATTCGGAATTCTGCTCTTTTCAAAGTATTCAACATCTTTAGATAAGAACTAAAAGCAACATATGTAATTGACATAATCTTGATCTTTTAATTTGTAAATATTGACGATTTCTTTCTGCATATTTTAACCTTAGTTTCCCTTTTGATTTTTCTGAAGGTGCCAAATTCCATTTAACTTTTTTACAGGTCTTTGTAAAATTTTAAAAGCATAAAGGGGAGGGGTGGGTTGGGACAGGGAGCCTTGGGGTCATTTCACAGAAGGGTTACTTACTTACTTAGTTCTTTTTCTTTCTTCCCTCACTCACGCTCTGTAGATGCACTGTAGTCTAGTTTAGAAGCAAATCAAGTTATTTTAATGGATAAACACAACGGATAAGAGGTAAACGCCTCATTCACATATACTGTGTTCTGGAGGAGAAATGCAGATAACAGTTGAGCAATATGCAGAGAAGTAAACCTGGACGTGGTGGATGGACTGTGTTGGGATTGGGGGGAGGGCTGGGGGAGGGGCACACTGTCAACATAGCCAATCCTGTTACATTTAAGAGTAGCCTCGTAGGTTGAATTTCCAGTAGCTTCATGGTTAACGCATCTGATTAAGCCATACTAGATTGCAGTGTTTGTTTCTGTAAGGTTTTTAAGGACATCCTTTCTCCCAGCATTCCTCTCGACCGCACACACGGCACCCACATCCAGTCCTGCGCATGCTGCTGCCACGGGTAGACATAGTCCCTTCCTTACTTTCTCGTCTCTTATACTCACTTCCACTGAATCCAGATACATCCAGAGGGGTAAGGCAATTCAGAAAACGTTAAAACATTTTAAAGTAATAGCAGGGAATTCTTAGATATAGAAGATGCCTTTTACTTAACTGTGCCCAGCAGGCTGGGTGCGTTGAAAAGCCCAGATATTTTGAAGAAAAAAAAAATTCAAACAGATTTATCAAGGGTAACCAGCTTGGAGTCTAGCAATTCTGCCAATGTGCTTACCAATCTGGGGGCTTGTTTTTCTTCCCTTCCTTAAATAAGGGCAGTTGATTGGCTTCTAAACACCGGAGCGAAAAGGATTTATTTACTGTCAACTGGGAGCCTGATTTCAAGTCAGGCAACGTCTTTTCTTTGTTTAAAGATGAATGTCTTTTTTTTAAGTGGAAGTTAAATTTGTTACAACGCCCATCCCTAAAGTCAACAGAGATTTGTAGATCCCAAGAGCTCACATTTAAAGACCGCTGTTAAGAAGGCAAGGCCCTCAGCAGTTCAGTAACTGATAGTGCACGTTTGAAATTTGGGCAAGAAAAAGGGGGGTCCTGTGTGCTCTGCAGATCTCGGTTGGCTCTAGCCTCTGATGACATAATCTTATACTTTAACACATAGCCACATTGGATGTGAGAGTAACGTTCCTCTAGTCATTGTTCTATATATTAACATTTAACACTGCTGTGATTGCTCAAAGGACATTTTATGTTATGGCTTTAAAGCAAAGGCATGATTATTAGAGATGACTTAAGCTCTTTTCTTTGAAAAACAAGCTCCTTTTACAGACTATAAGCAAACAGTAGTGCCTGGGTTTAGCCCACCAACCTTGATGACTCAAAGTAGCTGATGCATTGTGCATATGATGCTTGAGATGGTTTTTGCAGATGCAGAAATCGCTGCGAGGTCATTCTAATAGAGACAAGTGGTATTTTAAACCTTTGAAAGGAATGGGTGTAACTGTACCTTGGTACAGCTTCTCACTTGTTTAGTTTTTAAACGTTAGTATAATCTGAATAAAGTTAATATAAACTGTTGCCAAATTCAATGTAGAAAGAATGTGACAAACACCTTGGGTAGTTCTGTTTGTGTTTTTGCACATTGTAAAAGCAGTGTCACAGCTGAAAACAAACCCTTTCTAAAGGTAAATTATTGTGGTTTAGTTGCTAGTTTGTATTGAGAGTTGACCTCTCCCTGTGCAGTTTTTGTTTGAAACTTGTATAGATAACAGCGTGTAATGTGTCTCCCTTCTACATTGTAACAGTTGCTTCTGCCTACCTTATAAATAAAGAATCACTAAGAAAAAAAGTCCTCAGGTCTCCTTCAGATTGCTTGGCGTCTCAGTCAAATGTTAGGACAGAGCCTCAAACTGAGCTTAGAAAACTCAGGAAGTTCTATCTGTGGCAGTTAAGAGATTTAAGGGCTAGAGCAGCCTAATTATTTGAAAACAATTCCAATGAGTTACCAATAAAAGCAACTTGTTTTTACTGATAGTAAAAAAGAATGCTTTACTTTTTTTTTTTTTTTTTAAGTTTCGACTATGCAGCCTTGGCTTACCAGGAGCTCTGCAAACCAGGGTGGCCCTGAGCTCAGAGATCAAGTGCTGAGTTGCAGGCGTGCACTTATAAAAACGCCGGCATGAGTGTGCCGTGGTGTGCAAAGGCCGTCGGACAGTCTGTGGGCAGCAGTTCTCTCCAAGTACATGGGTCCTGGGGACAAACCAGGCTTGACTGCTAGCCTTCTCTGGCTTACCTTTGCTAACACTAACGGGATACTTAAAAAGGTCTGCTCTATCCTGACCTTTGACTGCTCAGCAGAGCCACAGCTGGAAACCTGTATCTAAAGTTTGTGTCCCACATTAGACCTGAGCCCCGACCTTCACACCTCACCCCACCTCCAGGAGGCCCTGGACTCTGCCTGCTCTGCTGCTTCAGAGTTTTTTTCGTGAACACTAAAATCCCACCAGCAAAGCCTTTAGGAAGGGAAGAATGCAGCCAGGAGTGGCAGGTACCCCACAACGTGAGGGTCACCAAAACCACTTGCATCTTTTGGCTTTAATTTTTTAAAAAAAGAATTCTACATTATGTTTTTATGTATTTGCGTACACTGTAGCTGTCTTCAGATACACCAGAAGAGGTGCCAAATCTCATTACAGATGGCTGCGAGCCACCATGTGGTTGCTGGGATTTGAACTCAGGGCCTCTGGAAGAGCAGCCAGTGCTCTTAACCACTGAGCATCTCTCCAGCCCTCATTTTTCCTTTTAAAGCCTTCTGTACTTTTCTTCTGTTATTCCTTCCCTTTACTAGTCAAGCCTTTAGTCATTTGTGGGCTAGGGAGATGGCCCACAAATCCTTGGAGCCCCAGCACCCAGGATGCTGGGCACAGTAGTGCACCAGAGACCTCATCTTAAAGTTGGAAGGTGAGGGGCGCCACCCACAGTTCTCCGCCCTGCACGAGCGTGTCCGTGTGCACGAGTGTGCTCGAGTGTACATGTACAAAGACAAAAGCCCACCTAGCCCTAACCCTCAAGCCTGTTCTGTGAATCTTCTTGACGAGCACATGTGCTCCCAATGTAATTCTACAGGTAACTTGGAGAAAACAGGCATACACGATAAAAACCAAACCAAACCACAATGCAGGCAAACACTTGGTGCCAGTGATCCTTGGAAGAACACTCCAGTCACAGCTGACTGTCTCCAGTTACTTTTATTAGGGCAAGTGTGAATGTGTTCTGTAACTCTCACTTGCAAGCATGAACAGTGTGGTGCCTGTCTATGTGGGCCGTTCCCGAGGTCTGGTCACAATATGCCACCACAATGGGGGCAAGTCACCTTCCTTTCTGGCAGGAGGCAAAGCTTCAGTCATAATACCATCAGGTGACGTTTCTTCCTCCAGCTGTTTAACCTAGAAGGGGACAAGGAAGGAAGCATTGTAGAAGGCATCTCAACGGTAAGACCTGCAGGGTCAGACGACAGCCTGCGATATGTCTCCTTCCACCCTGAGTCAGCATCAAGAAATGCTTATCTCCTATAAACCTGAACTATTTCTATGCCTGAGTCTACGAATCAGGACATCTCTTCTCTCCGAAGAGTCTTTGTTTTTTGAAGTCTGTATCTTTTATGGAGCAGAGTTGACTGGCATGGAACTAGACCAGGCTGGTGTCAACACCACGGTCTTCCTGCCTTGCTCTTCCCAGGGGTGTAATCATAGGTGAGCCAGGTGGCTGTTCTCACTTCTAGCAGGGCAAAGCTGAGCTTTCTACCTGTCTCTTACTCCTTCAGCAAAGCCACAAGTCTTCCTAGTTCCCTTTGTCATGGTCTCCCACTGGTCCCCAGGAAAACACTCTTGTCTTATCTAAGGCTCTCCAAACGCACTGAAAAGCCCAGCTCAGGTGTATTAGAGATGCAAATTACCAAGTTCAGCAAGCAGCCAAGACATGAATTCAGGTGAAGCCACATGAAAAGTAGGCTCTGCCCTGCCTGATATTGCCCAACAAGATTCTCACCATCACTGTCCTAGGGAAAGGACCTAAAAGTAAAAGCTCATTCATGCACAGCACTGGATAACATTCAGGAGCTGAAAGCAGAGAGAGAAGGGAGGAATTGAGGAGAGGTCCTCAGTGGTCATTGGCAGAATAAGCCTGCTACTCACCACACAAATACATTTTAAGCCTCAATATGCTGTCATACTTCTTACAAAACACGATGTCCCTTGGCCACAGCTACTCCACCTTGGCTAAGAACTTCTAAAACCAACATCCTGGGCTTTATCTCCCAGAACCAGTACAACTTTCAAAATGGTGGCTTTAGAGACCAGTATCTAGTTCCTGCTGCCCACATGAACATTTTTATAAATTCCCTCAGAGACTCTGAAGGAACTAATTTACACATTTCTCCTAACCTGGAGTTCTCTGCATCAGCCTGTCTCAACTGCCTTTTCAATTCAGCTTAGACCATGTCATGACCCTTCTCCTGTTGTTTTGTTTTATTTTTCCAGACAGGGTTTCTCTGTGTAGCCCTGGCTATCCAGGAACTCACTTTGTAGACCAGGCTGGCCTTGAACTCACAGACATCCACCTGCCTCTGCCTCCTGAATGCTGGGATTAAAAGCATGTGCTCCCACTGCCTTGCTCTGTAGTTCTCTTACTTGGCTGGAGAAACAGCTCAATGGGCAAACTGGACTCAACAGGTCAGTATAGCTAAGGAGAAAATATTAGAACAAACCAATGTTTAATATATCAATTACCCAGTGTCAAATGGGCCATCACTGTCACTTGGCAAGCCTACTTTTCCTAGCAAACTTACCCCCTCCAAGGCCAACACAGTTCTCCCATGTGCTCCCCACCCTCCATACCCACTTACTTCCCTCGGCTGTCCTCCTAGGATACTGAAAAAGCAGAAGCTGTTACACAGAAGCCTCACCTACAAACCTTTAACCTGAATGCATGTATGTAGATACGTGTACCTACAAAACAATGAAGAACCTTTTCTAGTTTCCTCTCAAGGATCTCAGCTGTTTCTACAGGGGTTTTTTTTGTTTTTTGTTTTTTTAAGATTTATTCATTTATTCTATATAAATACACTGTAGCTGTCTTCAGACACACCAGAAGAGGGCATCGGATCTCTTTACAGATGGTTTGTGAGCCACCATGTGGTTGCTGGGAATTGAACTCAGGACCTCTGGAAGAGTAGTGGGTGCTCTTAACCGCTGAGCCATCTCTCCAGCCCCTTTCTACAGTTTTAAATACAACTGAAAACTTACAAATTGCCATTTCTAGACCAGATTCCTATACTTGAAGTTGCCAAGTGGCATGTCTACTTCACAGATGCCCGATTCTCAAGCTTCACCTTCTGAGTGTTGGATTATCCCTGACACGTGGGGTACCCTCCACCTTACACCAGTCTTCCCTATCTCAACACCAGCTCTGAACTGCAGGCAGTAAAGTTGAGAACCTGGAAAGTACTGATTTCTCCATGTCCCTTACCCATCCCCCACACAGCCAATGACGATCTGCCGGTCCACGTCCCTTCCACAGCTATTGCAGTACTCTGTGGGCCACACAACCTTTTCCCTAAAACTACCACACAAACCCTAAACTGGACTCCTGCTTCCTCCTGGCTTCTCCAACGTATTGCCCACGCTATGACGAGAGCTGCCAAAATCCAACTCTGAACATCCTAAGCTGAATGAAGAATGCCTAGAGCTCTGGGTAGGGAAAGGGAAGGAGTTTTATAGAACAGGAAGAGTAGGTGGAGAGGAAGGAGAGAAAGAAAGAGATCACAGAGGTTCAAAATGGTAGAGACAACAAATCTGGAAGGTGGCCGATGTGAAACCGAACACAGTGAGAAACTCAAAGTCCAGCTAAGAAGCTGGCGTAACCATCACGGCTGGACAGTGGACCTCAGCCTGCAGACGCAAACTCTGGAGATCCCCACGCTGACCAAGCAAAAGGCTACAGTGCACTGTCAAAACACTCACCTCCCGATCCCAGCTCTCCATCCTCAGTTTCTTCCACTGCTCTCTCTTGGAAAAGTAATCAGGATACACTGCTTTCTCAGAAGGATGCCAGTAATCTAAGCACCATTCTGGAACCTGCCAAAAGAGAAAAGCACGTGTTATTCCACAGGTGAACTATAAATACTATGGACAAGTGCTTGCCAGTAAACCATGAGAACCCGAGTACAGAGTCCCAGTGCCCACTGAAGCAGGCATGGTGATCAGCACCTGCAAACCCAGTGGTAGACAAAAGGTAGGACTTCCAAAAGGATCCCTGGAGCTTACTGACCACCCAGCCTAGACTGAAAAAGGCGGAGGGTGTGTGTGGTTCCAGGTTCAGTAGATAAAGAGCAACTGAGGAAGATCCTACAATTGATCTCTGGCCTCTACCAGTATACCCACCAACACACCAACACATACATATATCACACACCACATATATGTATACATTAGAGTGTGTGTGTGTCTATGTCAAACAGTTATTATTGGACTGCTTCTGTAAACAATGAATAGTAGAGGGCAAGCAGAGACCAGAGGTGAGAAAGAATGCCTTAAAGAGGCATGTGGCCAAAACATTAAAGGCAGGCCAAGAGAGCTGGCAGCCCTCCTCTCACGCTCGAAACTACTAAACGCCTAGAGTTAAGGAAACATTCCCTGAGTATCTCACAGCGCTCAGTACCAATGCTAACTGGCTACTTTCCCAAATGAGCTGTGTACCAAATACTTTAGCACTGTGCTTTGCCAAAGGTACACTGTACAACCTCAGAGCTGAATTTATGAAAAGAGGGACAAAAAAGTTGAGCTGTCAGGGACAGAGGTCTGGGACCGGGAACACGAACTCCCACCTACCTTGTAGCACTCATATCTCTCATAGGAAGTACCCCCAGGAGAGTCTGGGAAGATATACGGCTGAGGATGCTGGTTTTGCCAGAATTCTTCTTCCGCCTGCCTCAGCAGCTGGGTGGCCTTCATCATGTCCTTCTCATTCTTATGTTCTTCAAACCGGGCTCTCATCAAGCAAGCAAGGTACCGGTATTTGTCCCTTAAATCGAAATGGTTGTGGATATCAGAAGAGTTATCTACTTGTGGGCACTTCCTCTGTAGCCCTCCAAACAGAAGCAGACACCATACGTACATACAGCCGAGCCACTTCCCTTTCATCGGTAACAGACACAGCACATTGAGGACAGCCTAGCTAGTTTCCTCTCTCCTACAAGGACTTCCACAGGAAAGGGAAGGAAAGGTGACACTCTGCAGGTTCATTCAGTATGCACTCATTGACAACTACCGCGGGCCCTCTCATCTTCTGCTAGATCACCCGTACATCTCGGGGATTCCGCACAGCATCTAGCAAAAGATGGGAAGACCTGCGGTGGTTGCCAGACAAGACGCAGGAAAACAAAACAAAACACCCATCCAGACCACCAAGTCACGAGAGGGGGCCACTCTAGAGTACTCTAAACTAGCTGTGTGTACAGTCTGGGGTACGTTACTTAATGTAAAGACTGACATACACATTCCAAGAGCACACATACAAAAGCACACTTCACAGAGTGGTTGGTATGTTTCAAGCGCTCGGTGATACAACAGGCATTATACCAGAAAAGAGTTTACAAAAAGCAGTGTCCAGTAAAGTCTGATGCATGAGGATGCGTGTTAGAGGCAGAAGGTAAACTAGGGGACCATTGAGGTCAAGTCTAGACTGCTGAATTGCTAGTAATGTCATTAGCTGAGACAGAGAATTTGAGAGTAGAATCAGTATGAGGAAGTTAAAAATAAAAACTTTGGTTTTAAAGAGTTTAGATAAATTCAGTTTGGCAGAAAGTCTCACAGACAGCTGGAAATATAGCTAATTCAAGCATCAAAACTGAAGACATCCATAGGAGACACAGTACCTAAGAGAGAGCCTTAGGTGAAGCCAGAGAATGTCCTAGAAGATACATGAGGGCTAGAGAGATATGGCTCAGTAGGCAAGTACCATGTAAGCATTAGGACCTGAGTTTGGAGCCCAAAACCCAAGGGAAGCTGGACATGGGAACACATACCAGTGGTCCCAGCACTCCTTCTCAGGATGAGAGCATGTGACAGATTTCCACAAGTTTAGAGGTCTGCAGGCCTAGCATACCAGCAGTGTGCTGTCCCAAACAAGGAGGAAGACAAGGACTGACACCTGAGGTTGTCACACAGTTGATAGCCACACTGGGTTTTGATTTGCTTTAAGGGAACTGATTCGGACAAGGACTAAAAAAGGACGTCAGCTTTTAAATATGTTAGCGCTGTTCCAGTAGCTGGTTTGATTATTCCCTCCATGGGCATGAGCTCTGACATTTCCAGTTGTGTCATAGCATTACCTGAATTCCTGAAGGCTTAGTTTCTTTAGTAACCACTGCCAATTCTGTTACTTATGAGTTTATCTGTCACTTTCCCCACTAATCCATGGGAACTGCAGCTCAAAAAAGAGGACTAACTGTCATTTATTTGCCATCCAGAATGGAAGCTGAATTGCAAATTCTGTTAAATAAGAAAAACTTAGGAAAGAAGCTAACAATGGTACAGCATTGTACACTGCACCTCCTGGCATAACAAAGAGGTGTAACCACAAACTTGCATTCTAGGACTTGGGGTTACCCTCTGCAGTTCTGACAGGTCTATTTGACTTTCCACCTTTTTATTGCAAGTCCTTCATGTGGGATTAGATTTGAGGATAAAAGTGTGGAGGTCTGGGATTTACACATCTTGGGTTGTTACTGCACCCTGCATTTCTTTTAGGTCAGGAAAGCCTACATATTCTAACACTATATTGTTGTTTGTTTATTTGTAAAAAGCATCTTTTTTGGCCAGCCTCAAGCTCATTATGTAATGGAGAATATCTGTCTTCCCCAATATAGGCCACCATATGAGACTTACTTAACACGAAGACTAGTAACAATGGTTAAAGGAATAAAATTATGTAGGAGGTGAAATAGACATGATGTTAATGAGAAGGGTCGATCCGATAAAGCCAAATAAAGAAAAACCGATGGGAAGGGGGAAAGAGAATAATGTTTTGGAGACAAATCCTAAATTTTAACCTCGACTTGGGCACGCAGAGGCTGCAATCTCTTGGGCAAGTCAATCCTGAGCCTGCTTACCTATAAAATAAGGCTAGAATAATCACTAGTTCCTCAGTTAATCTGCAAACTAAAGATCATGGACAAATTACTGTTAAGGTTAGGGACAAGAGTTATAAAAACATTAGCGTTAGATTCATGACAATGACAGTCCTGGGTATTTTTTATTTCTTCATGCATCCTTCTACGCTGGGTCCTGGTCGCGCCGCTCCACATAATCATCTCTGCCAGGTAAAGAGGCAGAGAGAGGACTGCATCAGGACCCAGGTTCAAGGGCGGGCTCCCTTCACTGTGTCCCTAAGTCCTTGATCAGATCAGTCCACAGGGCCCCTCGGCTTCCGTCCCCGAATCCCGGGTCTCTTCTCCCTACCTGTGGATACACCATGACTCGAGGTGGCGCAGCGCGCGCTTATACAGCCGCAGCACCTTCTGCCGGTGGGTTAAGTAGGCCGGGGGAGCACAGAACGCCATAGCGCCCGGCTCACCTTCAGCGGCTGCCGCGGGGGCTGCCGGGAACCCGGAAGCGAGCGGTTGCGAGACGGAGCCGGAAGAATGAGCGTGCTCTACGCCATTTCCGCCTTTTCCTGGGAGGAGTCTGCTGCGCTATCATGAGTCTCTTCAAGTTCGTGGGTAAGGGCAGGATTTCCTTGGCCATGGGTTTTGCTGGCTGTCCCGGGCCCCCTTTTCGCGGCTTGGCTTTTCCAGGGTACAGAAGATTCCAGGAGGCCTCGAGTGCTTTTTGCTCGAGGATGAGTTCCCGAATGCATATTGATTTATGAGAATTCACGAGCATAATTGGACTTGTGCATTTTTTATGTGTAATTCAACTGAAAATAGAGGTATAGGTGTGGGATGTGCGACAGCGGTAGACTGCCTAGCATGGGCTAATCCCCGAGTCCTCCCACCACCCAAAAAAGAAAAAGAAAGCACCCCGTATTTCGTGAACCCTCCCTCCCTCCCTCTTCATGGCCGGCTGGACAGTACCTTGAAGATACAGGTTCACTCAGTCATCCTTTCATACCATAGATAACTCTTGGCATTGAGTCCTAGGAATGTGACGAAGTCCTGCTCACTTACAGGCTTTCTAGACATAAACAGGAGCCCACAGACGGGAGGGGTGGCAGCTGGAGAGTGTGGCAAGGATTCAAAGTGGTACTTAGGAAAACTTGGGGGACACTGTAAGAGGTAGGGTTGGAAGGATAACTTGGAACCCAAAAGCCTCGATTACTTAAATTTCACTCCGTAGGGAGTGGCGTTTCGAAGAAGGCTGAATTTTCAGCAAATCTTTGAATGCCAGTTATATAGAAAGGATCTTGTCTTCTGGGATGCTGTTGTGGATAATCTCAGCATGAGCTTTGTCTCCGTGGAGTTTCCAGCGACTTAAGGGTGGGAAGTGACAGGGAGGAGGTTACCCTGATAGTCGTTTTGTAGATTTTGTGGCAGATAAGGAGAAGCATGGAAGTATTTCAGGTTTTGCAACAGGGAAAATAATAGCAAAAAGAGAAGCGAAATGGTTGTGCACAGCATTTAGCATTCACTGTTCATGTCTGCTTGTGGAAAATGAGCACCCGAAGATGACAGGTTAAGAAATACCTATAGGTGGGAGGGCTGGGTCTATTGGATTAGGTCCATTCGAGAATTAAAGGACATCTTAAGTGGAGACATCATTCAAGCACTTTGAAGTGTAATCAGGAGAGTGGTTAAGGTTATACAGTAAAATCCGAGAGATAGTTGTTTAAGCAGTACATTTTCCCAAGACACTGTATTTAAAATTGGAGCTGTGAGAAATCTAGTTGTGAGCTAGTTTTCACACTAGAGAGGTTAAGCACTATGACCAGGCAAAGCACATGTGGGGAGAATGTCAGCAGGTTCTTTTAAAAGCTGTGTGAGAAAACCTGAAGTGAAGGTTAGGTGTTCTGAGGTCTTGACATGATGTGCTAGGAAGTTGTGTGTCCTGGAGAGGGCACAAGAGCCCTCACTCCTCCCCTCATATACTGTTTGTTAGAGTCTAGGCTGGGTGTGTCCAGGTTCTTGATCTCAGCCTAAGAACTAAAGAGAAGGGCTCACACAGATATACAAACAAAGCAAGGAAACTTTATTTTGTGGAGCGATAATGTATATTAAAATAAGTATATGAGTTTTTTTACTTGAAATGTTATTATAATGAGATTTAAAATATATTTAATGTGGATCTGAATGTAGCAGAGAAAGCAGTTTTTGGCTTTGTATTTTTTTCCTTTCCTTCTTGTCTTACACCTTGTTATTTGAAAGCTGTCTTAGTATATAAACAAGTCAGTGTGTCCGTGCTCCAATAAAGTTTTATGGACATTAAATGTTAAACTTAAAAAAAAAAATAGTTGGTTTATTTTCTCCATGTGGGAGTGGGTCTGTGTGCAGATACCTGCGAAGGCCAGAAGAGGGAGCCAGGGTCTCTGAAACGCCTAGTGTCACTGGCAGTTGTGAGCTATCTGATATGGATACTGGAACCAAACCTTGGCCTTCTGGAAAAGCATCAAGTACTCTTAACTGCTGAACCCATCTTTCCAGCTGCTGAATTGTTCTTTTTAATAATTTTTCACAAGCAGAGAAATATTCTATTAATTTTTAAAAACAATTTAAAATGTCCAACTAGTACTAGGATAGGAACAAACAATAACAAAATGGGCAGTAAGCCAAGTAAGGTAGTGCACACCTGTAGCTTCAGCGCTTTGTGCCAGAGGCAGAGGCTTGTTCTGCATGAGGAGGCCCTGTCTCACAGGAACACCATTAGCAAGAGGACAGTGGCTGCAGAAGGAGTTCTGGCTCTGCTGTAGCATCCTTCTGTTCTTAATTAATGTACTTTCTGGCACTGACTTGCTGAAGAAACTGGGCTGCTTGTATGACCTTTAGGATTTGTCTTTTTGCTGAACGGTAGTATGAGTCCCTTATTCTCTAATTATTGAGAATTCTTAACTTTGAAATTATACCTTGAAGCTAACAAAATCCTACACCATTTTAAATCCCTGTTTACAGTGTTTCTGTGTCCCTAAATCATAGGCGACAGTCCTTTGACATGATCCACTAAGCCCAAACAGTTTTGCAGATACTGCTTTCTATCCAAGAGCAACAGAACACTTTCCTATTTTGTTTGGTTTTGAAAAATAAACTGGGGCTGGAGAGATGGCTCAGTGGTTAAGAGCACTGACTGTTCTTCCAGAGGTCCTGAGTTCAAATCCCAGCAACCACATGGTGGCTCGCAACCATCTGTAATGGGATCCGATGCCCTCTTCTGGTGTGTCTGAAGACAGCAACAATGCATACATAAATAAGTAAATCTTTAAAAAAATAAACTCATTGATACCAGTAGTTTGTATTAAAGACAGCCATTTTTAAATGTTAATGAAGTGGAGACATTACTGTACCGTATAGAAGGGCTAGCCAGTGTCTTGACTCCTTCCAACAGAAGAACATAGTGACTGATTGCTAGTGTCACTGCGTTTGTCTCTTCTCATTCCTTCTCACTTGGTGTCCTACTTTTCAAGATATTTTCATCTTTGACTGACCTGACTAAAGTTGTTTTTTATATACTATTTATTTGATTTTGA
This sequence comes from Rattus rattus, assembly GCF_011064425.1. Lineage (NCBI taxonomy): Eukaryota > Metazoa > Chordata > Mammalia > Rodentia > Muridae > Rattus > Rattus rattus. The sequence goes on along the minus strand of NC_046154.1, from coordinate 233,456,462 downwards.
GTTTACTTGCCAATAAGCATACTTTTGATAAGAATGCCTTTGGTTTAAAAGGTACCTGTCATGGATCAACACATTCTGAGGAATTGAAATAACTAGGATTTTTAGCTGCCTTTATTTTTGATGGTGGGAATAGCAGCCTGTCTGTAGTTTAGGAGCTTGGAAGGCTTGGGCAGAGGGCCTGTAGGCTAGCCAGACACTGGGCAACACTGCCCAGTTGGGAAACACTGCCTTAATGAATGAAGTGAAAAGTAAGGAGGAACTCCCAATATCAATGTCAGGCCTACACAAAATGTGCACATCCACCTGCATACATGTGCGTGAAGATGAATATATATTCATGCATGCACACTGCACACATGTACACACTAGGGGAAGAGTCAAACCACTTGACTCCATTGGCTCTTTGATAACACTGTTTTGCACTGGGAGCAGTGCATACTAAAGATGCCAGGACAGTATAGCTAAGAGCTGGAATTCCATATGCTGTTGGCATGGCACAGTCTCCGTATTATGCCAGGTAATAGTAATAAATGCTTGTCATAGAGCTTTCCAGGTGCAAGTTCCTTTCATCTTCATCCTTGGGTTTGGGTCATATTCCATTGCCAGCAGGAAAATTGTGTTCATCCACCAAGAAGATAATGGAGGCTCAGCAGGGACTAAGACTGTTCACTAATAGCTGGCAAGGGCAAGGATTCCAAAGCCCACGTTTGTTCCACTACTGAGTAATTGTAGTCATCCCATTGTACTGTACTCTCTGGAGCTTGTTCATGAATTGAATTCTCTCTAGTCTTATTCGAACCTTTCTTTAGCTCCTCTGTTTCAGAATACTGAGTTATTGTTGTATTTCCACAGATGTTTCTGGTGGGTGGGCTGGTGAGGAAGTGGCTTCTGTGTGAGAGCATTTTCTGTGGGAGACTTGGAGAAGGTCTTAGAGGAAACTGGTGTGATTCACATGGAGTTGAGGGACAGAAGTCTTTTGTCATTAAACTTGATAAGATGGGGACGTGAAGAGGCTGTCCTTAGTTTATCAAGAACCAGCAGACTGATCTCAGAACTCTGAGGAGGTAAGTCATGGGGAGTCCGCCTTCTGCCGTCTGCCTCAAGGTAGGTAGGTGCTACAGAATGTCCAAGAGCAGCTCTGTCCAGAGTTGAGAAAAGGGTGTTCCAAGATGAGCTTCCAATTCATTTTCACTTCTTTTCAGTTAGAATGGGTTGTTTATGGGTTTCCTTTGCTTTTGATTTCATTATGTTGGGAAAGTTCTGATCACTTTGCTGATGACAGAGACCTTACTTGAAACTGGAGCCTGGCTGCCCTTAAAGTAATTTGTTAACTTGACCCCAACATTGAGTTCTTGCTTCAAAAATCCAGTTAGGTGAAAATCCTCAGTTCCTCATTCCTTACTCTCAGTATTCCTGTCAGGATGGATGTGATCGGTTGACTTTAGTTGGAATCCTTCCTTCTACCTTCTAGACCTCTTAGGAACTTACCAACGGATCCTTTCCTTTTCCTGGCTCTTAATTCTCCCCTTAGACTTGTTTTGAGGTTTCAGCCTGATCTCTGCTCTACTGCAGTGCCCTCATTACAGCCAGGTGTGGCCATGCCTCCAACCCCAGCTGGGGAACACCCAGGCAACGTCAGAGGCTAGCCTGTCAGAGAAGTGAGTTCACCACTGCTGAGTAATGAATGAGTCCTAAAGATCAGAACAAAACAAAACCTTCCATTGTAATAACTCCTTTGAAATAAAGGTCCCTGGATATCTTTAACAGGTGTCACAAATACCTTAATAAATTTATCTTAATTTTTAAAGACTATTTAAAAGTGAAAAGAGAGATCAAGGCTAATTTCGTCCATTGGGTGTTAACTGGTAACCATAGTCCAAACCCATGGGCAGAATTATATAGGCTGAAAGGTCTCTTGCCTCCCTGCTTCTTTCTCAGTTTGCCTTCTTTATTGTCCTCTTGTTGTATTTGAAGAAAAACTAGGTGACTTCTTGTGAGGGCCAATATTTCATAAACCCATTGTATTTGTGATGTGGATTTGTGTTAAGTGGGCTCTGTCTCCTAGTAGTTCTTCTAGGTTATGAACTCCTCACCTGGTCCATCTCTGTTGCTATGCACAGACATTTGGAATATTCTGCAGTGTGTTTTTCTTCCTGGTTCAAATGCCTAGTGTAAAAGTAACTTTTATTCACCTGATGTAATCGTCCTCTCAGCAGAGGTTTACTGCCTTCGTCTGCTAGCCTAGGCCTAGTCCTGGAAGCTTCTAGCCTCTGAATGCTCTTATCTAGGCCTAGAATGTATCAGCCTCCGAGACTTACTGTTGAATAAGCTCACGCCTTCCTAGTTTTCCTGAGCTCTGGTAGGCTGATCCAACTCAGCAGTTCCGACTCAAACTCCTCTCCAAGCTGATTCTGGCCTCTCTCTCTGGGCCTCTGACTGTTTGCTCTGCTTAACGTCAAAACTACCTTTGTCAATCTGTTCTAATCCTCTGACTCTTTCTCATTCTCTGGCTCATCCTGTCTTCACCGTGTCTGTCTTTCGTGTTCTCTCTCTCTCTCTGCAACCTCTGTACAACTATCCCAGTAAACCTGCCTCCTCTCCTTTTGCACCGCCCCTCAAGTGGCTTCCCTTTCTCCTCGTGAGAGCTGGGCGTATCTTATTCTGTCAAGTCTTTCTCTGATTCATCACTTTGTTTGCCACTCAATTAAACATCACTTTCACACATGGGTGCTTCCTTCTACAAACTAACTTTACCTTCATTGTTTGGGATTAAAAGTACTTTAAGAGAGTGGCTGTATTCTAGCCAGAGGGATAAAAGGTGTGTGTGTGTGCTAAGGCTAAGCACAGCTAGAAACAGGTTTTTCCAGTAAATAACACAATCCCAGGCTTCACAGTGTGATCAAATGTCCTGCAACAGCTTAAAATTCTCTTCTTACTATCTCTTGGGTTATCCAAACTCCTAGTCCTCTCTCAAGGTCTGTCATGGTGTTGGAGTGGCACATCCTGAGGTGTGGCTTGGCATTTGACAAAGCCAGCCTCAGGTGCAGTTGGTGAACAAGGAAGTAATCTATTCCCCTCTCTACATCTCCACACTCCTCTCCATTGCAGACTGTCTTCACTGCACATGGGCTCTTGCCAGTTTCCAAACAAGAGACCCTAACTTCTGTTGCTCCCTTCACATCCCAGCTTCCAATATGCCGGAGTGAAATGTCTTCAATGCTAGTCTTTCTTACCCCTTTGATTAAAAACCATCAGGCAGGGATTGGGGATTTAGCTCAGTGGTAGAGCGCTTGCCTAGGGAGCCCAAGGCCCTGGGTTTAGTACTCCGCTCCGGGGGAAAAAAAAACATCAGGCATCATATTGAATCCAGTATTTTTGACACAAGTGTGTACCATAATTGGTCTATCCTTCCTGGCTTAACCCTTCCTGTGCTTCTCTTTAGCAACTACAAAACCTTAATTTCCTGAAGAACTGTTCTATTTCATACCATAAAGGCTTGGTGTCTTAGTTACTTTTCCATTGCTGCAAAGAGGCACCATGATCAAGGTAACTTACAAAAGAAAAAAAATGTATGGTGCTCACAGTTCCAGAGAGTGAGTCCATGACCACCGTGGTGGGAGGCATGACAGCAGGCTGCCAGGCATGCGGGCCTTGGGGGCATCACCCCATGGCAGACAAGTGTGGGGTCAGTTTTCCCACACTCATGCCCTTGGGCTTGGCTCATGCACACCCCCAGCACCAGTGCCAGCTCCACTGTGCTGCCTCTCCCGAGTAAGGGGTGGTGCCATGGGCTTTAAAAACCTCAAAACCTGGGGTTGGGGATTTAGCTCAGTGGTAGAACGCTTGCCTAGGTAAGCGCAAGGCCCTGGGTTCGGTCCCCAGCTCCAAAAAAAAAAAAAAAAAAAAAACAAAACCTCAAAACCTACGCCATGATGCACCTCCTACTACAAAGCCACACCTCCTAATCCCCCCAAACAGTTCTACCAACTAACCCTATAGGGGTGATTCTCATTCAAATCACCACATTGGGTGATTCAAATTTATCCTGTAATATTCAGTTGTGGATTATATCTTTCTGGGACCTTCTTCTGAGCCAGCTACCAAACTCTGGTTTGTGTCCCATAATAACAGTGGTTTTAATTTTATGTTTTTAGTATTTTGAGACATTTATTTACAATTTCACATGTATATATGATATATTTTAATTCAGTTCCCTAATGAACTTTCCTATCCCCCTCATTGTCTCCATAATTGCCTGTGAATGGGTCTGCCCCGTACACTTCTGAATGTCTAAAACTCCCTTCTGCCACAAGTCTTTAAAGAGCAGAAAGCACATCTTAGTCCTTGTATCCCACAGATCTATCATAGTAGTTGCCAAGAATCGACCAAATTACTTAGATGAATGAATGTGTGAATTAAAAGCTTGTTTAGAGATATTTCAAGGAAATTTTGTTTTAATGATTATCTGTTTTGCTTTTGCTTTCCACAGATATTGGAATCAACCTGACAGATCCTATGTTCAGAGGAATTTATAGGGGCGTGCAGAAGCATCAAGGTGAATGTCTCTTTTACTAAGGTGACTTCTATGAAGACAAACTCTTTGCTACAAGGTCTTGAAAGCATAATCCACTCTTAAAAGTGAAATCTTAAAGAACTCTGTGTAGCTGAGTGCAAGTCTAAAAGCCCAGCACTCAGAACATAGAGGAAGGAGGATAGCAAGTTTAAGGCCAGCCTGGGCTACTTAGTGAGAATTTGTTTAAAAAAAAAACAAAAAAACAAAAAACAAAGCAAAACCCTTATCATTATTTGTCACATAAAACAATAAACTAAATCAGACAAGCCCTATTGGTAAACCATTGTTTGAATAAAAGGCATGGAACCCAACAATTACTTTCTGTGAACACCAGTTTATCAAGTTCTTAAGAAACATTTTCAGGAGCTATAGATGGCTCCGTAGTTAAGAAGACTTAATGCTCTTACAAAGGACCTGAGTTTAGTTCCCAGCACCCATTTAGCAGCTCCCAGCTGCCTATAACCCCAGCTGTCTTCTGGCTTCTGACAGCATGTGCATTCATGTGCACATGGCAATGTATACACACACGGGAGGGGGAACTAAAAAATAAATCTTTTAGAAAGGAAGAGAACATTTTTCAGCCAAGGACAAAGTGTGGTAGAAGAAAGGTGTGTTGTCGTATTCCCCCGTCTTCCCTTCTCTTTCCTTTGTATCTAGAGACCTAGCGTATGGGTGGGGCTTCACTGGAAGCAAGTGGTTGTATTATCATGTAAGTTCATATTCCTCTCCAGTCCTAAGAATCAGCCCAGGGCTGGGACTGATGCAAGCTTAGACAAGTGCTGCCCCACTGGGCTGTGTCTCCCATGTACAAGTACGAGTTCGTTCGTAAGGCCTGCTGGGTTAGCTGAGAAGTGACTAAGCAGGAAATGGTGGTGACACCAAGTTTTAAAAGCAGGATGTGTCTGTACACACTACTTGAGAAGAGAACCTGTGCTTTATGCACATGCAAGTAGGGAGGGCGAACTGTACCTCCTTCTCTGGATGGCTTTCCTGAACACACATAATGCTTGCCCAGGTCTCACTTTAAAACTTACCTCTTATCGTTCATTTAGACATTTGGATGCTAGTTTTATATGTTACCTATACAGTAAAGTTAACTGCTGAGTAAATGACATTCTGCTTTCCTTGCCTTTGTGGTGCTTAGATTTCAGGCTTTGCCTCTGCATGTATATATGCATGTGTGCTTGTGTATGTGTTTATGACACAAATTATGCAGTAGTCAATTATGACTGCTACTGTAGTTTATAATCTAGCAAACTTAGTTGCTATACTCAGTAAGTAAAAATCACTAAGGTGGTTTTTGTCTTTTGAATTCCAATTATTTTTATATTACTTTTAATATATATGTGAATATAATTTTGAATTTTGTTTATTCTGAAACTGAAGAATGAAATTAGTAACCGAGTTTTTATATTTTATTTTGCTGCCCATTATATTTCTGGCCCTAACTGGGTTGGGGAGGTGGCTCAAGGTAAAGGACTTGCTGTGCAAAGCATGACAATCTGAGTTTGGGTCACCAGCACACATGTTAAAGCTAAGAGCAGCAGCCTGTGTCTGTAACCCCGTGTATGGCAAGGAAACACATGGATCCTGGGGGCTTGCTGACCATCAGTAGCTGACACACATATGGACACACACATGGACACACACATATAGACATATACATGGGCACACACATATGGACACACACATAGGCACACACACATGGACACACACATATGGGCACACACATGGACACACACACATGGGCACACACACATGGGCACACACACATGGGTACACACTCATGGCACACACACATGGGTATACACTCATGGACACACACACATGGACACACATGGACACACACATGGGCACACACACATGGGCACACACACATGGACACACATTTACACACACACATGGGCACACACACATGGGCACACACACATGGACACACACATGGGCACACACACATGGGCACACACACATGGACACACACACATGGGCACACACACATGGACACATGGACACACACACATGGGCACACATGGACACACACACATGGGCACACACACATGGGTACACACTCATGGGCACACACACTTGCATACACAATTACAAGCTTTGGGTTTAAGGCACATCAACTGATTTGTAGTCATTGGGTTCATCTTTAATTTGGACTTCCTGACTTCTGTCATTTTCTCCTTCTTTGTTCAATAAAATAAAAGTACAATTAGATCAATTATTAATTATTCAGTTTCTTGTTTTATATTTTTTTAAGGTTTTATGACTCTAGTGTCACTGTATTCCAAGTAACTGGCACTGATTAGACTGCGTTTAGTACATGATTATTTCTGTGCAATTTTACTTTAGGAGAGATAAAAATTATAGATGTATAACTATAGATAATATCTCTATACTTACCACACTTTCTTAATATGTGATTTTTCTTACACAGATGACTTACAAGATGTAATAGGGAGAGCTGTCCAGATTGGTGTTAAAAAGGTAGCGTCTGCATTTTGTTACTGTTGAGTTTGTTTGTAAAATATTGTTAGTTAAGATGCTACACAGTAGAAGAGAAAGCCAGTGCCACACACTCAGTGTCTCTCCATGTGTAATAGAGATAATTATTCTGTCACAGTCCTCGGTATGCCATCAGAAATGTAACAAATGTGATAGAAAAAACAAAACTATAACCAGTGCTAGTCTTAAAAGACAACCTTCAAAATATGTTATAATCTTGCTTGGCATGTGTTGGAAATAGTTATCAAACACATGCATGTGTTACCACAGTTAGCTGTGGGTATACCATTAGATAACTAAGAAAGCTCCTTAGTTTTAACAGTAATAAAATGCTTACAAGTATTTAGAATTCTAATTAGAAATTGAACATTAACTAGCTTATGTCAAAGTCTTCAAGTAAGTATGTCTTTAAATTAGTTGAACATATGGCGGCAAGGCCACATATATGAGAAATAAAGTTATATTCTATAGCATAGTATCAATTCACTTTGTAGCTATTTCTTCTAAGCTAAATGTCGGTTCTAAAGTGTGACACTAGTTAAATAAACTCTGCAATCTCTAACCCTATATATTGATTGGTCAAAAGTAATGAGAAAGGACCAAAGGTGTGTGAACTTTTCATCCTATGTTCACTCCCTCATGATGAGTCACTTGTATCCGAGGCTTTCCTGCAAACACTGAAGTATCAGGCCCTGAATTTTCCCACGTCAGCAGGAGTACTTTCCTCATTTCTGATTGAGTTCACATGTGTGTGTGCGAGTGTGCACAAACACACACACACACGCACGCATGCACGCGCACGCACGCACGCACGCACGCAAACGATAGACAGAAATACTAGGACAGAGGTAGAGTTCACATGGACTTACTGAGTTCATGACCAGCAGTTTTGTTGTATAATTAGAAGCATGGTTTTGGCATCACAAACTTGGCTTCCAGCCTCAGCTTCCTCCTTCATGGCTTTGAAACTTGTGGTATTCTAGATCTCAGCTTGTTCATCCATAAAAATATGGATGTTTTAAAGGTGTTTAAGAACATTGTTGTGAGAGTTAAAGAAAAAGCTGCTCTGAGCAGGCCTTCATTATGTATGTGATGACGTCACCACTGCCAGGTCAGGAGACTGCACGCTGGGAGAGAAGCCCATGGCCTGGCCTCGCCCCTCCTTTCTTAGGTTATGAGGAGCAGGGGTAGAGAATGTAAGTAGATTTGGTTAGAACCTGTTCTACAGCACTGAAGTTCTTTATGTGGGCAACTGGTACAGTTTCCAGGACTTAGGCAAGATTAGGAAAGAAGAGTTTTCCTGATATCTTAAAATTTTCTTAAATCTCACATTCTGTGGGCATTCGAAGTTTTAATTGTGCCTGTATATTCCGTTTAGACGCTCAGTGGCTGGTCACACTGTGTTGCTGTATGACAGTATCTGTTCCTCACACACAACTCCACCTTTCTCTGTGTGCATTCTCTTTGGTGTGTACCTACAATGAGATATCTTTACTTTAGCTTAGAGACACTTAGAAGTATGTTTTAAAAATAATAATAGTGTCCTTAAACCATATACCTTTATGAAACTATACCTTAAGCAGCACTGTCTTGGTAGTCACCTTTGACACTAGGTTCTTTAATTCCATCTACAGATTAGGAAAGATGGCCTTCTAACCATGGAGTGACTCTAATGGCTGTCTGAAGTATGCTGGCTTCCTAAGAGCCATGAATTCCTTCATCATGACATTAATATATTAGTTTTTGATCTTAGGATGCTCTGTTTTCTTTAGGATCATGGCAAACCCTCTAAAAAGGTTTTTTGTGGGTTGTATGCATTATATATGCTATTTTAGCAATTAAAGCAGAAATATTTTACATATCAACTCATTTCAGAGTATGGTAAACTATAACCCAAACAGAATATTTTAATGAAAAATAACCGGTTTCCAAATAAACCTTAGCAGCAAGGGGATTCTGTTACATTCTGCCAAGTGTCTGAGTGACAGAAGACTGCTGCATTTGCTTGTCTGTCTCTGGGTCACTCTGTTGTGACCTGTACATCAGATAGTGTGGGTGACGCCCCGTACATGAGATTGGGTGGAAGTGGGGGAGATGAAAAGCCATTGCTGTTCTTACAGAGGAGGTTTGACCTCCTACAGTTCCCAGCCCATACTTGAACCTGTTGAATTAATCAACACTGTTCAGTTACGCATTTACATGGTCACTGAGTTCAGTGAACAGAATTTTAACTAGGAGGTCCTCAGTTATTTTGTCTTCTATAACAGAACAATTGTATCCTCAAGAGACTTAGAATTTGTCACTAATAGAGACAAACATGTAAATGCATGCTACTTTTAACACAGGACTCCTGTGGGGGAGGGTATACATGGGCAGAAATCAGGTAGTACTCTGTAGAGATGATCTTCGTCATGACCATAAAGGAGTGGGGGGAGGGGGAAGAACACCTTGCGGTGACCTGGAGGGAAGGTGTTTGGTCCCTGGAAGTCACTTCTTTTACTTTTTGCCATTCCAGTTTATGATCACAGGTGGAAGTCTACAAGACAGTAAAGATGCACTGCGGTTGGCACAAACAAATGGTACCCTCTTATTCCTTTTACCAAAACAAATGTGAATTGCTTAATTAGGAAGAAGTCTTTCTCAGAACTGCTTCAGGTACAAATACAGTCACTCCTGACAGAGACATACAGGAAAATAAATTGATTTCAGTGGAACATGCTTTTAAGATGACAAAGATTAGAGTACTCTTTGGTATATCAGATGTTCAATAAAGTCTTATAGTACTTAAGATGATTACTTCAGTAAATAATAGCAAAGTTACCTACATACATAATTTATCTTCAAGTCATTCTGATGTAGAGTTTTTATGTGCATATTTTAATGTTTGATATGAATTGTTTTTATTTAAAATCTTTTAACTTAAATTGAGAAGGATCATTGTTATGGAACATTTATTTTGTGAATCAGACTTTGTGTGAGGCCCCATGAGTTGAGGTAACAATATAATATGTTACTTACCGGGCTAGAGAGCTGGCAGAGAGTAAGAGCACTCACTTGCTGCTCCTGCAGAGGATCCAGTTCAGTTACCAGCATCTGAGACGAGCAGCTCAGGGGATGTGGCATCCTCTTCTGGTCTCCATGGGCACACTCCTCAACACACGCTAACACAATTAAAATATGCTACTCTCTGGCTGCTTACTTCATGCTCAGACACTTCACGCTTATTTAAAATCCTAAAAGTTTATTTGACATTCATATAGTATTTTTGTATGCATACCTTGCTAGACACCTAGAGATTAGGCATCCACATAGTTTTTTCAAAATACAGCTGTGTTTCTTTTTGTCTGAAATCTTACCAAAAGCTGTTTTTATAGCAATCTTTATAAAATGCATCATTCTCTTCAGGCTACATTGACTCTCAATGTTAAACATGAAAACCATCATCTTCCTGGGACTTTTTGAAGTACAAAGGGAGATTTTCTTTCATACTTTGTAACCTCTAACGGCTGTTGTTTGGAAACCCTCCCCTGTCTTTATTATTGCCCTTCCTCCTCCTTTTTTTTTTTTTTTTTTTTTTTCGGAGCTGGGGACCGAACCCAGAGCCTTGCACTTGCTAGGCAAGTGCTCTACCACTGAGCTAAATCCCCAACCCCCCTCCTCCTCTTCTTTAAAGGGCTGTCTACCGCTTCCTGTGGCAGGCTCTCTACCCTCATGGGCTCAGTTGCAAGTACTGACCCATTCTCCCAGCGCTTCTGCTGTGTGTTCCTGGCTATTAAAATACTAAAGTCTGACTTCCAATGTGAGGTGTTTTTTTTTTTTTTTTTTATTAGCAAAAGAGATTCCCTTTCCTTCTCTTTAAGCCATTCCTACTATTAACCTTTTCAAATTTTTAACAATTATTTTTATGGTATGCTTGTGTGTGTGTGTGTGTGTGTGTGTGTGTGTGTGTGAATAGGTTGTACACATGAGTGCAGGTGCCCACGGAGGCCAGAGATGTCAGACTCCCGTGAAGCTGCAGTTACAGGCAGCTGTGAGCTGTCTGGTACAGGAATCAGACTCTCATCGTCTGCAAGAGCAATCAGCACTTATCCGGTCTCTACTGTCAACCTTTTTAATGGAGGCACATTGTGGCTGTTATATTAAATATATGAATTGTATTGCCATGTAGACAGTGGATATAAAAGATAAAATTAGGTTATTTTAAGAAATCGTTTCACAGGTGGGTGTAGTGGTACAGAGGCAGAGGCAGGCAGATCTCTATGAGTTCAAGGGCAGTCTGGTCTAGAGAGTCCAGAACCGCAAGGCCTCTGTTACACAGAGAAATCCTGTCTTTAAAACAATAGAGAGAAATTACTTCACTTCTATCCTAAGTCGTGTGTTAAATGGCTAGCTGTGTAAAGAGTTGACTATTTTATTAATATACAAAGTCAGTTTTTATATGCATCTCCCACTTTTAACATTTTAAAAATGTTTGAATGATGCACACGATTCTGGACGTTTGAATTGTTTGTGGCTTCAATTAAAATTAATTCATTCACTCGTTTTTGTGTTAAATGTTAACATGGATGAAAAAAATCCTGAAAATAACCTAAGATGTGTTTTTCTGCTAGACATGTTTTTCAGTACAGTGGGGTGTCATCCCACGAGATGTGATGAGTTTGAGAAGGACAGCCCTGACCAGTACTTAGCAGGATTGCTGCACCTTGCTGAAAACAACAAAGGAAAAGTTGTAGCAATAGGGGAGTGTGGACTTGGTGAGTGCCAACCTCACCACTTAATATTAACTTGAAAATATCTACTTGTTATGTTCAAATCCTGAGTGATTATTATTCTTTATCTTTTAAAGATTTTGACCGACTTCAGTTTTGTCCCAAAGATACTCAGCTCAAGTAAGGAAATTTGTTGACTTTGAAAATGGTTGTAAACTCCTAAGAATGATTTTTATTTTTTCCAAATAACATCGATTGGACATGTGGGGTTAGATACCAAGGTGTGTATGTTTTCCCTGGCGTATATCAAAAGTTAAGTGAAACACAGTCCATACATGTTTGCATGTAATAACTATCCCCAACTGAGGAGCCATTGGATGGGATCGGAATGGAGAAACAAAGGACACATTGTATATTATACACACGTTTTGGTGGTGGTGGAAACTACATAAGAATCCCAATCAAATTATCTCTAAATAAACTTTGTAATGGGGGTGGGGGATGGGGTGATGGCATCTGTGACATCCGATGCCACCTAAGGGACTTTCCACATCATACCTGCCAGGAATGTTAGTAATGTTATGACTCTGTCTCTTGAACACCAGGTAATCAGTTCAGCTAACCTAGAAAGTGCACAGATTTGCACTGGACAGAAGCCCATTGTCTCCGGCTTCTCACGCCATCCTTCCTCTGCTGTGTCTGCCTGGGCCAGGGTGAGCCCCCTGGGCCACAGACGGGCAAGCCTCAGCTCATGACAAGCGCTGTTGCAGAGCTCCACACGATTGTCTTCCCTGTGTGGCTTTTCTTAGAATAAGTTAAAAGTGATTCTCAGATGCAGCCTGCATGTTGCAGACTCATTTTGGTTCCATGAAAGGACTGATAGTATAAGTTCTGTCTAATGCTCTGGATAGAACTTCCGTCATCAGTCAGTGTTAGAACTCAGGATGTACAGCAGGGTATACATTATGCTGTAACACGCATCAGATGTCCCCAGTCTGTCCTGTACGTGATTGCCGAGTGCCTCCTCAGTGTGGTAAGAGATAGGCTTGGGTCTTTGGCCTTTATTGACAACACAGTCCCTAAGTATACTAGGCTAGTAAGTGCTATCAGGAAGGTGTGTACACTTGAGGACTTGTGTTCAGTTCCTACCACCACCATTAAAAATTTGTAAGTGTATGGTTGGGGGATAGAAGGAGAGCCGTCTACAGGTAGTCTAGGAAGCCTTTCTGAGATGACAGCATAACGTAGGTCTCCTCAAAAGAGGATACTCAAGGACAAACTACAGTGAAAACATTGATAAGATACATCAGTTGGCAGTTTTTAACTAGATTTTAAATTGTCTAAAGTAGTAATAATCTTATCTGGATCGTTGTCAAAGAGACAGATACCCAGGGACCCCCTGTCCCACTTGGCCTTCCCCTGGCATAGGCTAACCTCTTCTGTGTCCATCAATTTCAGTTTATTTACCTGAGTGTACTGAAGATAGGCAGCAGATTAGTGTCTTCCAGTGTGTCAAAGGAACACAGTGGATCTGCTTGTGCAGTTCCTCTGGTGTCTAGTAAAGGTTTAATAAGGAAGAAGTCTCTGTCTCTCTGTTTCCTACATGGATAAAAGGGCTGTAATTTAATATCTGCTATTGAACTTATTGTTGGAAGAATGTAGATCTTGGTCAGTTCTTTGTGTGCATATGTGTGTGCACACATGCATGTGTGTGCGTATGGAGACCAGATGTCAATCCTGGGTGTCGTTCCACAGGAGCGCTCCGTCATATTGTTGAGACAGGGTCCCTCCCTAGGACCTAGGGCTCTCTTTTACATGGTTACTGGATATCAAACTCAGGTGCTCGTGAGTGCATGGTGAGCCCCCTCCCAGCCCCTGATCTGTGCTTTCTTTTTTCCAATTTTTTGTTGTTGTTTTTGGTTTTGGCTTTTTGAGACACTATCTCCTTATAGCCCAGGTTGTCCTGGAACTCACTACATGAATTCACTGAAATCCTCCTGCCTCTGCCTCTGCCTTTGCCTCTGCCTCCTGAGTGCTGGGATTAAAGACATGCATTACCACACCTGGCTTCAATCTACATTTTTGTAGCATTTTTGAAACATTATCCTACTGTATGATTTGTTGGTTTTATAAAACACATTTCCCCCCTTTTCAGTGTACAATAGTTATTGAATGTGAGAAATGGTAAGTGGATACACCTATAATGGGGTTAAAGTGAACTGTCCCCAGTGAGCGGGCCTGGCCTGCAGTGTGACTTAGTCTTGCTATTCCCTGCCTGTCTACATGCACAGCTCTCCAGTCTATGATGGGTAAAACCCATAGTGGCATGTCCAGACAGACTGGGTACTCAATAATTAGAGCTTCGAAAGGAAATACCAGCTGTGGCCTTTGAGAAATGCTTAAAAAATTCTATCACTGTGTCTGTGCATGCGTATAGGGGAGTTAGAAGATGATGTCAGAGTCTCTGTAGCCGCAGTTACAGACAGTTGTGAGCCACCATGTGGGTGCTGGGAACTGAATAAATACTGCTCCTTTGCAAGTACTCTTTAACCACTGAGCCAGTTCTCCATCCCTGAACAAGAATGGAAACGAGGAAAAGACCTGACTAGCTTGGTTATGGAAAGTTTATCTTGAGTCCTAGCAGTATGTCTAACTTCGCTGTCCCATTACACTTCTTCCTTTGTATATCGGAGTTCTTTTTTTCTTATGTAGGAGGAATTTGCATTGGAGTGTTTGCATTTTTCTTGGGGCTTTAAAATGTTGATACTGTGTAGGTCTTTTTTAAAAAGCAGATATCAGACAAGATTTCAGAATGATCCCTGGGATATTTAGGGTAGCCTGGGCAAGGATGAGGCTGGCCCGGCTGTCAGCCAGCTGGGAGACGCTCACTGCTTCTGTGTCACTCACTGTTTTGGAGCCTCAGCCCTCACTGGTAACAGCTGCTCTGACACTGACCTTTTCAGTCTGTCCTTAGTGTTGACCCAAGCTCTCAGAAAGCAGTTATTCAACTGGAGGAAATCGGAGCGTTGATAAAATGCGCAGATGAAAGTTTTGACAGTTGTCAGTTCTGCTCTGTTACATGTTATTTGGTGGTCGGTTTTGTTTGTTTTCCTTTGAAAGATGCCAGTTATTTGATGTTATATACCTCTTATCCTCGGTTTGTACTGTTACAGTGTTTCGATTTGTTTTGCCACATGGAATGTTTCTTACTTTCCTCTTTTTGTGAGGGAGCCTGCAGCCATGCTGTGCAAGTGGTTTCTGAGGGCAACTTCCTACATAGAGTTCCCGTGCCCTTCTTCCATGTGGGTTCTGGGGGTGAACTCGGGTTCACCATGCAGCAGGTGCCTTCCCTTCCTGCTGAGCCACTTTGCCAGCCCCCACATGACTTCTTAAATATCTATCTGTTTTTATGTAAGTGTTCTGCCTGCATCTCTCTGTCACACATGTGGAGTACCAGAAAAGACCAGAAGAGGCCATTAGATTCCCTAGAACTGGAGTTACACGTAGTTGTGAGGCATCTGTGGGTGCTGGAAAGTGAACTTGTGACTTCTGGAAATGCAGCCATTGCTCTTAGCTACTCTCCATACTCTCCCGCCACCTTTCCCCACCCCCATGACCTCTTGATGTCTAGCTTGAATTTAGGGATCTTTCTTTTCTTGAATTACATAAAATTCTCAGGGCACATTATATGTCCTTCTGTTACTTATTTTGTTCTCGGCTTTTTAACACAGGGTTTCTCTCTGTATCCCTGGCTGTCCTGGCCCTCACTCTGTAGACCAGGCAGGCCTTGAACTCAAGACACCCGCCTGCCTCTGCCTCCTGAGTGTTGGGATTAAAGGCATATGCCACCACTGCCCAGCATGCTTCTGTTAATTTTAGTGACTTAGATCTTTGGCTATTCTTATGGAACTGTAAAACTGTGACTTGGTCATGCGGCTGGGCCATGGAGTTGTCCATGGTGATATTTACTCAGTGATATGGCACACTGGATGTTGGCATATGTACTACGTTAGTGGCTGTGGAATAGGTGGCTCGTACTTCTTGTGTTTTGGGGTTTTTTGGAAATAGGTTTCATGTGGCCCAGGTTGACCTCAAGCTAACTAGGTAGTTGAAGATCACCTTAAACTTCTAATGGCTGTCTCCACCTCACGGTTGCTGAAATTACAGTCCTGATCAACCACCCTTGCGTTCATGTAGCGCTGGAGATTCAACCCAGGGCTTTGTGCATGCTGGGCAAGGACTGCACTCCGGCCCTGTCCCTAGCCACTACTAGTAATTCTTAGTCTTTTCTCTCAAGGCTTTCTGTGTTCTAACCTCACTTCAACTAAACAAAATTACTTTAGTGTATTCCAGCCCAACAGAATTGGAAAAGGTGATTTAAAAACTCAAATATAAGTTAATAAAGGCATTGTGAAAATAAGTTTGTAATTCTGGTAAATGAAGCATCCCTAGTAGCAGGAAAGAATCTGATGTTTTTATTTTATTTATTTATTTATTTATTTTGGTTCTTTTTTTCGGAGCTGGGGACCGAACCCAGGGCCTTGCGCTTCCTAGGCAAGTGCTCTACCACTGAGCTAAATCCCCAACCCCCTGATGTTTTTAATATCTGAATTCACTACTTTCATATTGCCATTTCCAGATAATAAAATTCCTTTAGTCAAAAATTATTTGATACATGTCTCATGCTAAAATAAAAATTTTGGTGTGGTAATTTTTTTTGCTTTGCAGATATTTTGAAAAACAATTTGAATTGTCAGAACAAACAAAATTACCAATGTTTCTTCATTGTCGAAATTCACATACTGAGTTTTTGGGTGAGTTAAAAATGAAATATCATTACAATTTAAAAACTGTGAGGCAATTAGGCCACTTGCCTGAATTTTCCTTTTAATTCACAGATATTATGAGAAGAAATAGAGATCGGTGTGTGGGTGGAGTGGTAAGTGTACAATACTTGTTTAAATATGGGATAGATAAGAATGTCTTTGTTGTTAAGGTTGGCTTCAGCTAATTCAGATAGCAGAGGTAAAGTGATTGAGGCTCTTGGTTGAAAGACATACAAATTTGCTATAAGATTTATGGGCCAGATGGTATACAAATACTTTGAATTACATTTCTTTTGCTTAAAGTATGAGTGAGTACCAGATTCTGCTTAGAAACAAATGTGAATTGTACTCTGTAACTGTCTTTGCTTTCCCAGCACTGTCCTTTTTGGTGCTCTTCTTAAATTTTAAGGGAAACATAAGCCAACCTTTACAGTGTCTTAAAACATCCCATTGTTTCTTTCAGGTTTCCTTTCCTAATTTGCTAGCTGGTAGTCATTCTTTTGATCTCTCTACTGTCACTGCACTCTGATGGCTGTGGTAGTGGTTTCTAGTCAGTCAGGTCATGGGCTCAAGTAGATAATCTGTGCTTAAAAAAATGCTCACGTATACAAAATTTCATATACAATTCAGGAGAGGTTCAATGACCATCTTTGGGGATAAAAATTGTTATTTAGGTATTTTAGTCACAGTTCTATGGGCCAGTAGAAAGTTGAAAGTTGACCTAACCCTAAATTTTCACAGTAATACGTTGCTTTACTTGGATACTTTTACATGTTTCTTTTTGGAATTTTGAGGAACACACATGTGATTTTTATTATATTTAATGTGTGTGGTGTGCGTGTGTGTGTGTGTGTGTGTGTGTGTGTATGTGTGTGTGTGTGTGTACATGTACACATATGTGCCATGTGTTTGTGTGGAGGTCAGAGAATAACTTGCAGGGGTTGGTCATCAGGACTGACCCAGTCAGCCATGCTGCTGACTGTCACCATCTATTTTTGGGGCTTAGCTCTGTGTGGCACTGCAGCCCACTAGTGATGTGGGTGCTCTGCCTTGCTGTCATGTTCATGTTACTTTGCACATCTCTGTAGTTTACTGACTCTGTAATCTTCCTGTTGGCAGCTATGCTTAGGAGTTGAGAAAGGCTCTAATTATTGTCCTGGGCATTACTGACACCATGCATTGTCATTCTAGACCCCACCACTCACTCACCCTTATTTCTAAGTAAGACTTACTTGGATGAGTCAATAATTTCAAAAAGTTAATACCAGGAACAGCAAAGGCAACCAAAATATTTGGCTTTAATAAAACAAATTGCTAACTAAAGTAATAAATAGTTCTCTGAACTGGTTTCTAAGAGATCACAGTTTAAATTATCTTTATATTAGTGAAGGAATTTTTCGTCGTTGTTGTGCACTGGACACGTTGAGGGCTCAGCACCTTTACCTGGTGAGTTATCTTGCTGACCCCCATGTAATTTTCAATGCTTTCATCCATTTGATGTTACAAATCGTGTCGGCAGCTGTATAACATAGTTATCCATGGACATTGGCGATATGACTTCATTACTAAAGGAGCCCTACTGTTAGTTATGGGTCTTGATTACACACATAGACCTAAAGCAGGGAAAAAGGTCTCAGTCTTTGTTGCCTGTTTACTGATGTGGATAATGGAATGATGGCCTTTTCTTTTACTTTCTTATTTGTGTTTCATGTACACACATTCCCCTGCCCACTGTCCGTCTCCCTCTTTCTCTGTCTCTCTGTCTCTGTCTTACGCTCTCTCTCTCTCTCTCTCTTTTCTCTCTCTCTCTCTCTCTCACACACACACACACACACACACACACGCACGCACGCACGCACGCACGCACGCATGTACACAGAAAGACTCATTGAGGCCAGAAGCATGCATCAGATCCTCTGGAGCTGGAGTTACAACCCCAGCTGCAGAGAAACCTTAGGCAGCCAACTTCTTGCTTGTGTCACCAGAAATAATGACAGATTGTGATTATCAAGTCTGGTTTGAAAGAAAAGCATGGTAGGGACTACCATATTAAAAAGACCTGTGAAACCCCCCCCCACACCCTGTATGGTTTTGCCTGGAAAGTAGAGCACTGCTATTTCGTGTTTTAATATTTTAATAAAATAGTATATGTACATCCCTAGGTGCATTCATTTGATGGTACGAAGGAAGCAGCGGCTGCTTTGATTGACTTGGACCTTTATATAGGATTTAATGGTTGGTACGTTCTCACACTGTTTTGGTTTTCCTTAATTTTTATATTATCAGAGTCTTTAAGTTGTCTTGTTGAGAGTTTATTCGTATTACAGTCTGTATGTTTGATCTTTGGGAATTTTAGTAACTACTTATGAAGAAATTGAACAGTAGATTGTTTTCAGTCCTTACACGTTATTTTGCTGCCTTAACCGACTTGTGTTGCGGTCAGCAGGTCTTCAGCTGTCCAGCTTGTACTCAGGTTATCTCGTGCTTTTCCAGAGACATAGTCACAGCTTTGTATGTGATGCCGCACACATGCTGGCCACGGAAAGGAGTATCCTGTGGCAGTCATGTGTATTTCTTAGGCCACAGACGTTAGGAAACAGGTGTAAGGTTACCCCGAGTGTGAGAACCTGTCCTCTGGCTCATTGCTCAGTGACCTTTCCTCTGTAACTCCACACTAAACCTCAGACCTCCTCACAGGTCAGCCAGTACAGCAAGGTCCTGGCCTTGCTTTCTGTCAGATATGTTAGCGTTTTTCTATAGTTGTTTTCTTAGGAAGTCAGTGAAGATAAGTTTCCCTCTGCAGTGCTGCCCTTACAGTGATCACTGGTGACCATATACTGTTCTTCGGGGAACACAATATTGACGTTGCATATTCGTATAGATATACCCCACGATTATTCTAAGTAATGGTTAAGTTTATACACCGATTGTCAAACAATATACACATCCTGAGAGAAGCAGCTGTTGCTCCCTCCCCCAGCATGCCTCCCAGATTTTGCAGAGACAAGTGCTTAGGTATCTGCTGCTATACATCCGTGTAACATTTATATATTCTAAACTCTGATGCCCGCCTTTGTCTGTGTCCTTAAGACACACACCATACTGTTCCCTGTCTTCCTTCCATTGTGATGTCAGGACTCTGGGTTTGGTGATGTTGTCACTGTTTGTTTCTCTGCTGCCCATGTGGTGAGCCGTGCTCACCTGCCACACTTTGACTTTTGGAGTAATTAGCCTCATATATTTCCTTGGCCTCAAAACTTGAAGCACAGCCAGGCGCAGTGGCTTAAGCCTGTAATCTCAACACTGGGGAGGCTGAAGCAGGAGGATCATGAATTGTAGGGTGGCCTAGGCTACAGTGAGTCGCTGTCCTTCCTATGGCTCCATGCAAATGCCTTACTTGGTTTTCTCTGAGGAAGCCCATTTACTGTGTTAGTTCCAGGCCCTTCTGTCTGGACTATTGTCTCATCTGGGATAGAGCCCCCATAGTTTTGTTTCTCCAGTTCTCATGCATTCTGGTGTGGGTTTTATGGTTTTGGTTTGTTCTGAGATAAACTCTGGTGTAGATGATAATGACCCTGACTATCCTGCTGCCTCAGCCACCAGTGCTGGGATTACAGATGTTAGCTACCATACTGTCAGGCTTGGTTTACTGAACTCTCTGCTTCCTGAGACAATGTTCATGAGAAGTAACTTTTTTTATAAAGATTTTTACATATTTGGAAATGGATTTATTTTATTCTTAGAAGTGTGCTTGGATAGTTAATGAAAGAAAGGGGAACCCATTTCTGATTCTCCAGAGGTGGGCTCCAATGCTGGTGACATCTGATTGCCACTCAGCCCCAGTCCTGCTTTACCTGTGTAGGGTTTACATTAGTTTATATGAGATTTCAGATGTCTTTTTGATATTGGAGACTATGTCGTGTTTTTTGGTCACTCATCCTGCTACTCTAGTACTGTCCCCAAACAGCTGGAGCCTCTTTTCTTTCCTTTCTATTCATTTCTTTTCTTTCTTAATCACTCCTGGGAATAGCTTTTTTTTCTTTCCTTTTTTTTTTTCTTTTTCTTTTTTTGGAGGGGGGATAACTCAGATAGCTGATATTATCTTTTCTATAATTTCCATTTCTACTTTATCACCTTCTAAAATTTACTTTATTTCCAACTTTTTAAGATGAAATATATTCCAGCCTTCATTTCTAGCTCTGAAGATCTCTCCTCTAGCATAGTCCTAGCAGATGGAGTGAGGGCCTTCTGTCTGAAGACACCATAGCTGGAAGTCAGATTTCTAACTGTTTCTAACTGTTCGGTTGCTTTTATTGTGGTTCTGTCTCCCTCACGTGGTTGGCCTCTTGATGGTGACTTTCTTCAAATGCCAGGCAGTCCTTATAGCTGGACATAGTGGTACATGCCACTGAAGCTGAAGTAAGAATTTAAAAGGCTAGCCTCACAAGGCAAGTTTGAGGACAGCCTGGACTATATAAATCGCATCACAAATAACTTTTTGGAAGCTCTAGGTGAGTCAGTCAACTGGCAGGTTAGGTCACAGCTGGGCTTTTCCACAGTGGGGTCTCGCACAAGCTCTCGTAGAGACCTTTTTGGGGTTATCTTTTTCTAGAAGGATATCTTGTGATCTTTGCTAGGAAGGTAGGTGAGAGATTTGTAAATGTACATGGAGTGTTCTGGAGCAGAGTGAGATAAAAGGGGGACTGTCAGTTCAGTCTACATCTTTAATTCCACCTTCCTGCTGGGCTGGGTGTCCCTCATTCCCTCCCTTGTGCTTTCACCCTTTCCTGTCCTAACTGCATTCTAGTTACCTCTTATGGGATATTTCTTGGGTGAATCTGTTTGAGAGTTTCTTTATGGGCCTTTAACATTTACGTCACTTAGCAATTAAGTTATTAACCATTTCTCCTTTCATGTTTTGCTTTATAACAATGAGTAGGGTAACAGGCAGCTACTAGTTTCACTGAAAAATGTTGTTGGGTGCAGTGATTATCAAGGGACAGTAAAAACATCAGTGTTGCAGGACCAAGAAAGTAGGGATGAATACACAGCACACAGACTGGGAAGCAGTGAAACTACTTTGTAAGAAATTTGCAGTCCCACAGAGGATGAGTCAGGGGTGACCAGCATTACAACATGGGCTTCAGAGGTGGTGATGTGTCAGGGTGGGTTTATCAATAACACATGTAAACACTGTGTTGGCTTTAGTGTGTGGGAGGCTGTGCTTACATGGGGGGTGGGAGTGGGTGGGTGTGATTTCTGCTTTCTGTTCAGTTTAGCCACAGGCCTAAAATTGTTCTAAAATGTCTTTACAGTGAATTTGTGATTTTTTTTTTTTTCTTTTTCCGGAGCTGGGGACTGAACCCAGGGCCTTGTGCTTGCTAGGCAAGCACTCTACCACTGAGCTAAATCCCCAACCCCGTGATTTATTTTTTTAATACAAGGACAGTACTTCTCATCACTTTGAATACTGATTCATTGTAAAACTTGCTGGCAATCTAAAGCATTTACATTCCCACTTGTGTCTTGGGCGAGCTGGGTCTGGCCATGCTTTCTTTCTGGACACCTAGCTGAAAAGATAACTGTCAGTGATGCTCACAGAAATGGCATCATCCTGTTCTAACCACAAAAGGTTCACTGCTTATGGCCATGCCATCTCGTTATCTCAAAGCAGGGCCTGAGGCCAAGGCCCTTCAAGAACTAGAGTCTGACCGTGGGCAGTGAGGGTGCAAATATGGAAGTCTGTTCTTACAGGACAGTGAGGCCGTAGAAGCAGGAGTGGTCTGTTACAGTGGCTGAAAATAAGTTTAAAAAGTGAAAGTTAACAGATCATTCTAAGTTACACAAATATCTCTTTTGTAACTTAAAATCTTACTTATGCCAATAAAGTTTATTAAAATGTCAACTGATAAGTATGAAAAACAATCTCCTAAGAGCAATGTATATTCAATATGCCACATTCTAACTCCATTGTTACATCAACCTTTACATTAAAGTAGTATGTGGGAGCTGGGCAGGTGGCTCAGTGGTTAAGTCCACCTGTTGCCCTTTCAAAGGACCTAGATCTACTAGCCACTGGAGTACCTATTCACACAACATTCATACACAATGTGCATGCATACACACAGAAGTAAAAATAATATTTTTTAAATGTTACAGAAGGGACAAAAGTAGAGGTTGATTTGAAGTTGACCATAATATGGGTTCTGTAAAAGGTAAGGATATATTCACTAAATATCATTTTAAAATACTGTCTTCAAGCTCTCTGAAAACTGAAGCTAATTTGGAAGTTCTGAAGTCAATACCTAGTGAAAAACTAATGATTGAGACAGGTAAGTAGAAGTTTCCAGAAATTCAAGTTCCATATTGAATCAGATTTTCAGAGGTTATTATTTATGGAAAAGTAATTACAGATTATTTTTATTTTCAGTTTGGCCAAACCTCAAAACTTATAAAAGGGGGCAGAATCTGTGCACTAGAATCGTACTTATGAAAATTTAGCGAAATGAGTCCCTTAAGCAGTTTAATGAGGGCTCTGAGATACTCTTTTATAGTGGTTTAATTCTATAGCCTCTAAAAACAAACAGCAGCAATTGAAATAGTATAGGATTTTAGAATGTTATCTCTTAAAATAAGTTTAAAATCTAGTACTTGGACCGATCCCCTGTAACTCAAAGGATTGCAGCTTTAAGTCTCTCTACTGAGCCACTCTAGAGACACTAACTTGATCTCCTTAGGCAGTCACAAAAGCAACTGCACAGAGCCTATCTAATGTGCAAGCAGTGCGCTGGCCTGGGGAAAGGCTGGTACTCACGACCACGCATGAGTCAGCGGTGCTCTCACGTGCAGTAGAGCACAGAGCAGGCTTAAACATTGAAGTGTGTCAGTGATACTTCTTCAACATTTCTTTTTTCCCCAAAGTATGTCATATACTAGCCACATTAGTAAGGAAGTAGATACAAATCAGTCTTTAAAGTATAGGTTGGGATTTTAAGCTTTCCTCAGAACTGTTTTCTGTTGCATTCATTTTTGTAATTTTAGGTTATATACCAGTTCATGAAAAGTTTTAGAAAAGTAAATCCCTTCCTTAACACTTTTCTCCCTTTCCCATGACTCTAGATGCACCTTGGTGTGGAGTTAAAAGTACACATGCTGGATCAAAATATATAAAAACCGCATTTCCTACCAAAAAGAAGTGGGAAGCCGGGTGCTGTTTAAAAGACAGGAATGAGCCCTGCCACATAGTGTAAGTTGGTTTGTTGATGACCTCGAGGTCATCAGAGGTGACTGCTGACATCCGCTCGGTTCACGATAGTTCCTAGGAGCTAGCACTGGGCTGTGTGATAAGCCATCCCTTGGCACTTGGCCCAAAGTCAAAAACCATGTGAATAGTGGTTTGGAATATGTGTCATCTCTGAGGTTCCCATCCTCTTAATCCAAATGTTACTGCCTCAGTGAGAAGTCTATGGTTCTGCTCCTTTGTCATTTTGTAGGAAAAGGAAAAGACCTCAAAGCTTACCACAGAGGTGCTCTAATGCACCTCTCCTGCCACTGTTTATAACCAGTTGGCTGACCTTCAACTATGGCCTGATGGTTATCTGCATATTAAATGTGGACAACAGCAGCAACCAGGAAGACAACATAGGTCTCTAAACCTCACAGTGAAATGACAAGTGGTAACATGTCCTTTCCTCAGCCCCCAAAGGCAGTAATCCAGAATGGGATATACATAGGCAGCTTGAAGAATCTCTGGGCAAACAGGAAAAGTTGGTCAGATCATTTTATGGGCACCTATCCAGAATAAGTTTAGATTATATTGGTTTAAGTGTGGTTTGCCACTATAGGCTTCCCCCTAACATTTATAAGGTTTAATATCACAGATTGTTAGAGTATGTCTTGAAATGTGCCTTTGAAAAAAGTACTGTGTAGTAAGTAGAGTATAAGGCAGGTCTAAAGTTCAGCAGGCAGAGAAGTCAATTGAGTGTCCTTTTATATACACATAAGGGTTTCTTTTATTTAACATGTTGGTTTTGGCAGAGTCTTGAGCTCAGGCTTTAAAGCCTGAGGCAAGGACTCTTTGTACTGCTTGCTAAAATACTTCTCTTTTTTTTTTGAATGGAGGAATTTGCAGATTCATCTAGAAGACATTATTTCGCATAAGTCTGACAAGTTAAGGGGACACTAGAGACCCTAGACAGTAAAGACAAGAAGCTTTTTGCCACAGCCACTTGGCAAGCACACTACTTGGAGGACGTAGTGCCAGAGTATGTTTTCTCTACTGCCTTAATGCTTTGTAAACTTGTAGCTTTTGGATTTTCCTGTAAATCTGCAAGACAAGATTTCAAGTAGTTTTTAATGCAGACTTAAGACCTGAAAGCTTGTGTGTCAGCCTGTCTTGCAGTTAGCTGCATGGCAGAACTTGGGAAAATCGCACTCAGTAGAAACATTGAGATACACCTGCTCTGCTACTTATCATCTGTGCCAGCTGCTACTCCACTGAGCTTTCCACATTAACTGTTCACTCGCAGGCCTTCCTTTCCTTTTGACTTACATTTCTTCAAACACACGTTAGGGCTCCTGCTGTGTCAGGAAAGGTGCAAGTAATTGAGGCTAGCTAAGAGAAGCAATTGCTGTTGTGCTCACATGCATGCCCTGGGACAGACTGTGGCAGGAGTTTTGATAAGGAGCCTGTGCTCCCTGGAGCAGACAAGCAGATGCAGTCTAAGACAATAAGCTGCTTCAGAGATGTCAGCAACTGTCTGCCCAGACACTAGGAGCAGGCTTTGCCAGTGTTGGATTTTAACTGTTTGGTCACTAAGTGTGGCTGGGAGTCAGGTCAGATAAAGACAAACACCCTGTGCTCTGAAGGCAGCCTGTAGAAGAGCCTTGGCAGTGTCAGGGAAACAATGTACTTAGTGTAGCAGAAAGTAGGATGAGGTGAGTAGAAGAGAAATCTGGGACAGCAAAGTGAGACCAGATCCTTGGGGCTTTTGTTTGCCAGCCTTATTAGTATAGATTTCACCGTGACCTGAGGAGACTAAGAGCAAGAGAATAGTGATTTTTGTTTTAGCCAGAGTCTCCTGTAGCCCAAGCAGCTTACAAGTGGCTGTACAGCAGTAGGTGACCTTGAATCTCTATCCCCCCGTGCTTCTATCTCCCAAGTGATGGGTTAGTCTTGAATCACCATGTCTATGTCCATTTTATTTTCAAGACTTTACTGCTTGTCATTTCAGTACTGAAAGGTGAAGGGTAGACACTTTTAGACTTTATTTAATACCTGTGCCTAGTATAAGGATGTCACAGTAGGAGCTAGAGAGATGGCTTACAGAAGAAGGGCACTTGGAGAGAATCCAAGTTGTGTTCCCAGCACAGTGTATTGGGCAGCTCACAACCACCTATAACTCCAGCCCCAGGGAATCTGATTCTTCTGGTTCCTGCACTCATGTATGTACGGGTGTACACACGTATGTACACACACACACACACACACACACCACAGTTGAAAAAGTAAACAAAACAAGCTTAAGTGTCACAATACCCCAGAATGCTATATTTAAAAATAACTGTAGCTTTATTCCTGAAAGTACAGAAAAACCCACTGAATAAAAGAGGGCTGCCCAGGCTGCTGGACTGCTGGCTTACTAAACAGAGTGCTTCGCTAAGCACAGGTGACGTTGAATAGTAAATGACTCTGCTGCCCAAGTCTCAGCAGAGCAGCCATGCCCTTCGCCACCCTTCTGTCAGTAGCAGTGAGTTCACTGCACAAAATGCATTTGAATGTTGTGTACACTGAGGACAACTTTTAAAGGTCCAGCTGACCATAAATCCCCATTCCTATTTATTTTGGGTATTCACAATTAGGATCCTCAAAAAGGGAACAAAAGTCTCATGACAAAGAATATTTAAAGGTTTAATTTGAACTACTACTTTCTAATCCACGTATAAAAACATAATATTCCTAGGAACCCACTGGTGTTCATCATTTTGAGCAAAGAAACAAAGAGGGAGCCTCTGGGCTCTTCTCCCGGCTCTGAGTCCACGCCTAGAGCCCCTCCCATAGCCACACCATCTATACTTGTCATGTATTTAGCATGCACACGAACATTCCTTGCTGTCCATTAGAGACTAGGTCAGTAAGCAGTGCCTTTCAAATTTTTGGCCCTATTCTCCCCAATAAAAAAATATATACATACACATATATATATATATGTATATATATATGTATATGTATATATATGTGTACATATATTTATACATATATGTACATGTGTATATATGTTATAAATATAATTATACTATAATAGTAAACAATATAAATAAAACTAAATTCAAAGTAGAAAGGTATTACTTAACCTGTTTTATGTGCAGTATAAATTTCATTTTTAAGATGCTTATGATCCAGTAACAAATGTGCTATGCCTTAGAGTTTTAAGGACTCCTACCCTCTGGGACAGTTCCATTAGTGGTGCATTTACATGACCCTATAACTTTATATTCAAGTTAACTCCAGAATCTTCTAATTGACAATAAGTGGTGATGCTTTCCTATGGATAGTACTGGCAACTTTTATAACTCTTAAACTTCCTAATAACTCTTAAACTTCCTTAGAAGAGGTATTTAGTGTAAGATCTTCTCTTACATACGAAAAGGTGATTACCTCTCAATATATTCTGAGTAAGTTGATCCCTTGTTTTTTGTTTTAGTCAAATATTGGAGATAATGTCAGCAGTAAGAGAAGAAGATCCACTGGAATTAGCTAACACGCTATATAACAACACCATTAAAATATTCTTTTCCTGATTTGTGTTTTCTTTTTATGATGTGGAATTTCATGGTAAGACTGTGAGCTTTATTAAGGAAATCTTCCCAGTGGTTCTTTAAAGAGGTAGCACTATACACTGTGCCTTGATTTTACTCACAAAGTCAGATCAGCACTGTTTAGGCTGCTTAATGCTTTAGGTAACAGTGACAGCCTTTTTATTGTGTAATCTCATCAGAAGTCTGAAAGGACAGTTTTACGCTCTCACTGCAAACACAGTGATGCTTCTACCTAAGACTTAGACAGCACGTCCTGGTTTATGTCAAAGTTTAGTTGATAACAAGCCTATTTCTCAATTCTGTCCTTGATTTGTGACTTTTGAACCTGCCTCTAAGCTGCACTCAGATTTCAAGTTTCTCAGTTGCTTCTAGCAGGGTATCTTGCCTTAGTTTTAGAAAACATTTTATTCAGAAAGCCTTTCTACTCAAGATTATTTTATCTCCTGTCTCTTATACTAACATTCCTTTATTTGGCATTTTCATTTTCCCTTCGTTTTAAAGAAAAACTAGAGTGCAGCATCAGACAGATTCTGATTTCATGGAGGGCTCTTTGGCACACTTGACGCACCGTGTGATCATTATCTCTATTAAGAAGTTATTTGTTCAAATTTTGTCATAAAAACGTGAAAACATTTTATTCTATGTACAATAATGTACACAAATTTAAATAGGTCACCAAAGAGACCAGAAGTAATTAAAGAGGTATATTTACAGTAGCACATCACAGTAAACGGAAAATCATTCACAGTTTCAACATCGATACTGTTTTTGTGCTTGGTTACACACTGACGTGAAGCATATTACTCCATTTTGGATGAACTGAATTTTAAACAAATACCTCAATGATTAGTAAATGCTACTTTAATCAGTGTCATCATTAAATTCTGCTGCTGCTGCTGCTGCTGCGCCTGTGTGCTGAATCCCCCCGTTTCTTTCTCTTTGAATATCATCATCACAGTCTGTACTGTCATCCTCGTTCATTTCTCGGTCAGATCCAGCAGCATCTTCTCTTAAAGCTTCCTCTGGGTTTTGATTTTCATTGGGTGCAATAAATCCGTTGTTGTTAGATACATTTGAATTATCCTTGATATCGTCTTCGATGTACACTTTCTGATGGCACATTGGACAAGTATCTTGAATGTACAGCCATTTCCGAAGGCAGAGTGCATGGAAATAATGGTTACACGGTGTAATCCGAGCAGACGTTGTGAACTCATGATAGCAGATGGCACAAACATCATCTATTTCTTGCAAGTGGCTCCCTTTTATTTCAGGAAGTGAATTAATTTTCTTAACAGCAGTTCTACGATTCATGAATGTCTTCCAGCCATTTTTTACTTGTAAGTAGATGTTAAAATATGCATGTAGGCACATCATACAAGCCCGGATTTTACTTCCTGACTCAAACATCATGGTATAGGCCCCATTCCCAAACATTACTACTCCAAATATAAATTCGATAATATTGCCTGTCGAGCGAACAAAGTAGACATAATCATCAAGCTTTTCCCAGAGGACATTATAGTAGCCATCAATCATGAATAGCGTGTAGACAGTGAGGGAAACTATTACTTTCAAGCAGAGTTCCACACAGAAGGCTGTAACTGCAAACAGCCATGTGTTTAGTGCATAGTGGTGCCAAAGGACATAACTGAGTAAAACAGGAAGAATAAACAGGCAAGCAGAGACAAACAGCACAGGAAAATGTCTGTGGAAAGATGACACGTGGGAGGCACTGAGAGACATTAACACGGGGTCTGTCATTCCGTGGATGAAATGCAGGACTGCAGTTAATAAAAGGCACATGTTTCTACTTAAGCGAATAAGTCTCTCTTCAGGTCTCAGCCCACTTAAACCAGTCTGAAGAGCCAAAATGAAAAATAAAACAGGTGCTACAAAGCCAAGCCGCCTGTCATCTTCTTCAGTTGATCCAATAAAGGCCAATATTCCAAGGCCCAAGTAATGGGCTATTGAAGAAATTACAGCACTCATGCCTAGTACAGTTAGTGTAGAATCGCACCCACTAATTATTAGATTGCAAATGATGTCCCAGAAATCATCCCAAGAAATAAGGAAGGACTCAGTCTCATTCGCCATCCTTAAAATGTACATCAACACTGTAGCCTGAGCTGTAATCCTTGTTAGCCAGAAGACCCGAAGTATGTCTGGGAAACGAATCCGCTTCCATGTGTCCTCCATCAATAACTGTAATCCATAAATTCGGTACATGTGCCTCACTAACAAGTAAACATACCGAGTAGAGTAATAAAACCACTTAAGTTTCACTGCCAAGACAAGCACTGTGTTAAATATGAGAATCAAGGAAGACATGAAAACTAACGTCTCTCTGATGTGTAATGGTAGCTCTGTGATTAAGCCGATTACAGGAACCAAGATATTCAGAATAATCAGCTGTGAATAGATAGACTGAATGTGGAGTAGAGTGACGTATCCGATTCCAAAGGTTAGCTGCAGAACGATGAGTGCCATCCACAGTGAGGGCCCTTTCCGAGGAAGCAACTCGATTCCAAACGCTGACGTGTTGTAGGCACCGTAGAAGTCAATGTGCAAAGCAGCATAGTAGTTCACCAACACTGAAGTTGCAGCTAATAGAAAAGCTGAGCTGTACATGTAAAACTTGAAAAGTGATCGCTGTGACAAGATCAGAACAATACTGGATACAACTATACCTACGGAAAAAGAGAAAGGGTATCCAAATCAAACATTTTTAAGCATGTTTCTTTATGCTAGCAATCACAACAGCTATTTTTTTGTAGTTGTAAAACCTCAAGACAACTTATTTACTGCTCACAGGGCAGTGAAGATTTGAGAAGTCAGAGTTCTAAACCAAACCAACTAATACATTTTTAAAAACCTGGCCTCTTTATTTTCTGGTTTCTAAAGTAATTCTGTTTGTTATGGTATATATACATCCATGCATGAGATTAGTAAATTGTCTTCAGGAAAAAATTGTGATGATATACATGCACCTTTTGATAAATTTAAACTCAAAAGAATACTTCCTATATAATTTCATAATCATTAAAACGTTTAATGTAATACCACCAAAATAATAAGGCCATTCAGAATGAAAATTACCAGACTGAAAAGTTTGTTCCTATTGGCTTCGAAATCCTTTCAGACAAGGCGAAGCTTTATACTCTTATACCAACTCCTTTGCTTCCAGGTTCTTTCTTGGATAGCATATTCTCTAGGGGTCCCAACTCAGGCCCCCATGTATTCCTTTACATTTCTGAAATGCTCTCCAAGTTCCCTTTTCCTACAAATTGAATCACATCTTTGGAAAACAAAAGTAACACTCAGAAAAACAAACCATATTTCAAAAGATGGCTGGCTATAGGCATCATTCCATTATCCCATGTGTAAGTACTGTGGGTACACAGTCTGATGGTCTCTGTCAAGTGCCATCAGCACATGCTGTTCATTCGGCATACCTACAGAACTTTTTTGACAGACTTAGTGTACATACATACTACCTAGTACTGAGGTTTGTACTCACTAGTTCTCACCCCGTTACATAGTTCTATCTCTACCTTATAAATCAATGGATTACACAATGCTTTATACAAAAAGGTTATTTATTGGGCAGTGTTTCAGTACCATATGTATTATGCTCTTAAGAATGATCACAAAATACAGCCTGAGTAAGAAACCTAGGAAAGGGAGTCAAAGCTAAGAAGCCAAAGACACTTGAGGTGCTTTCCCTGCAGTGTGCCTGCCACAAAGAAGAATGCTGTACTTCACGGCCTGCACGGAGTTAAAAAGGAGTGATGGCTAGTTCCTTTAAGGGATTACCCTGGGCCTAAACACCAGGTCCTTTGTGAAAAGAAAAAATAACACATCTGGAAATCTGAGTAAGATCCACCTGCTTTCCCAGAAAATGGACTGCTTGGAGCATTATTTCTAGAAAAAGTCAAAGTATTATTACTTTGCCTACACGATACCCAGATGCTATCTATCTAGCTCTTTCTATATGGAAACATCCCAAGCCTAACTCATCTTCTAAGTCAAATTCAATTTTATGCCACTTAAAAAAGAGAAAGCAAAGCAGCTACTAAAAAGCTGGGTGGCAACTCGCTATTCCGAGTATCCATCAGCCCTCACCAGTGACTATTCATGACCGTAGTTGACCTTTTATAGTTCTTTTTTACCCTAATAACTTCTTCTCTGAATCTTATGGGTTGGCTATTAGGAGTGCTGTATAAAAACAAGTGCCATTTGCTAGATGTGTGTACCAAATGAACCAACAACTGGGAAATGGTAGGAGAGAGGGATATGGCCCATCAAGCAATCTGATCCTTCCCTCCAAATCAGGGCCTCACTATCTATGTGTGCACGCAGGCCCCAAACCTGTACCTGCTTCAGCCTCCTAAATGCTGGACTGTAGGCACAGGGAACACACAGACCATCACCCCGAGCTTCACACTCCTATTCCCTAAGGAAAGCTATATTCTCAGGGTAAAAGCAGTAAACACTCCAAAAGTACCATACACTTGTTCTGATTCCTTCACAAAAGCTATAGACAGTTCTCTTATAACCATGCTCTCATGGAATATGGGGAGAACCAACTCTCACTTTACAGAAAAAAATACCAACTCCTCAACTAGTAAGTCTCCTGGGAAGCACTGTTCTGGTTTCCTTGCATTCCACAGCTGAGACGTGAGGATTTTCCCCTTAGGTTCCATCTTAAGGATCCAAGGAAACCCAGGGGTAGTTTTCATTAGGTCTTATAAGGAACCTGCTTTCTATTAAAACACCACCTTCAGACACAGAAAGAGAATTGAATTAAACCACAACCTGAGAATTTCAGTCCTAGACTCCAGTGTATTACTGGAGTGTTTTAAGTTCTCAAGACAAAAAGAACCAAGTACCAAAATCTATTCACAAACTTTGAATTCATATATGAACTGAATGCACCAAAGAGTTCAGGACTTTTTTTTTTTTTATTTAGATTTCCAGAACCAAGAAGTAATAACAGGAAAGGAAGGAGAAGATCCATGCATTTTACACGCCATGGCATAAAGTCTTCTTAGGAGACGAATTGCTATATATGTAGTTCAAACTAGCCTTCCACTTGTGCCCTCCTCCTTATACCCAGAAGACTAAGATTAAAGGTGTGTAAAGTCTGTTCATTCTTAAGTCTTCTGCAAACTCATGACTAAAATTTAGAAGGAAATAAAATAACATTTATATCTCTCCATATTCCTAAGTACCTTTAAAGCATTCAAAAGCAGACAAAGAAACACAGTAATAAAATACATTACTCCTTTACTTCAAATGGAGTCCTATCATTCGGGGGGGGGGTACTGTGAAATGATGTTAATCTGTTAGCATACTTAACAAATACATTATACCACAGAGAAACACGTTCTAAGCTTGGCGTTGTGGCACTTACCTCTAATCCAAGCCCTGAGGACTGAGGCATATAGAACCATGCTGAGCTGTGTGAGATCCTACCTCAAAACAACAAAATTCTATCCAACTTTCATTTTAGGTAAAACAAAACCAAAAACAACAGCAAGAATGATATCCTAGCATGTTTTATTCATGAAGTTAAATTTTAACAAGTATGATTTCATTACCATATGTGAACAGCCAAAAAATGATCAGAGGCCTGAAAGTTCTGGTCCCATTCCTACTCCTTTGGTCCTTTCCTACTTCTTAGGAGAGAGCTAAAGGCTGAGTAGCTAAGCCGGAGGCGACTATTTAACCAACAGTGCCCACACAAGGAAGCAACAACCCCCAGCAGGACTGAATTCTGATGGCTCCAGAAACCTTAGTTTGTGGTTCCAGAGTCTGGAAGCCTGATAGGCACGGACACTCCTCAGTACTCTCCCCTTCACCTCAGTAGACCCTACACACCTATCTCTTCTGTCTGTATCCTTGGATAAGTGGACTAGTAGAGGCGTTTCCCCAGATTCTGTCTGCATTCTAGCAATGAAGGGAACACGAAGAATGGGTCAGGAAACAATCCCAGGTGAAACATTCTGGACTGAATGTGGAGGGGGGCGGGGCAGGGAGACACACCCACACACTGTCTTACTGGCACCAAAGAGGAAGAACAGCTCTAATTTCACATACATCCTGACCATTGATTAAATATGCACTCATACAGACATATGGACAGTGTGCCCTTTAAGGTTTTAAGTTTTTAATATTAGATCTCTATCAATATTTTATAACTTTTATATATTTCTGAGGACATTTCTGCACGAGTTCTAAATTCAGCATTAATTTATTTAGAACTAATTCATAAATATAAGGTAGAGGTCCAGCGTGATTTTCTCCACATTGTTTTTTTTTTACATATTTTAGTACTTATAAGGGTTTTCTATGAACAATGTAATCAGAGTAACTACTCCTCAAATCCTAACTTAAACTCATTTTTTTTTTCCTGACTACTGATTAAAGATCCTTCTATTTCTACTGACCACTCAGGGTTCTTCTGTGAAGGCCACTTTACCTTCTGTCCATTTCTTATGGTTTGGACAAGAGTCCTTACAAAAGACTATGTTGAAGACTTAGTCCCTGTCAGGTAGTGGGGGAGACTACTGGATCATTAGAGTTCTAATTCCAACAATGTGCTAAACCACGAATAAATTCACTCCTGAATGGAGGAGAGAGTACTTAGCTGGAGGCAGCAGGTCACTTGCGGGGCTGGGGGGTGGGTGGGAGTGGGAACAGTGGGATTTTGAAAGGGATACCTGGAAAGGAATAGCTTGTCTTGGCTCCTTCCTGCCTGCCATGAGACAAGCAACTTTCTCTCCCATGACCTTTGGTCATTATACTCTGCTTCACCACAGGCCCAAAAGCAATAACCAAGTGTCACAGGCTGAACCCTGTGAACCTAGGAGTCAAAATAAACCTTTCCTACCACAAGTTAATCTTAGGTGTTCTGTCCCAACACAATGACTAATACAATATGGCGTTGGGAAGTGTTTCCTATTTCTGTGAAATTAATAACACATTATTTGTTGGTCATAATATCCAGGTTTACATCCAGTCTTTTGGCTGTCTAGATGCTGATTATAAGGTTTTTAATCTTAAAACTTCAATTCATAATCCTTCTATAAATTGATTATTCATATAGATAACAGGAAGGGAACAGTAATTTTTCCATATTAAGTAAATGCCACTTCATATTACTTCTATGAATGTCAATTCAATTCTACCTCTAAAACCTACCAAGTTTCTATTATACCTGTGTCTGTTTCTGAGCCGTGTTTTTTATATTCCTAATCTATTCGTCCATCCCCATGGTTCTCAACCAGGATTGGATTTCTCCTTCCTTGGGAACACTTGACAATATCTAGAGTCAGATTTGGCTGTGACAACTGAAGTGTGTGTTACAGGGACAGAGTGTTACTGGCAGCAGGTAGAAGAGAAGAAAGGCTAGATATGGCACTTTGTAGATAGTGCCCCATTCATAGGTTTATGCTGTCCAAAATGTCAACAGAGCTACTGCTGAGAAACCGTCTCTTCCCTGCCAGACATAATTACTTCTGCCTCACTCTTGCTTTCTCACATCACAGGTTTCTCCACTGAATGGATGGTCTCATTCAGTATCAAAGAAAATCCTCATTCCTTTTACAATGAAGATATTACCAACTAACACACATTTAGAGTAAGTCTTAAGTTTGCTGTTTTGTTATTTTCAGTGCTGCTATAATGAATATCCTTACTCATAATGTGGTATAACTATAATCTCTAAGTCCTCACAGCTAGAATTGTGAATCAAAAGGTATATAATACATGCCACTCAATATAGCTAGAGATATAGCTCAGGGGGCAAGGATACTTTCCTACCTAGCACACATGACAGCTGGGTTCAATCCCTGGCATCTTATAAAACCAGCTACAGTCATACAACCTTTCAATCTCATCTGTACTGAGGTAGAGCTAAGAGAATCCAAAGTTCAAAACTTGGGGTCAGCATAGACTACAAGAGACCCTGCCTCAATCAGTCAATTAATCAGTATCAGTTGATAAAGCCAATTGGTTTATACAGAGGTGATGGCTTGCCAAATTAATTTACCTATTTCAAATATGCAAACACCTTTGCCAAATACTTTTAAATCATGTTTTGCATTCTTCACCAATCTATTGATAGATAAACTATGTCTTTCATTAAAAATGAGGCTAGGAACTACTTTCCTTTACTGGCCACCTGAAGTTTATACTATGGGAGCATAAGTCTTCTTTTTAAAGGACTTAATATACATGATATAAACATTTTCCTCTCGATTTATCATTTTCAAAAGATTTTCAATAAAGGTTTTTTATTTTGAAATACTCAAACTTATCTTATTGCCCTTTGTAATTTCCCAGTTTTCTTTTATGGCTAGAGAATCCTTTGCCACTTCAGTCACTGCCACCATATGAGTAATACTGTTAAACACGTTTCTATGCTTGCTTCTCTTTTGTCTTTAAATTTGCTAATTCAGCATTATGCTGCTGTGGGTTGAGCTTCATTTACTACCTTAATACTAGCTAAGAAACAGCTGTGTTCCCATCACTGTACACAGTGCTCTGGTTTTCCTTATATCTCTAAAGGAAAGGCCTTGCTTTCTGACCTTTCGAGATCTCCAACTGGTCTGACACTAGGTGAAGTGCAGCTGCTGAACATTCTGCAGTTAGAGGGGGAGGCTGCAGGCACTAACACAGACAATTAGCCATGTTTGCAAAGGGTGTGCTGGGCACATACGTCCTGAGGTCCATAGGCTTCAATAATGACAAGTCCCCATGCGGCTCCACTCACACCTTTCATACACATACATGTTGCTACTTTCATTTAAGGTGATTTTTTTTTTAAATCACAACTTTCTTCAGATTTTATTTTTATGAACAAAAAAATTTGCACAACTATTGTGCTACAATTTAGTGAATCATTAGATGATGAATTTAGAGGTCAATTTTTCTTATAAAACCTGACTCAAGGGGGTTGGGGATTTAGCTCAGTGGTAGAGCACTTGCCTAGGAAGCACAAGGCCCTGGGTTCGATCCCCAGCTCAAAAAAAAAAAAAAAAAAAAAAAAAAAACCTGACTCAATATTCTGAGATAATTTATTTCAAATAAATATTTGATGATTTCAAAAGGATGAAATATCTATAACAAAGTAAAGTCAAATGCTTTAAAGGGTTTTTATCCTAACTCATTTATTGTCCTAAACTCCATGATAAAGATGTTGTGAACTTCTTAAAAAGAAGTTGTACCTTCAAAATGAAACCTCTGCAAGTCTGACTGGAGAGGCTGGAATGTTGCAGGTCAGAGCCTAATTACAATTTATCTTGGACTATCTTTAGCCCAAGTCATAGTGAGACCTAACATCCAGCGACTAACACAGAAACCTTTCGGAATACATGAACTTAAAGCCTTAGTTCCCACAGCCAGAGGTGTCGAGTACCACCAGACAGCATCTTGGGTCTACAACAGGAATCCGGCTTTGCTCTCACCCGCCTACTTAACATTCCACTCATGTTTTTAAAGTGTTGTGTTAGATCATATTTGTTTTAAGAATAAGCTATCTCGTCTCATTTGAGATGAGTTATGGTTTTATGTTGACAATACCACATTGTCCGTCTTTACAAAGGTAGAGAAAACAAAACCACGACCACTAAATGGATCACCAGAGGCTCTGGCTGAGATCCTCAAATACAAACCTTCTGTGAAGAAATAAAGTCTCAGAGTGGGCAGGGGGAACAATTACTTTCTTAAATGTTTTTCCTATAAATGACTGAACTAAAGAAAACTCCTTTCTTTGCATCTACCTAGTGCTGAGTACTCCAACAGGAAATGAATTAAACCCCCAGCTTCCCAAAAGTTGCTAGAATCTGCAATTATGGTGTCATGAAGACACTCAAGGCAGTGGCTATATGTACGGTCTCTGAGATGACTATGCAGACTCCTCTCACACACTCCTGTACGACAGAGAATGGTGGAAGTAGCTTTAAATGAAGAAAAGCAGAATGGCTAACGCGTGTACCCAGCAGATTACTCCTAAGTCCTGTGTTTGCAGAATATCACTCCCGCTTTTTTTCGTTAACTTTAAGGTGAACACTGCTGGTTAATACACTGCTCTGTACCGAATTTCAACACACTGAGGAAGAAAGTAAACAATCCTTGAAATCAGAAGGGTTTTTAATGCTCTGGGCAAACACCAGCTGTGCACCAAAAACCAAACACTTAACTTCTACAACCTCCTTTCTCCACTTGTAAATTAAGAATAACACTGTTCACCTTTGAGTGACTGACAGATTAGATAAAACCTGTGAAACTGCGTTATAGCAGACAAAGTAGAATAGTTACTGCTAAGAACAAAACTGCATCCTTAGGGACACCCCTTTTCTGTGGGAATAAGGCACCAGATGCTTGTTACTTCTCAAGGTCTTGGTCAAGATCTCACTACCAGCTACCCCAACCCACAAGAACCCACCTAAAATTTCATCTAAATGATCTTTTCAACAAAATCTGCCAAACTGTAATTATCAGAAAAAGATCTCTATATATGTTCCTCACTCTGGTGATGTAGCAGAGAGAGAAATAGAAAGTGAAATATAAAATACTTTTAGTACTCGATCCATATGAAATGAAGACTGATTTTCCTAGGTCTCCTGCAGATGTCTCTTCAGCCTGGGGGCAAGTTTTCATAGTCACATTCAACACCTTATTATTTACTCAGAAAGAGTTTAGGGTTCGTTATAAGTATAACCTTTCTCGCGGTGACTTTTGGAAATGGTTTCAAGGACTGACATTCAAAACTCTGTCTCATGGCTTGTGCGTCCATTTATCTCAAATACTTCATGATCCGGTGGACTCCAAGACACTGAAGTGACAACATACTCTACATTGTGAAAAAGGGAAGACAGGGGGCTCAAGCTTTGGCTCAAGTCCAAGGTCACACACGACGAGACCGGGACAGTTGTTTTTCCAGGGCTGTCGCATAGGACGCGGTAAACCAGCAGTCATTCCCCAAGAGAAACAGCAGGCAGACAGCCGCATGCTCACACAGCCGTGCTTTCTCCTCGCCCATCCAGATGCCAACCCAACAGGACACAGACCCGCCAGAACCACTCCGCTGTCAACGCTGGCACGAGTACCACGGGTTCCCTCACCCGGCCGAAAGGCCCTTTTGAGGAATCAGACCATGGTTCCCCAAGCCGCGTGCTACCAGTGCCCTGTCGCTCCCGTCCGCCCCGGGCAGGGCACGCCTTGGCCCGCGGGCTAGCCCGCTGTCCTTACCGAGGAGCCGGAGAAAGATCTGAAGCCCGATGCAGAACCGGCTTTGGCTGGAATCGTAGTAGGAGTTGAAGATGGCGTCGATGATGTAGAGGCAGGGCACCCGGAGCGCCACTTCGAGCGCCGCCCAGACCTGCTGCTGGGCCATCCGCACCTGCTGCTGCGGGGGCCCCACCGCCGCCATGAGCCGCTGCCACACCGGGGCTGGGCGGGCCGGGCAGGGCGGCGCGGGGGAGGCCGGGGGCCGCGGCCGGGGCGGGCGCTGAGAAGAGTGGCTCCGCCCCCGCCCGCCTCCTGTCCTGTGTCCCGGCCCGCCCCGCCGCCCGCTCGCGTCCCTCGGTGGAGCAGGGGGCGGCGGCAGCGGCTCCCGGGAGGCCTCGGGGCGTCGGTGTTTCCGGCCGGCTAGGGTCTGGCTCCTCCTCCCTCCAGCGCCTCCCCCGCCAGCGGAGCCACCATCTTGACCCCGCCTGCCTCGGCCGTTGCTGCCGTTGCGAGGCCCCGAGGCTGCGCCCGCGGTCACTCGAGAACGCGAAGCCCGCGCCGCGGCCTGCGTCACAATCGGGCGCGCCGCGCAGCGTCAGGACGGGCGGTGCAGCGAGCCTCGTGCGTTGCCATGGTCCCCGCCCGCCTCGCCGCGGGGTGGCGCTCGCGTCGCCGGGCCGCCGCGCCCTCGCGCCTCTGAGTGGCTGCCCCTCAGCGTTGTCTTGCGCCGAGCGTGGGATGCTGAGTTCCTGCGGACCGATAGTGTTAGATGTCTGTTAGAGCCCAGTGAGTACCCCGTGAACTTGCTTCATACTGCTTGGGAGATAAAAGGACGCCGCCCTGCCTACCTGCCTCTCCCCACCAGAGGCCAGGTCTGAGGAATGACAGGGAAAATAACCTGAGAGGCTACACAGAGCGATCACAGCCAGATTTGGCACTGGCCTTGAGTTGCTAGGCGTTGCCAAGAAAAGCACACTCGCATCTGTTTACACATCTCCCTTCCTGTCCCTGCGGACGATCATGAGCACATTTTATTACTGGCTTAGGAGCCTGAGTTAGAGCAGGAACCCAGACCTCTCCGGGTTTGATTTATCCTTGTCCTGGATAATTCTTAAAGTAGAAAGTCTCCCATTCTTTCCCCGCACTTTCTTGCCTATCAGTGGAATTGATATGGCCTGGCTGGCTTGACTCTGTTCCTTTTCCAGCAAATGAAGAGTGTAAAGTCAAAGGCTAAACTGTAGACTTAGCTGTTTTGGTTTAAGGAACACAAAATAGCAAACCAGGAAGCCTGGTTGACTTAGGCTGCTAGCTCAAAGCGCCTTTGCCAGTTTACAGCAGGGCTCCAGAAGTAGGACCGACCTCCCCATCCCGCCCCACTCCTGCACAGGGAGGAGGTCTGTAAGTAACATTATCAGACTTTAACAGAACCCTTTTGGGTGAAGGTGTTTGTAGTAGAAAGATTGCATCCCCACCTAGTATCTTTATTGCAGTTTTGTGGTTTGGGTTTTGTTTGGTCACCTTCCCCTCTTCCATCTGTACACGAAGCACTGTGGGCTACTGTTTTCTGTTACCAAAGCCTCTCCATCACCTATTACGATGGGTATTAGTCTACCTGTTTTATCGAGGTTCAAACTGAGGTTTAGATAAAATGAACTGCAAGATCACAAAGATAGTAAGGTGGGGCTGTGCATGTCCCAGACCAGCAAGAATCAAAACTAGAGTTTGAACCCAATGCTACCTTGAGGCTCAAAACTTTGGTTTGCTTTGCTTCTTTTCACCCACAACTAATTCTGTCACTGAGTCATAGCCTTCTTATTCCTATTGTCCCTGTCACCATCCTAACTCAAGACCCCCCTCCAACCCCCATCCTTTCTCTGGTTTATCGTGATACCATCATATGGTTGCCTTTTCAGATCTACTCTTTAGTAACTCTGGGTAACTTTCCTAAACCGCATAGCTGGGGACTAACTTTGTGATTATGACAACGTTCCCAAAGGGAAGCAACCTTTGTGAAAGAATGACACAGTCTTACATAGGCAACCTTGGGGAGTAAATTAGCTACTCAGCCCTCTCTTACTATGCCTCAAGTGTAATTAAAATCAAAAGAGTGAAGCTATTACTGAGAAAAGGGTCCAGAAACACTGAAGTAAAAATGTGATAGAAAGAGAGGGAGAATTGTATTATCATCCTACAAAAATAGAGAATAAAATATGATCTGGAAGTACAAACTAATACACATCTATCCCATCTGGTTATGACCAGTATTCACATAGACACATAAACAATATACACAGAATACCTGTGTTCAAAGATAACCCTGTCATTAATGATTCAAAAGCCTTTTGGCTGTCATGAATTATTCAAATGCCTCTCAGCTTGCTTAAAAAAAAAATCAGGGTCTCGTTGTATAGCTCAAGCTAGCTTGGAACTGGCTTTGTAGATCAGGCTGACCTTAAACTCTTTCTATATATCTACCTGTGTCTGCCTCCCAAGTTCTGGAATTAAAGGTACTCTAAAAGTAGGATGTATAAAAGTTATGTTAGCTTTTCTCTGGATATCAATCAGTCAAGCCTTGTCAAGCAAAGAAAGAAATAAGACTCTAGGCTCTAAAAAAGGAATTTACTAGTGTACCCTTAGGTGGAGGGAGTAATCAGGAACAAGTACTTGAGCCTCTCCCCTCCCCATCCCCTTCTGCTCTCCCTGCCCCTGCCCCTTCCCCTCCCCCACTCCTTCCAATAAGGTATGTATTTCCTTCCAATGGATGATGCCAATTTCAGAAGAAGAGTGGGAAACGATAGTTACATGTACTGTAACTTCTACGTCCCTGGGAATTGCTTTAAAATGATAGTCTCTAAATTGTTTTTTGGTTTTTCTCTTTTGTTTAAAGTAAAATTCAGATATGCCTATTGAATTGCAAGTGTTGACATTTTCTGATTTTGTAAGTCCAAACAGACTTTTTGTAGTTAACAAAGGAAACAAGAGGGGTCACAGTGGTGTTTGGAGTAAATGTTGAGCCTCCATTCCTGACTTTTGATTATTCCTTTAGTAGGCATTTACTGAGCACTTTATAGGTGCTTTATAGTTTGCCGGCCTGCTTCAGTCTCTGGGTAATTTATCTATCTAATTCTCAGAATGCTCATCTAGAAGATAGAAGAACATAAAGATGAGAAACGGAATTGTTACACACACCATTCAGATGTTGCTGACTTGTTGAAGGGCACTGAACTAGACAACAATAGTGATGGAATCAAGTTTGCAGTGTATAGTTTTCATTCACGTTCCAGAGGATGAGACTAGTCTCCTAAAAGTAACTTGATGGTATCTTGGGGTCTGGGGAGCTGCAAATCCCAGACAGGGTTTCTCTGTATAGCCCTGGCTGTCCTGGAACTCACTCTGTAGACCAGGCTGGCCTCAAACTCAAAGAGTCTCCCGCCTCTGCCTCTGGACTGCTGAGATTAAAGGCATTCACTACCATCTGGCTTTATGTTTTATTTTTACCAACAAACAAACAAACAAACAAACAAGTTGAGTGTGGTGGCACAAGCCATTGATCCCAGCACTTAGGAGACAGGTTGATCCAGTTGGGGCTACATAGTGAGAACCTAAATCCACAAACAAAAATAATTTATAGTCTGGGAAGTGTGTGTGTGTGTGTGTGTGTGTGTGTGTGTGTGTGTGTGTGTGTGTGTTAGAGTACTTCCTTAGAATGTGCTAGGGAATGATCACCACCACCATAAAAATACTGAAAATAAAACAAGAAAAATGTAAGTATGGTATGTCATAAATAAATTTTAGCAAAAATATCCTTTGGAGCTACTATGTTATTTCAACACTCCAATATTCCATTTATAGCTTAAGAGTACGGTAAAGATACTCAGTTTGTTGCAGATGGTAACCATCAAGTGGAGCTCAATGATTAAAATATGTCAGTCTAGGGTCGTGGTCAACCGTAGTGTGAGGGCTGAGATACTTCTGAGAAGGAGAATGCAGGCAGTACTTAATTTTAAGGCCACGTCAAGGAGGAAAGACCACAGCAGATGAATAAATGAACATATATCCCATAAGGCTCAGAAATGTTGTTAGGGAATTTCATGGTTGTGCAAACACAAATGAAGGTAGCTGTGTTGCTGCTAGGTGTACTCTTATAGTACACTGCCCACTGTTAGGATGTGGTGTGTCTCTGGTACCCACCGGCAGATGTGTCCTACCCTTCGCCATAGGACCCTGGTTCACCTCTCATTTCACAACTGCCTTGAGTGGAACAAAAGTTTCGAGGTAGACACTTCAGTGTTGTAAAGATTTCAACCTTTTAGATTCAAAATATCCTCAATTCAGAAAAATAAATCTGAGTAGGTTCATGTTTTTTAAAGTGGGCAAACTGACTTTAAAATTCAAAAGAAAAAGGAAAGTGTCAACAATAGCTAAGACCATCTTAAAGAGTAAAGTTGAAAGAACTTTTTGTTTTGTTTTGTTTGAGACAGGGTTTCTGTGTGTAGCCCTGGCTGTCCTGGAACTTACTCTGTAGACCAGGCTGGCCTCAAACTCATATAGATCCGACTGTCTCTACCTCTTAAGTTC
Source organism: Rattus rattus (assembly GCF_011064425.1). NCBI lineage: Eukaryota > Metazoa > Chordata > Mammalia > Rodentia > Muridae > Rattus > Rattus rattus. Next base: position 233,413,212 of record NC_046154.1, on the reverse strand, counting down.
TGGATTAAAGGTGTGCATTCTCCTCCCCCGCCCCCACTTTTTGCTATAAGCTGTCAAGTCCTCATTCAAAGCTATAATAATGAAGACGCAAGGTGTGGTGTGTGGCTAAGGGTAACTAACCTATGGCCAGAAAGAAAATGTCGGGAAGCCAGGCATTGGTGAGCCAGCCAAACCTTTGATCCCAGCACTTGGGAGGCAGAGGCAAGCAGACCTCTGAGTTTCAGGCCAGCCTGGTCTACAGATTGAGTTCCAGAAGAGCCAAGGCTACACAGACAAACCCTGTCTCAACATACAAACAAACAAGAAAATGTAGGGAAAGCCCAATATAGAGCTACCCAACTCCTGATGAAAGTAGCATTACTATACAATGGGGAAAGGATTTTTTTTTAAAAAACCCTATTGAATAGCAGGACAGCTGGTCTTGCCTAATGAATTACAGCATGCTGTCTAATGACGAAACCCAAAGTTCATTGTGTGGAACTGTGGGTCATCACCCCACGAATAATTGTGTAATTGAGGTAGAGGATTGTGAAAATGTTTGGCAATAGTGAAAGATTTCTGAACATGGGATGGCCAAACAGTAATTCAAAGTTAAATGTGTAATGAGCCAGACAGGTGTTTTGGAAGGGCTCATCCGTGTGAGCCACAGGACTTCACTGCAGCCTTGGTTTTGCACACACATGTGTGTTTTGCATGGCACATGCCGTGAAGCACCATCAAACACGGCCTGGAACACCAGGGCTCACATTTGAGACAGATTTGAGAATGTGAATGACATTCTTTTATTGGACACACAAAGGTTTTTATCTTAAATACAATAGCTTATTAAACAAAAACCAAAATGAAACAACAACAACACCACCCAAAGAATATTTTTTCCTACTGTCGTTCCTCAGCATGGATTACCAAATCGGCACCTGCCTTTGTCGAGCAATTGCTGGCTTGCGTTTCATAAAAAGCCACTACGTGAATTTTGGTTTGATATTGGGACAGAATTTCAGCAGTTTTTCAAATGTTTCCAAGCACACACCAGTCAGTTTAGGCTTTACTTGCGCAAAGCTGAATTCTCAGTGTTGACCATGGTAAAATCAGTCTAAGAAAGAGGCTGGAGATAGTTTGTGGCCTGCGGTACCCTCAGGCCTGGTGGTGTTAGGGTCTAAGAATTGCTGAAGACTGATACCCTAGACTTCCAATTGTACATAAAAGCAAAGAGCATTTATTTACCTGAATTTCCTGCATGTAGGGGTCTCCCCACTTGGGAATGGAGACCTCTGATGGACTCGAAGGCCCAGATTTTACTGTCAGTCAGGGTAAGTCCTCGGAGGGGTGTGTGCCCGTTTACCTTGGTTGGTTAGCACTATTTCTAGGGGTCTGACTGAGTCAATAATTGGTTAGGCTCTAGAGACCTCCCTGTGTGTGGGGGGGGAGGGTGTGGGGTCCATTGCTTATTCATTCTAGCTACCTAGTCTTACTTCAAGCCAGATGACAAGGTGTCCTGGAATTGGCTGCCTGCAGCTGTGGTTGGCTGACCACAGGTTCCTGGATCCAGGCCTCATTATAAGGAAACAGAAACTTAGGCCTAGTCTCCCAAATTGCCAGTTTGTAGCCTGTCTTGAAGTCAGCCTGGCACTGGCTTACTCAGCCCCCATCAGTGCCGAGTGCCTTTACCTACTGGTCCATCTTACCTGCCTACCAAGATTTAATTCTTTATGTAAAAAGAAACATATCTCACTAGTATACAAACTTGCCTTTGTCTTTAATAAATGGAAAAGTTTTGATACTTAAGTTTTATTTTTAATTTTCTAAAAACGTATTCTTTCTAAAAACGTTTACATCCTGCTGTCTCCACCCTGGTCACCCTCTCCCACAATCCTTCCCCCCTCCCCTCCCCTTCTTCTCTGAGTTCCCTCACTCCCTCCCTGGGTGTTGCCCTACCCTGGTACTTCGAGTCTCTGCAAGGCTAGATGCTTCCTGTTCCACGGAGGCCAGACAAGGCAGCCCGCTAGAACATATCCCACATACAGGTAGCAGCTTTTGGGACCCACATGAAGACCAAGTTGTACATCTGATGCATATTTGAGGGGAGGCCTAGGTCCAGCCCATGTATGTTCTTTGGTTGGTGGGTCAGACTCTGAAAGCCCCAAGGGTCCAGGTTAGTTGACCCTGTTGGTCTTCCTATGGAGTTCCTAACCCCTTCAAGGTCCACAATCCTTCCTCCCATTCTTCTGTAAGAATCCCAAGCTCCAATATATATATATATTCTCCAGCTGCTGAATGGAGCCTCTCAGAGGACAACATGCTTCTGTCTACAAGTGTAACAGAGTATCATTAATAGTATTAGGGATTTGTGTGTGCACATGGGATGGGTCTCAAGTTGGGTTGGTTATTGGTTGGCCATTCCCTCAGTCTTTGCTCCATCCCCGTGTCTGCCTTTCTTGTAGGCTGGATAAATTTTGGAAGGAAAGTTTTGTGGATGGGTTGGTGTCTCTATTACTCCACTGGGTTCCTGCCTGGCTACAGGAGGTGGCCTCTTCAGGTTCCATAGCCCCAGTGTAGTGAGTTATAGCCAAGGTCATCCCCCATAGATACTTTAGAAAAATTTTAACTTCTAGGGCACACTTATCAAAATGTGCAAGTTTTTTTATTGTATGTAGGGGAGTGGGGGGTGGGGAATATTGTTCTATGACTTCTGCCCATTTCTTAAGGCCTATAGAAATAAAACTTAAGGTGCTTTAAGTTATAAAAACAAAAATAAATGCGAAACTTAAAAATTAATAGCTCAGTGGTAGAGCGCTTGCCTAGGAAGCTTAAGGCCCTGGGTTCGGGTCCCCAGCTCCAAAAAAAAGAACAACAACAAAAAAAAATTAAATAAGTTTCTTATGATTTAATATAGAAAAAAATTGACATCTAGATCTCTATTATATTGCTATATAAATGATTTTGCATAAAAATTCTGGAGCAAAATGGAGATAACAGCTTCTGGTTTCTGCCAGCACCAGGAGCTGATGCAGTCCCGCAGCTCTCTGTACCCGAATCCCACAGGGGAGAGAGCTGGACTTTCAGAAGTGCAGACAATCCTGAGAGCTCAGGGGAGACCACTACTTCTGCTCACATTCCTGTCCCAAGAGGAACCCGCCTTGAGCCCTCTGGACACAGGAACCTAGGAGCAGTCAGGGAGAGAGGATCCTTCCTGGTCTCTGCCTGTGCTCAGATCTGAAAGCCAGTTGCCAGGAGCACTGACATACCTGAAAGCAGAGGTAAGACCAGAGGTAAGACTTCCTCTCTGAGGGATCTGCCTGGAGTCCTCTGGACACACAAACCCAGGAGCAGTTTGGGACAGGACCCTTCCGGTTTCTGCCTGTGCCTGGAGCTGACCTCGTCCCACAGTTCTCTGTACACAGATCACACTAGGAGAAAACAGGTCTCCAGGAGTGCTGACACACAGGCTTATAAGAGGGTTAAGCCACTGTCAGAGACAGCAAGACTAGCTAACACCAGAGATAACCAGATGTTGAGAGGCAAGCACAGGGACCTAAGCAACAGAAACCAAGACTACTTGGCATCATCAAAGTCCAGCTCCCACCAAAGCAAATACAGGATATCCCAACACACTGGACAAGGAAGATTTGGATTTAAAATCACATTTCATGATGATATTACAGGACTTTAAAAAGGACATAAATAACTCCCTTAAAGAAATACAGGACAACACAGGCAAACAAGTAGAAGCCCTTAAAGAGGAAACACAAAAATCCCTTAAAGAATTACAGGAAAATACAACCAAATGAGTGAAATAATTGGGAAAAAATCCAGGAACTAAAAATGGAAATAGAAACCATAAAGAAATCACAAGGGGAGAAAACCCTGGAGATAGAAAACCTAGGAAAAAGATCAGGAGTCATAGACATAAGAATCACCAACATAATACAAGAGATAGAAGAGAGAATCTTAGGGGCAGAAGATACCATGGAAAACATTGACACAAACATCAAAGAAAATGTAGAAAGCAAAAAGCTCCTAACCCAAAACATCCAGGAAATCCAAGACACAATGAGAAGATCAAACCTAATGATAATAGATATAGAAGAGAGTGAAGATTCCCAACTTGAAGGGCCAGTAAAAGATAATAAAATCATAGAAGAAAACTTCCCCAACATAAAGAAAGAGATGCCCATAAACATACAAAAAGCCTACAGAACACCAAATAGATTGGACCAGAAAAGAAATTCCTCCTGTCACATAATAGTCAAAACATCAAATGCACAAAACAAAGAATATTAAAAGCAGTAAAGGAAAAAAGTCAATAAAAAGGAAGACCTATCAGAATTACATCAGACTTTTTACCAGAGACAATGAAAGCCAGAAGATCCTGGACAGATGTCATATAGACTGTAAGAGAACACAAATGCCAGCCCTGGCTACTATATCCAGCAAAACTCTCAACTAACATAGATAGAGAAACCAAGATATCCCATGACAAAACCAAATTTACAAACATATTTCCACAAATCCAGCCCTACAAAGGATAATAGATGGAAAACTTCAACACAAGGAGGGAAACTACACCATAGAAAAAGTGAGAAAGTAATCTTGCAACAAACACAAGAGAGCCACACAAACATAATTCCACCTCTAACAACAAAAATAACAGGAAACAACAATCATTGGTCCCTAGTATCTCTGAACATCAATGGACTTAATTCCCCAATAAAAAGACATAGACTAATAGACTGGATATGTAAAGAGGATCCAGCATTTTGCTGCATACAAGAAACACACTTCAGTGACAGACACTAACTCAGACTAAAAGGCTGGAAAACCATTTTCCAAGCAAATGGTCCCAAGAAACAAGCTGGAGTAGCCATTCTAATATCAAATAAAATTCACTTTCAACCAAAAGTTATCAAAAAAGATAAAGAAGGACACTTCATATTCATCAAAGAAAAAATCCACCAAGATAAATTCTCAATCCTGATTCTCTATGTTCCAAATGCAAGGGCACCTACATTCATAAAAGAAACCTTACTACAGCTCAAAACACATATTGCACATCACACAATAATAGTAGGAGACTTCAACATCCTACTGTCATCAATCTACAGATCATGGAAAAAGAAACTAAACAGAGACATACAGAAAATAAGTTATGAACCAAATGGATTTAACAGATATTTATAGAACATTTCATCCTAAAACAAAAGAATATACCTTCTTCTCAGCACCTCATGGTTCCTTTTCCAAAATCGACCATATAATCGGTTACAAAACAGGCCTCAACAGATACAAGAAGAATGAAATAATCCCATGCATCCTATCAGATCACCACAGACTAAGGCTGGTCTTCAATAACAACAAAAACGACAGAAAGCCCACATACACATGGAAGCTGAACAACACTCTCCTCAATGATAACCTGGTGAAGGAAGAAATAAAGAAAGGAATTGAAGACTTTTTAGAATTTAATGAAAATGAAGGCACAGCATACCCAAACTTATGGGACACAATGAAAGCAGCGCTAACAGGAAAACTCATAGCTCTGAGTGCCTCCAAAAAGAAACTGGAGAGAGCATACACTAGCAGTTTGACAGCACACTTAAAAGCTCTAGAACAAAAAGAATCAAATACACCCAAGAGGAGTAGACAGCAGGAAATAATCAAGCTTAGAGCTGAAATCAACCAAGTAGAACAAAAAGAACTATACAAAGAATCAACAAAACCAGGAGCTGGTTCTTCGAGAAAATCAATAAGATAGATAAACCCTTAGGCAGACTAACCAGAGGGCACAGAGGGCGTATCAAAATTAACAAAATCAGAAATGAAAAGGGAGACATAGCACAGAATCTGAGGAAATTAAAAAATCATTTGACCCTACTACAACAGGCTACATTCAACAAACTCGAAAATCTGGATGAAATGGACAATTTTCTAGACAGATACCAGATATCAAAGTTAAATCAGGAACAGATAAACCATCTAACCAGTCCCATAACTCCCAAAGAAATAGAAGCAGTTATTAAATGTCTCCCAATTGAATAAAGGCCAGGACCAGATGGGTTTAGTGGAGAATTCTATCAGACCTTCATAGAAGAGCTTATACCAATACTGTCCAAACTATCCCACAAAATAGAAACAGAATGAAACTGAATTCCTTCTATGAAGCCACAATTACATTTATACCTAAACCACAGAGACCCAACAAAGAAAGAGAACTACAGATCACTTTCCCTTATGAATATCAACGCAAAAATACTCAATAATATTCTTGCAAACTGAATCCAAGAACACATCAAAATGATCATTCATCATGATCAAGTAGGCTTTATCCCAGGGATGCAGGGATGTTTCAGTATATGGAAATCTATCAATGTAATCCACTTTGTAAACAAACAAAGAAAAAACACCACATGACCATCTCATTAGATGCTGAGAAAGCATTTGACAAAATTCAACACCCCTTCATGATAAAAGTCCTGGAAAGAATAGGAATTCAAGGTCCATACCTAAACATAGTAAAAACCATATACAGCAAACCAGTAGCCAACATCAAACTAAATGGAGAGAAACTTGAAGCAATCCCACTAAAATCAGAGACTAGACAAGGCTGGCCACTCTCTACTTATTCAATATAGTACTTGAAGTCCTAGCCAGAGCAATCAGACAACAAAATGAGGTCAAAGGGATACAAATCGGAAAGGAAGAAGTCAAAACACCACTATTTGCAGATGCTATGATAGTATACTTAAGTGACCCCAAAAGTTCCACCAGAGAACTCCTAAACCTGATAAACAACTTCAGCAAAGTGGTTGGATATAAAGTTAACTCAAACAAATCAGTAGCCTTCTACTCAAAGGATAAACAGACTGAGAAAGAAATAATACACCTGAAATTATAACATAAAATACCTTGGTGTGACTCTAATCGAGCAAGTGAAAGATCTGTATGATAAGAACTTCAAGTCTCTGAAGAAAGAAGTTGAAGATCTCAGAAGATGGAAAGACCTCCCATGCTCATGAATTGGCAGGATTACTATAGTAAAAATGGCTATTTTGCCAAAAGCAATCTTCAGATTCAGTGCAATCTCCATCAAAATTCCAACTCAATTCTTCATAGAGTTGGAAAGAGCAATTTGCAAATTCATTTGGAATAACAAAAAACAAAAACAAAAACAAAAAAACAGGACAGTGAAAACTATCCTTAACAATGAAAGAAATTCTGGGGGAATCACTATCCCTGACCTCAAGCTGTATTACAGAGCAATAGTGATAAAAACTGTATTGTATTGGTACAGAGACAGACAGGTAGATCAATGATTCCATTGAAGACACAGAAATGAACCCCCACACCTATGGTCACTTGATCTTTGACAAAGGAGCTAAAACCATCCAATGGAAGAAAGATAGCGTTTTCAACAAATGGTGCTGGTTCAACTGGAGGTCAACATGTAGAAGAATGCAAATCGATCCATGCTTATCACCCTGTACAAAGCTCAAGTCCAAGTGGATCAAGGACCTCCACATAAAACCAGATACACTCAAACTAATAGAAGGAAAAGCGGGGAAGAGCCTTGAACACATGGGCACTGGGGAAAATTTCCTGAACAGAACACCAATGACTTCTGCTCTAAGATCAAGAATAGACTAATGGGACCTCATAAAATTGCAAAGCTTCTGTAAGGCAAAGGACACTGTCATTAAAACAAAATGGCAACCAACAGATTGGGAAAAGATCTTTATCAATCCTACATCTGATAGAGGACTGATATCCAATATATACAAAGAACTCAAGAAGTTAGACAGCAGGGAGACAAATAACCCTATTAAAAATGGGGTACAGAGCTAAACAACAAATTATCAGCTGAGGACTATCAAATGGCTGAGAAGTTCCTAAAGAAATGTTCAACATCCTTAGTCATCAGGGAAATGCAAATCAAAAGAACCCTGAAATTCCACCTAACACCAGTCAGAGTGGCTAAGATAAAAAACTCAGGTGAAACAGATGCTTGTGAGGATGTGGGGAAAGAGGAACACTCCTCCATTGTTGGTGGGATTGCAAGCTGGTACAACCACTCTGGAAATCGGTCTGGGGGTTCCCCAGAAAATTGGATATAGTACTACCTGAACATCCAGCTACACCACTCCTGGGCATATACACAAAAGATGCTCCAACATATAACAAGGACATATGGTCCACTATTCATAGCAGCCTTATTTATAATAGCAGAAGCTGGAAAGAACCCAGATGCCCTTCAATAGAGGAATGGATACAGAATATGCGGTACATTTACACAATGGAATATTACTCAGCTATCAAAAACAATGACTTCATGAAATTCATTGTCCAATGGATGGAACTAGAAAATATCATCCTGAGTGAGGTAACCCAATCACAAAAACCACACATTGCTTACACTCACTGATGAGTGGATATTAGCCCAAAAGCTCAAAGTACCCAAGATAAAATCCACAGACCACATGAAGCTGAAGAAGAAGGATGACCAAAGTTGGATGCTTCAGTCCTTCTTAAAAGGGGAAACAAAAATATTCATAGGAGGAAATATGGAGACAAAGTGTGGAGCAGAGATTGGAGGAATGAGCATTCAGAGCCTGTCCCACCTGGGGATCCAGCCCATATACATACAGCCACCCAAGCCAGACAATATTGCTGATGCCACGAAGTGCATGCTGGGGTTGGGGATTTAGCTGAGTGGTAGAGCGCTTGCCTAGGAAGCGCAAGGCCCTGGGTTCGGTCCCCAGCTCCGAAAAAAAGAACCAAAAAAAAAAAAAAAGAAGTGCATGCTGACAGGAGCCTGATATAGCTGTCTCCTGAGAGACTCCGCCAGAGCATGACAAATACAGAGGCGAATGCTAGCAGCCAACCATTGAACTGAGAACGGGGTCCCCATTGGAGGAGTTAGAGAAAAGATTGAAGGAGCTGAAGGGGCTTGCAACCCCATAAGAACAACAATACCAACCAACCAACCAGAGCTCCCAGGGACTAAACCACCATCCAAAGTGTACACACAGAGGGCCCAGTGGCTCCAGCTGCATATGTAGCAGAGGATGGCCTTGATGGGCACCAATAGGAGGAGAACCCCTTGGTCCTGCCAAGGCTGGACCCTCCAGTGTAGGGGAATGTCAGGGCGAGGAAGCAGGAAGGGGTGGGTGTTTGGGGAGGGGGAACACCCTCAGAGAAAAAGGGGGAGGAGGGTGGACAAAGGGATAACATTTGAAATATAAATAAAAACTATCGAATTAAATAAATGGATATAACAAGGGAAAAGTTTAAGAAGCCTTGTTTTAGGGGCAGTTTCTCTACTTAGGAACATCCCCAGGCTTTCTACTACCTTTTAACATCGTATTACAGGTGAGGGGAGCCGAGTGAGTTAAAATACTTCTCCGTTTATTATAATCTAACTTTAAAAAATGCTTTGTTCGATTATTACAAGACCAGGAATCTTCAGACTTCATAAAAAGCTCACATGTTTGGAGAGCATTTTTGTGTGTTTCCATGGAGAAGATACTCCTGCCACTCTGGAAGCTGGTTTTTATTCCTGGCGTTGGGTAGGAAAGCCTGGTTCTAATGCTAATGCATGTGCTAGGTATACAACATACCCTCATAGAATGCCAGTAGACCTGCTTCTTCCTGATGGAATTAGTTCCCTCTGCTAGGACGTTACTGCTCCTCGCCTGTTGCTCTCTTGGCACAAGGGACCTGAAGTGACCCCCAAGAAACTCTCAGGTTTAAAGAGTTTATTATTGTTATTGTTGTTGTTATTGTTATATGTTTTCTGATGAACTAGTTCCTATGTTAGAATCATGACCTCTAGACCCAGAAAGTTGTAATGAGAGTGACAGGCTCCCCTCATGGCTTACTAGGAGAGATGGGATGAACGCGTTAATTTTCTATCGCTGCTGTTTTCTACCCTGAAAGCTGTGTGCCTTTTCTATTACTGTACAGAGACAACATGACCAAGGCATCTTATAAAAGATTTGTTGGGACTTACATTTCCAGATAATGAGTCCATGACCATCATGGCTGGCATGGTACTGGAGCAGTAGCTGAGAGCTTACATCTTTCTACAAGCACAGCTAGAGAGAGCTAACTGGAAATGGCTTGGCCTTTTAAAACTTCAAAGCCTAGTCACACACCCTTCTTCAACAAGGCCACAATTCCTCGTCCTTCACAAATGGGAGCCATTCTCACTCAGATAACTACATTGCCTTCTTAAGTGTAGTGGCTGTCAAGGATAATTTCCCCATCTTGACAACATTATTTTATCATAACATTGTAGGTTCCAGATATTAGAATATGAACTTATTCCGAGCCATTATTCAACCTATCCTTGTGAGAATTCTCTATCTACTTGCCATCCCCAAAAGTGCAGCAGTCTATCTACATGGAACACAGCGCCATATAATGGTGTTGAGAGTGGATACGGCCCTCCCAAATGGCCGTAACTTGAGCTGAGGGAAGGACGCTGGGAAGATTTACACACAGGGCTCTGGAGTCTGAACGTCTTCCTGTGCCTCTTGTTTCTTCTGACTTTGGAATTTATCTTGTATGATCCCTGTCATCGATTCTGGATGAGGTGGATTAACTTGAGTCTGACAAAACCCAGTTCCTAATGGGAAGCAAGCTGTATAGTCACCAATAGCCCACTAGCACAGTCCCCACTAGCACGCATAGAACTGGTTTCCTTGTCACTATGGCTGTCCCCTGCAGAGATGGCCTGACCTTGCTGTAGGTCAGTGACTCACTTATGATTCTCCCATTAGAGCTTGCTGTGAACTTCGGATTCTTATCACAAATACTCTTTACCACAGAATCTCCTGGCTTGAATGTTCCAGACAACAGGGCTAAATCACACTGCAGCCTGGACAAGCCAGAGGGCCTCCCATTCCCTGGATCCCACCGAGAATGTCAGACTCCCTGTCAGACAGTTTATGAATTAGAACCAAGATTTCCAAGTTACAACTTACCACGGAGACCCACAGAGCTCAGTGTACTTTGGTGGTAGAAGAGTTCTGGTGAAATGACTGAGTAATCTGCTATAGTTAGTTTTGGCTATGAGGAAGATACTGTATCATTTAATCAAACTTCTGAGGCAAAAATCTTTCACTGACATAACAGGCTGCTTGTCTTTTGGGGATTATCTCCTCTGACATGTGACATGCCGTTTATTGTTTATCTAGGCCAGTTGACACAACACCATCTGTGGCACACTCCCGACGATCCAGATCTCATCAGTCTTTATCCATTAGAGGGTAGGAGAGTTAATTTAACTCTATGACAGGATTAGACTTGTGCACTGATGTCTCTCCAGCATAAAATCAAACTTCTGGTCCAGCAGCCTGTGGACTTAGCTCCACACATACTGTCATGGCTTCTGGTGGTGTGTATAGGCTAGGTCTGTCAGTCTCCTTTGGCATATAGGCTCATTTGGAAATGTATGTATTGGAATGAATTTCCTAAGTAATTATTAAAGCTCGAAATTTTATGTGCAAGTTACTAAAATATAAATAGTATTAAGAAAACTAGACATAAATGGTTAATTCATTGGTCAGAGTGAAGAACAGTAATCCATGAAACATGGAAAGCAATCCAGGCAAGTGAAAATCACTCCGATTTACTGCTGTCTGGAGAAAGTGTCCAGCTGTGGCCCAGAGGTAGAGAGTCCAGGTCGACCAGGCTGGGATCCCAAGGCAACTAGTTCACAGGGTAGACTGTTAAAAGAGTGTGGAGAAAAACAGTTGTACTCAAACTTTTCCAGAAAATGGAAGATGGAATGCATCCCAACTGTTGGCCTCATCATATATGAGGTCAACAGTATTTGCATAACATTAACACAAAAATTCATCATATGCTAGTATGGGCTAGTTCCTTTAATAGTACCTTCTTACCACCTGTGGGAAACGTGGCCAGATGAAGATAGGACCATGATCATTGTGGGAGTGTGTGTGGGGTGTGCATGCCTGTATGAGAGTGAAAGCAGGAGTGAGAAAAAGAGCGAGAGAGAGTGAGAGAGAGAGAGAGAAATCTTCCAGGAGCAGTGGGGTTACAGGTGTGTGCTACCCCTGACTTTCTGTGGACTCTAGAGATCTGAACTCAAAATTGCATGGCGAATGCTTTAACCATGGAAGCATCTCCTGGCCTGAGAGCACATTTTAAAACACGAGGGAGCCAGGCATATGTTGGTGCACACCTACAATTCCAGAACTCAGAAGGCTAAGAGGATCATATTGCGACCACTCTAGATTACAGAGACTTTAAAGGGGGGGGCATTCCTAGGATATTAACGAATGTATAAAATTTATATTAACCATGTTACATTTTCATTTTAAATCCTCCAATAGTATCTATTTAAATGCTCTTGAGATGGGGACTCACTTAGCACTGTGCATGTAATCAAGGCTTGTCTTCAACTGCTCATCCTGCTCCTCCTCCTGAATGCTGATATCCTAAACCTGTGCCTCCACACTTACTCCACCACATTCCTATTCGGCCTTCAGCCCTTACTCTTTCCCCTCCATACACTTGAACTTGTTTTAGCCCCTCAGACTCCTCCACAATGCACTTGTGTACTTTATCCTCAATTATGGAACGATGTCCCAGTTTTGTCACTCAATGCCTATGCTCCTTGGACCCCATCATCACATATTCTAAGTGAGTTGGACTTGTTTTTTGAGACAGGGTCTCTCTACATAGTCCTGGTTGCCCTGCAACTATGTAGTCCAGGCTTTCTTCAAACTCACAGAGATCCACCTGCCTCCCAAGTGCTGGATTAAAGGCGTGTGCCTTTAATCATAGGCTCCTATTGCACCAAGATCCTTTCCTCCCAGGGCTTGCTAGAATGTGGATGACACACAAGGTTAGCTGTGGAGGTTGTGTAACTATTTGGTCTTCCACTATAAGATCTGTGGAGTCTGGGTTTGGCGTTGTCCACTGTTTTATTGCACTGTCCAGTACATTGCTGGTTCTCAGTGTTATCTGTGAATGGTCTTCCAATAACAGTTGGTGATGGATTTTTATTTCCATGGCTTCTCCACTAGGGGGCAGCATTAACAGCAAACGAAAAAAAACTTGATTTCAAAGTTCTCAATTTTAGGTGTGAGCAGTGCTAAGCTGCTGTTTATTGATTTATTATCTGCCCTTACTTGCCACACTTCTGTGTGGTTGCTTATTTATTGTGTCTCTTATATTGTATGCTACTGTCTGTCAAATATGTCATATGGATATTTAGTCCACCATTCAGAATACAAGAAGAATTTACTGCCTATAAGAAAGAATCCCAACTGAGGCATAAACAGATCTGGTAGCCAGGGTCAGGGGTTAGGAGTTGCAGATTTTTTTTTTTAATGACAAAGATTAGAAACACTTTTCAGGGCGAGTGTTGCTGATCAAGGATCTCCTTAAGAAGTCCTGTAATCTCATCTTGGCATACCTGGATAGTACATCTCCAGAGTAAAAACTCAACAGCCTCCTGGGAATGCCTGCTCTGTCTCGGTGCTGACACTAGCTTGCCTGACTGTTGTAGAAAACTTTACTCCCAGTCAGGGGTTTCGAGCCTGTCTTTGATCACTTCGTTCTCGGATAACCGGAAACCAGTGCTTTGCCTTTCTGACTGTCTTTATTTCCCTTCCTGTCTTGTTATGTAACCCAGGCCACCTGGGACTCAGGGATTGAACAATGTTTAGTGAAATGAATTCCACCAGCTTCACCTGACACCAACTGCCTGGCAATAGCATATGACAAAAGGCAATCCCTTAGTTCCCAAGTGGTGCTCTGTCTCACTTCCCTTGTACTCAAGCCTCAGGTTGGTTTAGTTCCAATACAGCAAGCTGTTGGCACAGGAGTTCAAAGGAACCCGGCCAATGAGGAGGAAGTACGCCAATTCAGGTCTCTCTGAAAAAGGAATGTTACAAGCAGGTGTCTGCAGTGGGGTCATAGGATAGCATTTCCTTGGGAGCTTGCTGTGTGTACAAGACACTGCTCACAACAGTCTTATCGTGAACATGCACATCACCATGTTCTGTTACAAGCAAATCACAATGGCTCACTTCTGGGTACCAAAACTCTGGGGCCTACCTGTGCCTCCTTGCCCACCCAGCAAAATCTCACCCAACCAATTCAAGTAGCAGTTCCACATAGCGTTCCTATTCTTCCCCGGTTTGCACCTGTCCAGCAAGTTATCGTGTGGCAGCTACTCCACTCCAGCACTGAGGACTTGTGTAATTTCTGCCACCAAGTTCTGCTCCTTGGTGAGAGGACTTTTTTTTTTTTTTTTTAAATAACCTAATGGACCGTTATTTTCTGTACCGATTGAACGTTTGTGCTTAATGGGAAAGGCACCAACACAGTCCTTATTGCTACTGCTGCAAATAAGAATAGCAGGCATGCACAATGTATGTAAGCCCAGGTATACAGAAGACAAGGAAGGAAAGACACCCTGTTTGTTGTCTGTCTCCTTTCATCAAGCAGACCAGCTCACAGGGCTTCAAGTACATCACAACAGAGCTCTATGTGACCCTCAGCTATTAGCTGTGTGTGTGTGTATGTGTGTGTGTGTGTTATTTTTTTAATGAAAAAGACTTTTCAGGTATAGTGTTGCTGATCAAAAATTTCCTCAATAAAAAGTCCTGTAATCCCATTTTAGCATACATACCTGATGCTACATCTCCAGGGTAAAAACTCGACAGCATCCTTGGAATGCCCGCTATGGGTCTGTGCCAACACTAGCTTACCTGACCACCACAGGTACAAGGAATACTGTGGGAACGGTGACTTGCCTATCCAGCTGTCTTAATTTCACGTAACTGGTCTTCGTGGGACTCAGGGATTGAACAACTCTTAGTGAGCTGCATTCCACCAGCTGTACCTGACACCATCTGCCTGTTCACAGCATATGACAAAAGCCAAGGTCTTCCTGTAGCTTCCTCACCAGGAGAAGAGAAATCTAAAGTTTAAGGTCTATAAAAATCTTAGGACTTTGGTACAGCTACTGTACAGTCCAAGGCTAGACCTTTAGATTCCCTACAATTCCGAGAAGTGACTCTTGGTTTTAAGACGAGGTCTCACTCTCTGTACCATGACTCAGGTTGTCCTTGAACTTACAGCAATCATCCTGCCTTCAGCCTTCCAAGTGCTGAGATTACAGGCATGAGATATTGCACTGGGACAGACAAGTATTTCTTAACCCTCTTTAACATAAAGTAAAAAAGATCTAATATTTAATACCCTCCCATACCCACACAGACGCTCCACTGAGGAATGCTATGGATTTGAATTTTGTCCGTTTATTGTCCCCTTCCTCTGTAATTTAGTCTCAGTAACAAAGCACCATCACATTTAGAGTTCAGAATTTGGTCACACTGATTTTTTTCCAACCTATTATTTTCCAAGTCCCCACTGCTGCCACCTTAGTGCAAACCACTGTCACTTTGTACTTGTACAACTACAAAACATCTGTAGAAATGGACACTGGTCTCCCTATGTTGATCTTGTCTTTCCAGTTGATTTCTCATGATGGGACCAATACTGTATTTCACTGTAATGTCTGTTTGACTTATTAGAAAAAAGCCACACAACCTAATTCAAGGAAACTCTATATGCAAATAAATCCAAGACCAAATGAATATTAAGACCATATATTCACTGAAACTAAGGCAAAATGCAGAATTCATGTCTGTACAGATGAATCTTATTTTAATGAGTCATAGTGTTTTCCTCTGATACTTTAATACATTCTCAATGTGATCAATAGAAGACAAAATTCTTTGGATCAGTCTGGAGTTCATTTTCAGACCATAAATCACCTTTAAAAGTCACCAGAAAACAGAAGGGTGAGAATGCAGCCCTAGCTGATGCACTAAGTGCCATTATCTGGCTCTATTGTGTCACTAAATCTACCCTTCTAGCCAACTAGAGGGCAGGGGCGGCATTCCAGATCTAGGACTATGTGATCCACGTGGGGGGCGTAAGATTTCACTGGGTGGACATGTAGGATTCGTGTCCTCCATGGTTTCCCATGTACTTGATGAAGAAGAGAGGCGATCTGACTTTCTGCAGATTCTGCCCATCTTTGCCACTCTGGTTTGCTGGCTGATGACATTTCCCCCATGCAACTCCCAGTAGTTCTATTTCCCTGTTTATCAGTGGTAATTTTCTGGGGATGAGGCCAATGCTCCTTTTCCATGTTACTGCTTCCAGGTGGCTGTGGATTCTTTCCCGAGAAAGATTCCACATTTTGGTGGATATGCAGAATACCCCCAACATCCTTCCGCAGCACTTGGCAGGCAATGGGCCAGCCTTCTTCAGAACTGGGAATGAGCCCCAGGTTCACCCTATCTGCAGTGTTTGAGAGTTTCAGTTTCCTGTTGTCCCCAAAATGTATTTGGCACCGGTCTGCCACTCCATTGATCTCCAAATTCTTTCTTAGAGCAACTACTGCATGAGGATTCCATTCACAAGCATGGACGAAAGCAGCGCCAGCATGAACTAGGAAGGGCAATGTAAAATAACCAATCCCTGCATAGAGATCCACCAGCACTTCTCCAGCACAGGAGAGTGAGGCCACTCGAAGTTTCTCAGTGATGTTTCCGAAGGAGAACATGCACTGTGTCACATCAAACTTATACCGGATGCCATTATCTACATGCTCTACCCAGCCATGGTCACCGAGCAGCAGAGTCACTGTCGGAGTTCGAGTACCATCAGGTAGCACCCGCCCTCGTTTTGCCAAACGCTGAACTCCAAGGGCTGAGGCAACAGTCTCCCAGAGTTCTGGTTCCAGCCTTTTCCACTGCGTGGCTTGGAAACAGTCTTCACTAAGCAGCATTAGGTCACCATGCCGTTGCCAAGACCGGGGCAAATCTGCCTCCAATTCAGTGGACCACGTCACTCCGCGGTCCTCTACCCAACGCCTCACCTCAAGACACAGTCTTTGGGCAGGTGAACAAACCCGGGCCTTTTTAGAAGGAAGAGGATCCAGGAGCTGCGTCAGCTTACAGGTGCTGCCGGGGGCCACGCGATTCTTCAGCTCCTGCAGATGATGTTCAGACAGGGTTTCTGCCAGCACCGGTAGCGCCACCGTGCCATCCCGCAACTTTTCCACATGGTACTGTCTATCCAAGAGTTTCTGCTTCTCGAGATAGTCTCTGTATCTCTGGGTAAACCGAGGCTCAGTCACAACTGCGACAACTACAGACTTCTCACATTCTCTCTCCATGTCGCTAGCGTTTGCATCCCTTCGGTGTCCATCAGCGAGATTCTCCTGTGAGGCTGGTCTCTCTTGACAAGTCCGCCGCTACAATCGGAAGAGCTAATCCCTATCCGCTGCGGCGCACCGGAAGTGACGCCAAACAAACGGGTCAGATCCAGATGTATTACTGCGATCAGTGAATAGCATTTCGGGTGTAGGTTGCTCTGTGAAGCCGTGGCCGCCATGTTTGTTATGGTTATGGTCAGCTTGTACTTGCTTTCCCTTAGGAAAAATTAGTAATTCTAGGAACTGAAAGTCATGAAATGAGTCGATATCCTCTGGAAACTTTATACCCTCTCTTTAGTGATGCTAGTATATTTTTTAAAAGTGAAGTAGAAATGGATTGAATTTACAGAAAGGATTCCAAAAATCTAGCGTTGCTTATAAATTAGTACCAAGGGCCACCTTATTGTGGAAGTGAAATATAATACAGCTTCCTTATTTCCGTTTCTTGCAAAGATTTTCGTCTCGGCTGCCTCGTTATCCAAGGGAAATGTGTTTTAAAATAAAGAAGCATGTGAGTAGAGTAAATTCTGTCAACTCTCAAAAATGGAAATCTTCATCTAGAAAATGTTGATCACCCGAATCATTTTGAGAGAATTGCTATTCTAATGAGAGATGGCCTGGAAGGTAAGGGAGTATTTGCCACCAAGCCTGACAACCAGGATTCCCAGACCACACATGGAAGGAGAGAACCAAACCCAGGTCTTTTGCAAAATCACCAAATGCTCACAATTGCTGAACTCCTTGTCTTTTGTCAAAATCATTTATCATTTAGGGGAGAGGGCATTCATGCCATAGTGCAGGTGTGATGGTCAGAAGACAATTTGCAGCCTCTCTCCTCTATTTATACCTTGTGAGCTCTGAGGGAGAAACTCAGGGTGTCAGATTTGGCTGCAAACTCCTTTACTTGTGGAGCCATCTTGCCAGGCCATCCTTGTCCTTTTAAATATTAATAGTTCTGTAAATATAAACAGGGAAATGAATACTCATGAGGTATAGCCATAGCACATTTACTTGGCTCCTTCTGAAAGAAATATGAATGTGAGACTTTTCTATCAAATACTAGAAAACTTCTGTTTAGGGCAGGAGTGGAAATCTTTTTATGCAAATGATTGTTTAAGACCGCATTGCTTTATTTCCATATACTTAAAGTTTTTCAAATTCTTGTTTTTATTTATTTCAAAGATTTACTCTATCATTGCCATAGAGCATATTTTTTTATGACTTAGGCTCCTTTAGACTTATTGGAGCTTTTCTCATAGGTTCGAATAAGGTCTGTTCTGGAGAGCGTTCTATGTGCATTTGACAGGAGTGTCTGCTCCACTCTTGCTGTGTGGAATGTTCTATCTGCTAGCAGAAATCTTTTCAGCTCATGCTCAAGTAAAACAGCTCCCGGGTGGTAGAGTGCTTGTCTAGTATGCACAGACCCTGGGATCAATCCCTGGCAATACATATCCCTATAAGCCCTCCAAACATAATACTCTAGAGTCTTCCTTACCCAGACCACACTCTCTATTCAGAAATGCTAAGGTATCTAGTACAGGTCTTAGCATTAGAGAAGATCTTATCACCAACACACACACACACACACACACACACACACACACACACACACACACATACACACACACCTTCTTCTACCCCACTTCTGTGATTACCTTACTTCCCAGAAAACTGTTTTTCTGCCCCGTTATTTCACCATATCTGTCAGACCTGAGACAATGGGTGCCTTCACAGAACTACTTTCTCCCATCTTGTCCTTATTCAGGAAGACAAGCCTGTGTTCCACATCACCTTGTAGAATTTTGCAGTCAAAATCTTTTCATTTGATGCTGGCTGTCTTTTCCCAAAGTGGATTGGTTTGTTCCCAAGAGCTGGGGGATGGAGCTGGATTTTCTCATTATTACTTCATGAATACTGCCACACATAGTTGGTCATAACGTATTTACAAAAAGAACGTGTAACCTGATAAATGAAAACCTGGATAGAAGGAATATCTGAAGGAAAATTACTTCATAGTTTAAGTGGTTTTATTTCAAAATATTGTCGCTAGAGGGCAGCGATAGCCAGGACAGAGCCTCAGTCAAAACCGACTAAAGTCTTGGAGGGTTTGTCTTCTGAAAGATCACACAGTTCTTCCACTAACTTTATTCGACACCATTAGATACCCTTTAGGGTCAGGGACTACCCAGGTGAGTAAACATAGCTCTTTCCAGGAATGCACTAATAAAAGTTCACCTAGAATTCTCTGTGTGATAAACATAGCTATTTAGAGCCTATGGCCCCTGAGTAAAGTGGTGCTCGGAACACGTTTTTTAGTTGTAGTGCCATGTCATTCTACTAGGGGGCACGCATGAGCCACTAAACCGGTGACATTCCCCAAAGAAATGCAAAACAAAACAAAACAAACAGACAAACAACAACAACAACAACAACAACAAAAAACCCTTTCCTTACTTCTGGCCATAGAGCTCTGTGGACATTCTTTCCACCTTCCTTCTGCACATTAGTTGCTTTGTACACATCTGGCCAATCCTCATATGAAAACTTTCAAGAGTCACTAATGATGATGATCTATCGTGTCCTAGGAGAAGGCTGAAGGGCACTCCTGTGTTACAGGTAACCTCCCCTCATCTTTGAATTTACCGGAGTATAGCCCCTATGTTTCCAGTCACTTTTCTTTGCCCCTACCCACTTCCACCATTAAATCTATAGGAAGTTATAGCTCTTCCTTAACATGCTGTCAAGTTTTCTGTTCATGTCTCACAGGTGGCACAGGTCAGAGTGGATCTTTGCCAATCAGTGGCCTCTTCAGGAACAAGGGCCCTCACTTCTCCCTCCTTTGAAGCTCTGCACACAGTGCCTGGCTGAGAGGGTGCACACAGTAGTGAGGCAGTGACTGTTGACCAGTGACTTCTCAGAATGGGCTATTTTGGTTTCAGGATCTAAAACAATCTTCCCTGGATGAATTGAAGGTTTGAGGGGGTTTGCTTTAGAAAAAACTTTTTGGGGATGCTGCTTCTGCTTCTGCTTCTGCTTCTGCTTCTCTTCTTCTTCTTCTTCTTCTTCTTCTTCTTCTTCTTCTTCTTCTTCTTCTTCTTCTTCTTCTTCTTCTTCTTCTTCTTCTTCTTCTTCTCCTTCTTCTCCTTCTTCTCCTTCTTCTCCTTCTTCTCCTTCTCCTTCTCCCTCCTTCTCCTCCTTCTCCTCCTTCTCCTCCTTCTCCTCCTTCTCCTCCTTCTCCTCTTCTTCTTCTTCTTCTTCTTCTTCTTCTTCTTCTTCTTCTTCTTCTTCTTCTTCTTCTTCTGCTGCTGCTGCTGCTGCTTCTGCCTCTTCCTCTTCCTCCTCCTCCTCCTCTTCCTCTTCTTCCTCTTCTTTTTATTCTTCCTTCCCCGTCTTCCCCTTCCCCTTCCCCTTCTCCTTCTCCTTCCTCTTCTGCTCCTCCCCTCCCTCCCCTCCTTCTCCTCCCCTCCCTCCTCTCCCCCTTCCTCCTTTCCTCTCCCACCCCCCCCCGGACACATTTCTTTGTGTAACCTTGGCTGTCCTTGAACTCACAGAGATCCAGTTGCCTCTGCCTCCCAAGTGATGGGACTAAAGGCATGCACCACCACTGCTTCACTCTTGCTTTTAAAGTTTGCTTTGAAACGTTCACCTGCATGAGTCCTTCCAATTGTGTGTGTGTGTGTGTGTGTGTGTGTGTGTGTGTGTGTGTGTGCTGAGTGAGCAATCTCTTTACAAGGTCATATGGGTCATATATTTGTGTAAAGTTTACAAAATAAGATGTTCTAACCAAGTCTTAAAGATCCCTGTGCTGTGTTGTTCACTCTCCCCTCTGACCCACTCCCATTTATGTAAGGTAGCCCTGGGGAGGCTGCTGGCATTTTGGAAACCTGGTAAGCAAAGTCAAAATAAGAGCACATTGAGTTTTGACTCAGTGGGGGTACATGCAAGAGAGCAACCATCCCCACATGTATAAGGCTATTGGTGGCTATTCCGCTTCAGGGTCACCTTTTGGTAAAATTCCAAAGCTAGCTGAAAACCCACTTGACATCTCAGCCAAAAGGTGCAAGGCCAGATGTCTTATGACTCCGTAAATGTGTGGTGCTGAGCACCAGAAGGGCAAAGACTGTGCAAGGATCATGAATTAGAGGGTAAAACAATTCTTTGGGTGGGGCTTCAGACATTTAGATTTTTTTAATATTTATTTTCTTGTGTGTGCGTGCACACGTGCGCATGTGTGTGGACAATTAGAAAGGCCAGAAGAAGGTGTTAGATCTTTTGTAGCTGGAGTTACAGGCTGTTTCTTGATAGGGTGTTAGGAAGTGAACTATGGTCCTCTGCAAGAGGAGGGCACACTCATAACCACCGAGGCATCTCTTCACTTCCCAACATGTAGATTTTGAAACAGAATATGGTGCTGCCAGAAGTTCTAAGCATGTAAGCCCTGGGGATGCTTAGAGGTGATCTGAGCTTACATTACCCTCTCTTCTGCTGGCTCATGGGTTCTCACTGGCAGTGTATTTGCCTGTGCTGTACAGTTCCTTCCTTTGGGCTGTAAGTGGTTTTGGACACTCAGCCACAGCGTTTGTAGAGAGCACTGCTTCTTTACCTTCATCAATGCTAACCCTGGCCTCATGGTTCTTTCTCACAGCTGATGGAGAATTAGCTTCCTTTCTGGTGTCCTCCTTCCTCATGCAGACTCTCTCATCCTGTACTTGTGATTTCCCCATGATTTTGGGAAAGTATAAGGAGGTGTTCCTGGTAAACTGTGGCCACTGCTGTCTGCATCTGGTTCTCCATTGAGGGTTCCCAGCATTATGGTCCCTTCTTTCCAGACACATCCAAGGACTAGGAAGTGTGAGCCCTGCTTCCCTTCCACTCAGGACTATATTTCCCCCTTTGTCTGTTTCTTATCTCTAAAATCCTTAGTCCCCAATGACAGCATTTCTTCTTGCTATAGCTTTTCATTTATTCTTGGATCCTTCCTTGACCCCAAGGTTCAGGCTTTGGAGGAAGGTGTTCAGGGAATCAGGCAGGTTACTCCTGCTGTTTTTTGATCCATCCTAGAGTGGTGGAGAATGAGCAGAATGTTATTATGGACGAATACAAAGAAGGAAATGGGAGAGACATAAGTTAATACTTTAAAATATAGCCAGAAGCATGTGTTTATTTTGAATATTGTATCAAGTTTGGTCTTGTGAAAATGTTATGTACTATGTTACTTGGTCTGGTGGGTTGAATAGGTATGCCCCCACCCCCTACAGATTCCTGTGTTTGAATGCTTGGTCCATAGAAAGTGGCACTAATAGGAGGCATGGCCTTGTTGGAGTAGGTGTGGCCTTGTTGGAAGAAGTGTGTCACTGTCGGGGCAGGCTTTGAGGTCTCCTGTGCTCAAGCTCCACCCAGTGTGGACTCCAGTCTTCTTCTGCTGTCTGTGGATTAAGATGTGGAGCTCTCAGCTCCTCCAGCACCAAGTTTCCCTGCTCTCTGCCATGCTTCCTGCTGTGTTGATAATGATACTGTTTGTCATGATGTTTCTTTCCAGCAATAAAACCCTAAGACAGTCTGCACGACAGCCCTGAGTTGAACTTCATTCTTGGTCTACTGATTGCTGGGGTCCAGGAGTCACTTCACAAACTTCATGGACACAATCTCAGTCTGACAGGGGTAGTTTATTGGCCTCAGAACTGATCAATCTGGGCCATGGTTCAGACTTAGGAGCTGAACCATGAAATTGAGTTAAGATCCTACAGGGCTTTTAAGCCTAAAATCCACAAAAATCTGTGCCAAGTTATTTCTCTATTCAAGATTTAGGGATGGGGACTTCCTTAGGAACATGTCTTTGCTGTACACTTATCCTGCTCCATTGGTCGGGGTACTCAGCTGTGGCAGGGGACCTGCTTTGCTTAACATTCATGTCTTAACTTGCCAACCAGAATGTCAGTTACCCAAGTACCTGTCTCTTTCTCCTAGGTAGGATGTCAGTTTCCAGGGAGGTCTTGGGAGCTTAAACTTTATTGAATCCCATACCCAAAATGGAAGTCTTATTATTCCAAATAGTTTCTTATGTTGGTGCAGATGTTTTTCTTATATTGGGGTCCAAGCTTATTGTGGGTAATTATACAAAGTAGTCCTACCGACTTCTACTATGATTGGTTTCCAAAGGGCATAGAACATAACAGAATATGTAGTCAACTTGGGCATGAGAAAGTTTCCTAGTAACAGCAGAAGCAACACAGATTTTCCTTACAATATTAGTAACAGCACAAAATGGCAGGCTAGACAGGTAACAGTTACCTGGGCCTTACCATTCCATCTAGGCCTTAATATTTTAGCTAGGCCTTATCATTGATGAAACCGAGGCCTAGAGAGACTTAGCACCTTGCACAAGGCCATCCTCACTTTGTTCTGTTATGCATTATGCAGTCAGGACAGGGTCACAGGACTCGTCATTATGGGACCTAAGGTAAGTCTGGTCTCGGAAAAAGGTGCAGCTGTCAGTACTGCCAGTTAATAACTTCGTAGCTCCAGGCACATCTCTTAATTATCTGGGCATGAATTTCTGTATCAGCAAATTAATGATGTTGTGCCAGAGTCTCAGGTTCTAGGTTCTGCATGAGGAAATTAACAGTGCAGAACTGAATGACTTCAAGTACTCTCCCTAATCCAGAGGGTCTGTAGCTTCAGTCACCAAAGCAGCTTCTCTGGAGGCCCTTCCTACCCAACCCTCCACCATCAGAGTGCTCTGAGAGAGCATATCTAAAAAGCAGATTCCTAGCATCACTCATGATTGAACATATCTTCACCCAAATGTCTGCAATAGGATCCAACAGTCTACTATGTATATTAAACCACAGTTTAGGTGACTGAGATTGTATCTTATGTTACCAAGGGATATGAGAGAAGGTAAGAGTTTAATAATGGGAGAGAAGCAGCTAATGCATGCTCTGAAAGTGTGGTGGTTTGAATGAGAATGGCCCCCATAGGCTCATATGTTTGAATGCTCGGTCCCCAGTTGATGAATTACTTGTGAAGAATTAGCATGTGCGGCCTTTGAGGAGGTGTGCCATTGGAGGTAGGCTTTGAGGTTTCAGAGGTCCACACCATTTCAGGTTAGCGCTCTCTCTCTCTCTCTCTCTCTCTCTCTCTCTCTCTCTCTCTCTCTCTCTCTCTCTCTCTCTCTCCTTCTTTCCCTCCCTCCCTTCCCCCTGCTTCATAGCTGTGGATCACATATAAGCTCTCAGACACTGCTCCAGCACCAGGCTTAGTTAATTGCCTGTCTGTCTGCTGCCATGCTCCCCACCATGATGGTCCTGGACTCAACCTCTGGAAGTGTGAGACCCCACATTAATCACTTTCTTTTTTACATTGCCTTGGTCATGATGCTTTGTCAGGGCAATAGAAAAGTAACTAAGACAGACAACAATTGTCTTAAAGCAAGAAGATTTAAAACCAGACATTGGTGTTTGGAATCCGTGAATGGGTTGGCTTGACTGTAGAGAAAGGGTGCTCTGGTTTCAATGTGGCTTGATCCTCAGAGTTTTATATACACTGGAGACCTACATGGTTTTCAGTGTGGAGGTGGGACTTTTAAGAGATGGGTCCTAGTGAGAAGTGTTCTTAGGTCAAGTGAAGACACATCCTTGGGAAGTCTTGGCTTTCCTCTGACTTCCTTTCTAGTTAGGTTCTTATTTCTATACACCTTTGCCATTTCTATCCACTGTGAAGTGATTCAACTGAGGGAGGTTCCTCGTTATGCACAGGATTATGCTGTTAGACTTTCAACCTCCCAAAATGTGAATACACCTCTTATATTCATAAAGTTAGCCTGCCTCTGATATTTCACTGTTGTTATGCCAAATCAACTAATCCTAGGTCATTGTCAGTAGCAGAAAATTACCTACATTACACACTCACTTCATGATTCTAAGCTACTAACCATGTATAAAGTCAATCTGCTTTGGTCCTTAATGGACAACTTATGAAAATGTTAGCCTCTGAGAGTCCACCCCTCTCCCCAGGGGAGGAGAGAGCCATTGGTTCTGGTGCTTCAATGGGAATATCCAGTCAGCTAGCTCACAGTCATTCACACAGCTCAGGCAGAAAACATTAGTTTCCGAGTTTTTCCTGTTTCCCCATTCATCTTTTGCGGTGGATGCTCTTCACATTCCTAAGATGCCCTGATTGATATCGGCTTCCTAACCACATCCCCGAAGTTTTAGTTCCCCTGATTATACTTCATTTATTATACATGCCTTCTTATGATTTGTATGGTTTTGTGTATCCTTTGAGATACGTTGAGTTGGCAATAACATGACGTTGCAATTCATATGAATTGTTGAGCATAAACTGGCATTCTGAAGGATGCCATGCAGGCAGAGGAAATGGATGGAATAGTGGTTGGTCCCTCTCCTCCTAGAATCTCGTATGACCTTATTTGGTCATTGCAG
Source organism: Rattus rattus (assembly GCF_011064425.1). Taxonomy (NCBI): domain Eukaryota; kingdom Metazoa; phylum Chordata; class Mammalia; order Rodentia; family Muridae; genus Rattus; species Rattus rattus. The sequence goes on along the minus strand of NC_046154.1, from coordinate 233,387,505 downwards.
ACGTAATCAGGATGAAGCTACACTGGATTAAGACGGATTATTAGATCTGATGTCTGGTGACCTGATATGAATAGAAAAATAAAAATACTTGAAGAAGGAAGAAGGGATCGTGACTTTGAGACAAGCTAAAGGATCAGAGCCACCCGAAGCTGGAAAACTCAGGGAGGAGTTTCCTCTAGACCTCTCAGAGACAGCATGGTCCTACCGGCATTTTAACGTTAGACTTTAAGCCTGTAGGATTATGAGGAAATGGGCTCTGATCCTTTAAGCACTTAGTTTGTGGCAAATTGTTGCTGCAATCTTAGGAAATGACAACCAGTATTGGGGAGAATGTTTCCCATGATTCATCTGCTCACACATTCACTTACCTGGTATTTCTGTATTCTGCGTGCAGGGGGACACTGACCTGCATCTAGAGAATGCACGATCACTGGGGCAACTTCTGTCCCCACTGGCCTTAGCTGATAACATTAGAGTGAGCACTGGCTTCAAGATCTCTCTTCAAGGTCTTGTGGCCTCTGCAGTTCTGAGTCCGGCCCAAGATTCGTTGCGTTAAGCACTCTATCATACTTTCTGAACAAGCAACTCTCCATTTTCATTTTGTGCTGGACTCCACTAATTGCTCTTCTGTGTCTTGTCTTACTGGGGTAGTTATATAATTACACGTGGTATCAGGAGGACCCAAATGAAGACCCACCAAGGTAGTGAGAGACCAAATTTTGGGGATTCCTATTCCATCTTACATAACCTGACTTAAGGTTAAACTCAAGTTAATTAATATCCGTTTCCAGGCTACCCCCCAATAAGACCTACGTCACCAGGTTACCCCCAGCTCCACCCCCTGCAACAAATCCTGCGACTAGCAACAGTTTCCAGGTTATCCCCCAACCCCAACAAGACCTGGGTCTAGCACCAATCTCCAGGTTATTCCTCAACAAATCTGCACCTGCAGGTTACAAGCCCGCCCCTGGCACTTTCTAACAACCACCAATCAGGAGGAAAGTTTAAGTTAAGTTTATGGTTTGGCTCCCAGCACCAGCCAATCACGTTAAAGATCACAGTAGCTGTCCCCCGCCCCCATTAGATGCTTGTGGGGCTAGAAACACTCACCCCTCTCTTGCCATTTTCTATCAAACCTTGTCTAGATGAGTGTTTGAGGCTTTTTTCCACCGGAACCGTCCTGTAAGGTTGAAGGCGACTTAAGCTGAAGCTCGAGCTTGTGAATAAAGACTCTAGTGCGATTACATCGGATCGGCTCCTGATTGGTCTTTTGGGGTTCACGCATGCCTCCTGGTACTACAGTAGGAGGAGTTTGTTCTTCGAGTACATTAGAAAAGCAGGCACTTACAAAGCTGTATTGTGTGGCTTTGTAAGCAACTACGTAGAAACAGATCTTTAACAAATATGTGAAGTCATTATATTTGAAGTTCTCTTTTTATGTGTGCGTATAATATGCAAAATATGGTAGAAAATAACCCATGCACACATGTTAATATACGTCAGTCATTATGTATATCGGAGTTCTCACATATACTAATGGTACAGTGGAAGCAGTTTTCTTCAATAACCCTTCCCATTTCCCCTCCCGGACACTACCTCTCCTTTCTATATCCCAATTGTCTTTCTTTGACTTTTGTATACTTCCAGGACTTGTCCTTCTGAATCTGGCTTGGTCTGTGTATGTGAAAGGTTGTGTGTATCTCTCGTTTTATGTACCCATTCATTCATTGATGGGCTTCCTTGCTGGTGACACCATTTGGCCATCGTGGCCAGTGTAGCAGTAATGATGGATGCATAGATGTATCTATAGTAGACGGGCTTTGTTCCTCTTGAGGAATTCCCGGAGTGAGGTAACCAGATTATATGGAAGTTCTTTTTTGTTAATTTCTTTTTGAGGAAACTTCATACTGATTTCCACTGCAGCTGCTCCAATTTACACCAGGCGTGGGTGGGTTTTCCCCATCCTTGCCAACGTTTGATGATTTTTGTTTCTTTGTTTTTTCCTTGATGACAGCCATTCTGACTGCGGTGAGAAGGATTGTTCATTCCCCTGATGGCTAAAACATGTTGATTATTAAAGTCTTTTCTGTTTCTTGGAATCAACAAGAAGCCTCCAAAAGCCAGAATGGCTTATGGGAAGGAGACTCAGAAAAACACAGGAACTACCTGGAATGCCTTTGTCTTTTACATGACTGCTCCAGAGAAAAAGGTGAAGACTTTAGAGAGACAGTGTAAGTGAAATCCCCCTTCCAGCTCCTCCCTCTGACTGCTTCACAAGGTGACCCTGCACGGCACACGTGCAGGGTAGGATAACTCAACACAAGTGTGCAACCACTTCGTCTTCCTGCTTCTGCAGCCTTCAGTTGGGACGCCCCATTATGTGTAGAAACACTAAAGTTCTTGGCACTGTGTTAGAGGTTGGGTGGATTAGTTAAAGTCTGGGTTTTATCTTTCCCTCTTACCCAAAGTGCCCATGGGCAGCAGTCTGTATCCTGTCTTCATAGTATGCACCTGCTGCTGCTTCCGTCCATGAAGCCTGGACAGCCATATTTCCCCCCTTTAATCTGGCCCCCATGACAGAATCCTTTCTGTGTTAGTTTGAATAAGGAATGTTCCCCATGGTCTTGGACATCTAATCTCCCTTCACTGCCCTGTTTGGGGACATTCACGTGGTACAGTCTTCCTGGGACAGTGTGTCACTAGGGGCAGGCTTTGAGATGGAAAGACTCAGCCGTACTTCAGTTCCTGCTTGCCCTTGGTGCCCTCAGCACCCCGTGCCTACCACTGTGCCTACTCTTTGATGCCGTGCCTCCTACCACGATGGACTCGTGCTTCTGGAACTGTAAGCAAAATAAACTGCCATCTGCATGCCCTGCCCCCTGGTCATGGTGGTTTTTTTTTTTCTTCATAGCAACAGGAGTGTAACTAATACATTATTTTGAATGTCGCTGGCTGCTTCTTTTCCTTATCTTAGCCTCAGTTCAAATGGGAATCAGACCTTTCCCATTCATGAAGCTCTGATACAGCGGAACTACAATTCACATGAAACTCTTTTTATTTGGTTGTAGGTTTGTCCTCACCACCAGCTCGAATTGCTGCAGACCTATGACTTCATGCTTTTGTTGTACCAAGGAACTGTTCGTGAACCCCGAAAGACCAGTCAGGAGCCAAGCCGATGTAATCACACCAGGTCTTTATTCCACCTAACTCCAGGCTTACTTCGCTGCTGTCCGCAGGATGGTTCAGGTGGAGGAAAAACCCTGAACTTTCATCAAGGCAAGGTTTACAGAAAGCAGTAAGTGAGGGGTGAGTTTCTAGTCTGACAAGCATCTAATTGGTGTGCTACTGTGGCCTTTGGCAGAATTGGCTGCTGCTGGGAGCCCAATCATAAACTAAACTTTTGATTTCTTTCTAATTGGTGGTTCTTAGGTAGAGGGAGGGCTTGCTGGGGGTTAACCTGGAAACACTAGATTTTTTAAGGGAAGATTAACCCAGAGATACAGTTCTTATTGGGGGTTAACCTAGAAAGTGGAGCTAGGCTCCGGTTTTGTTAAGGGGTAACTTGGAAACTAATGCTAGGTACTGGCCTTGAGTTTAAACTTAGGTTCTCTAAAATGGAACTGAACCCAAAAATTTGGTCTCTCCCTTTCTGAGACTCCTGCACCTGGCAACGGGGTCAGCTTAAGCCTGCTCTTTTTTCTGTTAGTCTTAGCAAACTTAGGTCTGAAATTATGAAATATGAATCCTGAACTTCAGTATTCAGTCACTGGGTACCAGGAACAACAGAACTGCCTGAATACAGGAGACATTTCCAGAGTTGTTTTCTGTCTACAGCTGAGAATCACAAGCACACTGACATGCTTGACTCCAATATAAGGAAGAACACCATTGTAATTATTTCATACATGTTATATAACTTTATAGAATGTTCCAGAACAAGAATTCGCATGATGTTCCAATGAATTCCAACTTGAAATTCATTAGAGTAGCATGCAGCTTCTTTAATGAATGTACATGCTGTGATACAGAGGATCCACGATTCATCAGAAATGCTTCTTATTTGGTTCTAAGTTTACAGAAAAAGTGAACAGCAGCCTCTGTGTGTGTGTGTGTGTGTGTTGTGTGTGTGTGTGTGTGTGTGTGTGTGTGTAAGCATTATACATACAAATGGTATGTGTTAGTTATGATGGCTAGTGTTGTCAACTTGACAAAATCCAGATTCACCTGAGAGATGGGCCTGTGAGCATGCCTTTGGGAAATTATCTTGATTGCTTTATTTGAAGTAGAAAGAGCTGCTAACTGTGGGCAGTGGTATATACAGGACTGTATCTGTTTTATAATTCCACACAGGACTGTATACAAGTAGAGAAGGCCAGCTGAGTGTTGGCCTTCACTCATGAACTCATAGCTCTCTGCTCTTTTTGTTACCCACCTGCCTCAGTCTGCTGTTTCAATTCCCTGCTACGACTGTGTCCCTGGAATATACACCAGAATAAGCATCTCTTCTAAGTTGATTTTTTTAAAATCACTTTAACAGGAAAGACACTGAGGCATTAGTTGAAAGTAAAATTGAAAGCTTTAAAAGTTTGACACAAGGGGTTGGGGATTTGGCTCAGTGGTAGAGCGCTTGCCTAGGAAGCGCAAGGTCCTGGGTTCGATTCCCCAGCCCCGAAAATAAAAAAAAAGTTTGACACACTGAATTTTTTCTTTCTTTCTTTTTTTATTGCTTTGGTTAATATGAGATAGTCTCATGTAGACTAGGCTAGCCTTAAACTTGCTATATAGCCAAGGCTAGCCTAGAAGTCCTGGAATGACAGGCATGTGCCACCACACCTTACTATTGATTTTTTTTAAAAAAAAAACTGGATTCAAAACAAGAGCACAATCATCTATTTTGAATTATGTATCTTAATTTTCTGGATCCATGTGTAATAAAGGATTATAGTTATAACATGGGAATTAATAGCATCTCCATTTCCCTTTGCTCAGTCCTGGGGATTGCCCCAGGGCTTCCTGTGGAAGCTTTTGATATTCTGCTGAGCTATACCATGCCCTGAGGTTAATATTCCAAACCACGTCTCTGTTCAGAAATCCATCCCTCTCCCATTTTGTTCTTTATGAGGCAGCACAGACTAACTTCTCAAATTTTAAGAATTTCATATGTGGGGCTGCAGAGATGGCTCAGTGGTTAAGAGCACTGACTGCTCTTCCAGAGGTCCTGAGTTCTAATCTCACAACCACATGGTGGCTCACAACCATCTGTAATGAGATCTGATACCCTCTTCTGGTGTGTCTGAAGACAAACAGTGTGCTTATATATAATAAATAAATCTTTTAAAAAAATTTTTTTTAAATTTTTTTTAAAAAAAGAATTTCATATGTGATAGCTCAGATAAAATGTATACGCTATCTAACGTATATTAAAGGGATATCTAACAATTATTTTTAAAAGAGGGAAAAGTAAAGAAAAATTCTAACTAGAATATGATTCTTGAAATGATTTAGAATTGTATTTAAAACACTAACTCTTCTCTTCAGTCTCTGCTATGTGGGGCTAGAGCTTAGGTCTTTCTAAAGATTAGCTAGAAATTTTGTTCGGAGCTAGCTTTTGAGGCCTCTGCCCACTGCCATGGATGAGCCATCCGAGAAAGTCGACCCAGTCGTGTACCCAGAAGCTCAGATGAATGATGGACCTCAGAGGGAAGATGAAGAGGACTCACCGGATGATTCAGAAATCCTACAACCAGAAACACTAGTAAAGGTCATGAAAAAGCTAACCCTGAACCCAGTGCCAAGCCGCCAAAATATCATCGTCGTCAAAGGGTTCGTCTCCGGATTAAGAGCCAGCCTGTGGAGAACAGAAGTGAAAGAATCATGAGGGAAGTTCAAAGCGCCTTTCCCAAGAGAAGGGTCCGCACACTGTTGTCGGTGCTGAAAGACCCCATAGCAAGGATGAGAAGATTTGTTCGGATTGAGCAGAGACAAAGACAGCTTGAAGGAAATGAGAGACGAGATGAGCCATTCAGATGTCTCTGCACTTTCTGCCATTATCAGAGATGGGATCCTTCTGAGAATGCTAAAATCGGGCAGAACCAGAAGAATTAGGGCAGTTTGAATTGTACAATGTATTTTTTTTTTTCGGAGCTGGGGACCGAACCCAGGGCCTTGCGCTTCCTAGGCAAGTGCTCTACCACTGAGCTAAATCCCCAACCCCCAGGGCAGTTTGAATTGTACACTGTCCTTGCCGTTAATGGTGCCATGCAGCAGATGTGAAAGCTGTTTTTTTGTTTGTTAAGATTAAACTTTTCTTGGTGCTGGGGAAATCTCTTCTACTTGCTAACCTTTAAATTATATAGGATGTGTGACATTTGGATTCATGGGAATGACAGATTTACCCAAGAATTGAGCATGAGTCAAAGCCCAATAGTTTGATTTAGAAGGTAATTGGAATAGATCTTTTATTTTAGATTTTCTAGTTTGCAGAGAAATTTGTAATGAAGGCAAGTTTGTTATCTTTAATAAATACACAGAACAGATTAGAATGAGCCATTGGAGATGGGGGACTTGTTTTTTACAGGTGCATGTGTGGGTGTGTGCACACTCCTGATGTTCAGAGTTCAATGTGTGCTACCCTGTTTATTTCTGCTTGAGGCAAGGTCTCCATGAGGCCTAGCTGGTCTAACTCCTGGTCCTGCCTCTTGTTTTCCCCTGAGTTTTGACACCATAGGCTTGTCGGCAAGATCTGGAAAAGGCTTGATGTTCGTGTTTGTTCGTGCTGTGTAATAAACAATTGGTTGACATATTCCTAAAAAACAAACAAACCAAAAAAAACCCACTAACTCAAGTGTTCATGATGAATTTATTAGGAGCTGTATAAGATTTCCTTACTAAGAGCCATAAAATATTGCTGAGAATTTAGTGAAGACCGAAGGAAGTGGGGAAATGTCTATCAATTGGAAGGTGAAACACTGTGTCCATGTCTGTGGGTTCTGAATTTTTCTTTGAATTTTGTAAAACCCAGTCAAACTTTCTGGTAGAACTATTGTATTGTTGACAATTGACAAGTTAGTTCTAAAATGTATGGGTGAATTTCAACGGCCAAATAAGGCTCGAGAGCAGTTAGAAGACTTACTATAATGTTGCAATGACCAAATGAAAAACGAAATGAAAAAAATTATAATTAAGAATCCAAAGATACAGGCTGGAGAGATGACTCAGCGGTTAAACTGCCCTTCCAGAGGTTCTGAGTTCAATTCCCAGCAACCACATGGTGGCTCACAAGGGGATCTGATGCCCTGTTTTGGTGTGTCTGAAGACAGGGACAGTGTATTCATATACATAAAATAAATAAATCTTTAATAAAAAGAATCCAGTGGGGGTTGGGGATTTAGCTCAGTGGTAAAGCACTTGCCTGGGTTCAGTCCCCAGCTCCAAAAAAAAGAAAAAGAAAAAAAAAAAAAAAGAAAGAATCCAGTGATAGGTACACACATACACAGCTACACGCAGAACTTGCCTCGTAGCTCAAGCCGGCCTGTGTGACGCCCTCCCACTGTCAGGATTACAGGTGAGCACTACTGTGCATGTGTGCTAATTGATATTTAATGAAGTGCTAATTAATATTTAATGAAGGCACTTCAGCAATTCAGTGAGCAAAAGGGTTCAGTAGTTTCAATAGTTTCAAAAGTTTGCTGTTCAGATGTAACAAAACCTTTGATCCCTGTGTAAACATAACACAAGAAAAAAAATAATTCAAGGTGAATTATCAGCCTGAATATAAAAAAGCTGAAAGTATTAAAAAAAAAAAAGAAAAAAAAGAGAAAAAGATCACTGTAAGTTGGTATGGACACAAAGACTTCTTAGGAAAAGTGTAAAAGCACAGGCCTTAAAGGGGAAAAAAATCAACTGAACATCCTGAAATTCATACACAAAGCTCAGAGTAAACAAAGGCATTTGCATTACAAAAAGTTCTAAGCAAACAAGCAGCAGAAAGGTACCAAAAATTTACTAAAAGACCTAACTAATCGTATTGCAAAAAGATGTATAAATGAGTAATAAATGCTCATTTTGAATGTGCTCACAGTTTCTGTCATACAAATACAAACAGAAGTCATAAGATACCCATGCCCAGGAGAATGGATAAGAAATTTTAAAATACCACACTACTGAATTGTAAGCGAGGACAGAGCAACAGAAACTCACCACAGTACAGATTTAAAGTCATGACTCCTCTAACACACCGTTGAGCAGTTTCATATAAAGCAAGACAGATACATAGTGCATGACTCCATAAGGCCATTTTGATGTTTTTGCTCAGGAGAAATGAAAGCATACCCCCACACAGACCCAGTACAAGATCGAAGCCGCTGTTTTATGTGTGACTACCAGGATATAGAAGCAATCCAAGTGTCTATCAACAAAAGAAACTGGCATAGTCACACAATGACATACCTGTCAGTGAAAAACCACTGTTTTAAGGAGTGCAAAAGCCCAGTGAGAGAATACTATATATCCAGGTTTCCAACTGTGTGTAGTTGTAGAGCAGACAGACCTGTTAATAGGGACTTAGAGAACACTGGGGTAGGGTAGTGAGTGGGAAGAGGCACTAGGTAATTTCCTAGGGTGACAGAAGTCTTCAGTATTTGACAGGAGTGTGAATAACTCAGATTGTGATAAACCTTCAAGGTTTCTCCTTAAATTTATACCAAATAGTATACACTTCACTGTGTGTGCCTCAAACATACACACCACCCTGAACCCTGAGGACTCTACTGTTGAAATATTAGAAATTGTCAATGGACAGTGATGCCTTCTGTCACCTCAGATGTACCACCAAAGTCTGTGGCCCTGTCTCCATTGCCGTTGCCAGAGAAAAGTGTGCAACCGTTTAAAATAAAAGTAGTTGAAAATGAGCTTTAATCCCAGCACTCAGGAGACAGAAGCAGGTGGATCTCTAAGTTCAAAAGCCAGACTGGTCTACAGAGTAAATTCCAGGACATCCGGGACATCTCTTGACGAACAAACAAAAAGTTGAAAATGACCAAAGAATCGTGTATTTTCTGTTTAGTGTGACCAGTGGAAGCACACGGGGTCTATAACAGCAAACTAGTATTTTATGCACAAAGACTTCATGTGGAGTTCATGAAAATTTATCAACATGGTAAAAAGGTGGTCATGTGGTTCTGCCGGCCGCTGGGGTGTGGGATCGCTGCTTGGGCAGTTGAAAGGGAAGGCGCCCCTCTGCATTCTGTCTTGCTGCATTGAGGAATGCTAGACTGCATTAATCCTTCACTGCCATGGGGTCCTGAGCTTGTGGGAAGCACCAATGCACTGCTCATATATTACAGTACAGATTTAAAATCACAACACACCTTTGAGCATTTCACATAAAGCAAGACAGATATGTAGCGTATGACTTCATAAGACCATTTTGATGTTTTTGCTCTCGGGAGTGGGAGAGCTCAGCCTTGGGTGGGGGCCTCAGCACAAGAGTGAGAAACAAGGTAGGCTGAGGCTGAAACTGGGGTTCTCTGACTCCTGGGTGACCAGCCGACACTGGAAACCACATAGAGTCTGAACAGAGGGGGCCCAGGGTCTGTGATGAGGAGCGGGGCTGGGACCCTGCTGAGTCTCAGGGAGTTGGGAACAGAGAAGGCCCCAGCAAGCCTGGGATGTGTGTATGGGGAACTCCAACTCAGCTTATCCCGGATTGTCCAAGCACCAAGGGCCTTCCGGTGCAGCTTTGTAGCCTAAGGCTTTCTCCATGCTCCCCACAGAGGTCCTTGATGAGTCTTGGAACCAATACAGTCCTTTTGATTGTTCATCATGGAAAATGGATGCATACCACCTCCTCAGGGTGCACCAGAGATTAAATATCTTTTCTAGGAAGGAATGTCTGGGAAGGGAAGCTTATTGGCTAAACCCTGAGGCCCATCTAGATATCTCATTAGCATGGAGAATTCTGGTCTGGGCTACATGACCATTGGCTACATCTCTATATGGGGAATGTGGTCATGAGTTCTGGGGTAAGAACCTGGTAGGGAACAGGGAGATGCCTACAGTCCTCAGATGGGTGCTGGAGTCTCTGACCTCTCTCAGCCTTACCAAGTTTCCTGGTACAGTCCATTGACCCACATAGTCACATGCTTTAATTGGTCACTTGTCATTTTTATGATCATTCCTAGCATATGATATGGTGTGTGGACCTATGGACACATCAGTATTTTTTATGAGGGGGCTAGATATGTCTTTATACCCATGAATATTTAGACCCGGCGTGGTTTCTTCCAAGTATGTTACAGGACTTTTCTTAGCCCAGTTGTACTTTGCCTAACTAACCTAGGTGCTCATGGTCACAAGGCCACCTGGGACAATGGCTCCCCCATTTGTTCCCTCATGACAGTGATGGTGAAAGGTATGGGCATTCGTGGGAAATTAAGAAAAGTGAGAAATTAAGGAAAAGTGATAAAACTCCTAAGAGAGGAGGAGTCACAAGTTAGGAAAGGTGGTTAAACTTTCTGTCTAAATTAAGTTTTTATAGAGATATGTCAGAAAACAGACAAACCTGGAGTCATCCCTATGATTGATCAGTACTTTGGGCTATCACTGGAGAAACCACACATTCTATGCATGCTCCCAGGCCCAACTAGGGAAACGCTCAGGTGCTGTTTCTATATGCCTACCTCATCACAGGTGCCGCTGTTCACCCTGTCCTCTCTCACTCTGGCCTTATTAGCTAGCTGCTGACCTTAACTGTTAGTCACTGGCATGGTTACTGCTGCCACCCCTTGCACATGACTGACAACTACCAAGAAGTGATGAGGCTTAGTTAACTGAATTCTCAGTTAACTCCTTGTCTACGAAAGTTGGTCCGGAGGGCTTTTTTTTTTTCCTTTAAACGAATTACCTTTAATCTGTGACAACCAATTGCATTAGAAGTAGCAGTCTATGAGGGTGCTGGAGAAATGGCTCAGTGGTTGGGAGTGCTTGCTGGATTTCAGAGGACCCGAGTTTGTTCCCACTGCCCACGTGGCAGCTGGCAACTTCCTGTAACTCCAACTCCAGGTGATCCAACACCCTCTTCTGGACCCTGGAGGTATCTGCACATATGGCAACCCCCCCCATACAAACGTTCAAAAATAAGTGTAAAAGTATATTCCTTATGAGCTTTGGGGGCAGCCTGCCAGCTTGCTGTCAACCAA